>NC_135785.1:42162500-42520000 GCF_051106095.1 Pogona vitticeps
ACACAAGGATGGATGTCTGCCAGAAGTGCTCCTGATGGGCAACTAGGAGAGGACTTCATGCAAGACGACTACAAAACTGCTGTCTTTTAAGAGTATAAGACACTTTAGGTCCTTTTTAAGGAGAAAAGTGAGGTAAAATGTTTTAAATAATACCTCAACTTATTGGAGAGAAGAAGTGATGTTTTGGTTATTTCTTATTGTACTAGAGGGGGGAAAAAGGAATATTTCTCTTCCAAACCTACAAAGATTCCAGTGCTTCCAGAACAAAACACTCTGGAAAAGATATTACAGAAGATAAGTTAGAAGGAGATGGAGTGTCCTAACCTCCTGATCTCAACATGTACCAAATCCAGAAGGGAGGAAAGGATGATTTCCTTTCCAGTTTAGAATAGAAATTGCATAGGTAAGCGAAGTTTAATTTCTCCCAAGATACTAGCTCCAGGTGTTGCTTACATCACATGTGGGATGTATAAAATCTATATTATTCCTCAGGTGAGCAGCTTGCTCATAATCAGCAGCTTGCAAATGAAATGGGCACCAGACATTGTCCAACCCATCTGCCTCAAGATGCTGTTTCAGTCCAGGAGAACATGTTGGTTTTATGATACTCTGTAAACATTGTGCATGGGTTCTAACATAGACACCCTACTTATTTTCTCCAAGGCAAATATAGCAGCTAGGGTGGCCAATTATGCCCGAGTGGGAAAAACCTGACCCTCCAGATGTTGTTGCAACTTACCTTAGTGCTAGTGGTAAGGCCTGGTGGAGGATGCTGTGCTGAAACAAGCAGGTGGGGAGCACACATTCTATGTCCTTGACTTATGCATTGAGTCCCAGTTCTGGGAGAAACATGACATATAAATTGAATAAATGTATAAACCTATGCATAAATACATGCAAAGACAGGTAGACAGTGGACAGTGATACAAATGCCAGAATACTTAGTGAAACTTGACTAGCATACTGATGACACTGTACTCCAAAACTCCTGATGACCTCCCACAACAGCTTCACATAGATATTAAAAAGCATCAGGGATAGCGCAGATTTCTGAGGAACCCCATACCGTAGGGTCCAAGGTGCCAACACCTCCTCCCCTAGCTGAACTCTATGAACACAGCCCTCGAGGAAGGATCGGAGGTAGCTCAATGCAAAGTCCCCAATCCCAACCTCAGAGACCCTGAGCAGCAGATCTTGAGATGTTATATTTAAATATTACGGTTACTTTCTCCATCTTTGTTACAGCCTTTCTTGAGCATTTTGCATAGTAGGGCCTAAACATTCCAGACAATTTCAGCCAGAAAGATCTTTCATTGTCAGAATCGTCTGTTCTGTGTAAGATTGCTAAGATGTCCTTGTGTACAGCCAAAAAATAAAATCGAAACATTGCCCAAGATTACAGAAGTTGACAACAAACCTTACTTTGATATTGGGATTTTAGCCAGGAAGTAACCTGGACTTAATTTGGCAGCTGATGTTGAAGCCTGTATGAGCTCTGTGCTCAGCATCTTGAGAATAGTATCCTGAATAAACAAATAAAGAGAGACCTTCTCTATGGTGCCATGTAAGTAATCATGATTGCCCAAAAGGCACATTTCTTGCAGTGCTCTCTGGTCCTCTTGAAATTGTGAACTCTGTGTGCTTTGAGAGTGTTAATTGAAAGATCTGGGTATTGGCTCAAAACTTTAAAGGATGGAACTATTGCCAGAAGACTGCAATTAAGCGTGACACCACACTTTTCTTAGAAGAATATGGACCTACAAACACCTTTTTAAGTATCTTGACTATAAGGGCTTAAACTTTGAAATATAGCTTGAAAACTGTTTCAATAGCTTTGCCATTAGGGCTGGCATGGGACAATTTTAACAGCTGCCAGAGTTGCATATTATGATTAGTATAGAGGGCTACATTAAATACATCACATCTGCACATACATACTGTTGTTCTTGGACAGATGCCATTCCATACATGTGGTAAGGCTTAGTACTATTGCTGAATTCTCCATTTTATAAAAAAGATCGGCAATATTAGCAAGCCATTGCTTGGGCAAACACTTAATAAATCAGTTGCATTCTAAAGTATTTTTTAGGTTTTCATGCGTTTTACTGGTTGTTGTACTACTGACTAACATCCACAGCAAGAATATCATGTGTGGCTGACATAATGAACAGAGTACAGCTTATATCAGTCTCCTACATATTTGAATTCATTATCGAGTTCTTCAAGACAGATATAGTGTGGCAGTGAATTTTCATATTAAGGCATAGGAATATAGAATCTCATAGTCCAGGAATCCCAAACCTTTATAAGGTGAACCAAGCTGCGCTGGGAGTTTTCAGCTCAGCTCCTAATGGCTGAGTGCCAGCTTTCTGCAGGCACCATCTGACTTTTTCCACTCCCACCAAAGGGCGACCTAGCAGAGAGGCTTGCCATCCCACCACCTGCCAGGAATGGCTAATCCATTGCAGGCAACGGCGTGATAGGTAGGCTCTGCCGAGCTGACATCAGCGGTGAAACCCTCATTATTTCCACCTGTGGGGGGATATTCGTATATGAATACCCCCATCTCTAGTTCTGATATTCCAAAGTCTCAACTAGTATCAAGAGTGGGCTTGGATGATGGTGTTCTCCTTTTTCAGATTCATTACCCTCTACTTCTAAGAGGACAATGAAATTAGAAATGGGTGGAGCAGATGGAACATAACACCTGAACAGACCTGAAAGCAGAGGAGAACAATGAGCAGCAGTGGGGAGAAACAATTACAGATAATCAATCATTAGAAGAAGAAGTTGCTTAAATTATGAATACATAGCAGTTCACTCTTCAGAAATTTACTTACTTTGTTGTGTCATTGGTCTTCAGGACTTAACCAGGGAATTCCTTAGAAACCTTATTTCTCATATTTGAAGATATAAATTAATCATGTCTCATCAACATTAATGGGTTTTCAGCTCTAATCATGAGGTGTCTATAACATCTGTTTCTGCCCAGAAAAGAGCAGAGAAAGCTGTGAACTCACCCCAAAATCTCATGGTGTGTTATATTTCTAAGAATTTCCCTCTGCAATGGCTTATCTGGGCATGTTTGAAGTGTCTGCTGTACGTGGGAGCTACAAAGATTTAGAACAAGTCGAGTTTCATGAAGTCTTGGTCCTGGCTGCTTTTCTCTCTTTCTCCCCACCTTTGCATCTCTGTGTTTTTAGGGAAAGGCAGAGTGGAAGGAAAGGTGGTGAAGTCAGAAGAGGTCTTATAGGCTAGGTCTTTCAAGCTTAAGAGAACACTCAAACAACAAAAATCTGACTTTTCTACACTAAAGTTTGTGCAGACTGAACCAATTGCTATTTAAGACGTGCAGATTTTGAGCTTATTAGGCTTTTGTGGAATTATTTCTAAAGTCCTTTTTAAAAATGTGTGATTTGGGGGGAAATAAATGGCATGATGAATTGCTTGATTTCAGCTGTATCTGCAGAATTGAATGAGTGCTCTGTGAAATGAAATGTTTGAAGGCCATCTCTGTCCTAGACAGATGGTCTGTATCCATGGATGCCATGGGATATGGCTGGGGATACGCCTGTGCATGTCAAAATGGCTGCCCTCTCTCATGTAATTGACTGATGCTTCTGAACTCTGTGCAGTGGAAGTACATTGCATGTCACCACAGCTATGTACAAAATTTACAGTTGACTGCCGCATTGTCATCCAAGTAGGAAGTAGATTTTGGGCTATTTTTAATGAATTCAAATGATGTACTGTATAGACAGAAAGACTGAAGAGAAATGTAAAGGTGAGACAGGGAAGCTTGGTCTCACATAGATATTGAAGAGAAATCTCCCCACCACACACTTTGAATGAAGTAGTAACAGGTGGGGTCTGTGAAACCAGAGAGACCTGGCTCTAATCCTGGCATTTTTATGCTGAGGGTAATTTGAGGTAATAGGAATACAAATTCTGGTAATTTATTCTCTGTGCTGTAGTTTTCTCTGGAGATAGCCAGGAGTGATCTTTGAAATCTATCCCAGGCTTCAGTCAGTGGATTAGAAGGAATTAGGGTGTGTATGGAAATGGTTTGTTCTAAACTCATCTGTACAAGACAAATTGGATTTGGATTTGATTTCAAGCATTTCTCTTCTGATTCATTCATTCTCAAAGGAAGAGCAAATTCTAGAGTGCACATTAGAGCGGTACAGAGGTTTTACATAAAATGCATCAAACATTTTTTAAATAATGCGCATCCAGCTATTTACATCACACCAACCACAATCCCCAGAGTAGTAGTAGTAAAGTCTTTAAAATCTGTGGGCAAGATGGCATGCTTACAAAATCACTGTTTTTTGAATTTAGGGAAACAAACTAGCAGCCGTTGGCAACTGTTTTAAATTGGTAACCAAAGAGTTTTGAGTGACTCCAATTGCTGAAATTGGTATGGGGAGGAGGAGGATGGCCTGCTTCTTGCTTCCATATTCTTTTAATATCTTGTCTTAATGTTTAGTACTTTGCCATTAATTCATTATAATACACTATCTAGCCTGTTAGCGAAGAGTTAATAGCTGTGTGGTTCTTACCTAGGTAGTGGACATTCTAGTTACTTTAAAAGGCAAGGCTAAATGGGTAAGAGCCAAAAGAATCAAGCACTTCTTAAAATATGGGACTCTCAACTGTAGCCTATGAAACGGAGGTGCATCTACATGTATGAGTGCTCACACAGCACCTGACTATGTGTGTGTTCTATTATGACCAAGAATGGAATGTCATGGATTAACTAGTCTCTGAGCCGAACAACTGTACTGTTAAGGGAAATCTGTTCTCCTTTTTGTGTCATACATTTTTATGAACTTGGGAAAATGTCTGGGATAAACAGGAGGCTTGATTGGCCATGCTGATTTGCAATGACCTGTTGAAAACCAAGCAGGCTTTGAGTGAAGATATCCATCCTGGTTTGCTGTTAATTACTAAATGAGGTGCAAGTACAGGGCTGTGAATGGACTGAATCCAAAATCAATGAGCTATTTAAAAACAGAGAGATCTCAGCTGTGGTTTTTATTACTTGCTGTGTGATGACTGAAAGCTAAAACTGCTGCTTCAAAACAGGTTGTCATGATTCCTAAATGCTAGGCCTCTTATTCAGAGAATTGGTTACAGCTCGCCTTTCCACATGTGTAATCCTACTAACTATAGCTCTTCTCCGCTGTGACTTATTCAGTATCAGGAGGGGGCTGGCCTGTGGCACTCAGAGCAAATACTTGACTCAAAAATAGTAATAGGTGACTCTGCAGCTCAAGTTTTCAATCAGCCTGATATACATGCACTTTCTCCCTGAGTGTCTCGGGGAAAAGCCTATTCTGCAGAGAGTTCTTTCTTGGCTCATAATGTCAGTGTATGTGCCTAGATGGTGCAGAGAACATGTCTCTTATTTTATTGTCCCCTAATTATTCCGTGTCTAGTCATGCTGGCCACGTGACCACGGAAACTGTCTACGAACAAATGCTGGCTCTACGGCTTGGAGACGGGGATGAGCACCATGCCCTAGAGTCGGAAACAACTGGACTACATGTCAAGGGGAACCTTTACCTTTACCTAATGACTGTGGTACCTAGAATCGGCTATTGTGTAGAGATTAGGTGACCTCTCCCTCCTGCTCCATTGAAATTCATTTACCTCTCCTGTCTCCGAATGAAAACACTTGGGAAGAGAAGAGAGTGTTAGATCTGGAAGAGTTGGGATGGGGTTATAGCTACTATGCAGAGACTCAGGTGAGAGATGGACCCAAGACAGAAAAAAATACTTGAGAAAGGAAAAAAAAATTGCTGCACAGATATTCCTGCCAGCAGTTTGAGAGCAACTTGGGGTTATTGTGAACTGAGGTGTCAAACACTTATCAAGAAAAAATGGTTAATGTTAGTTAAAAAGCATGCTTTGCTTTCACTTTGTATGACTGCATGGCACGTAATTATTATGTGACATTTATATGCTCTCCAATCAGATGTCTTTGTATATTCTGTAGTTTTGCAGAAATTGAAAGAGAACTATTTTGGTTTTTTGTTCCATTGTTTTATTTTTAAAAAGATAAATACATACAACTTATTGATAAAACAACACAAGTGAACCATTTTAAAAGGTGCTGATCTTTTGAATGATTAAAAAAAAGATGCTGACCATTTTGGAATGACCCAAAATGATCAACCTCTTTTTAAATGGCTCAAAAGATCTCTATAGATCAGGGTGCCTCTCAGCTGGAGCCTTAGTTATATTGGCTTAACTTTGCATGCTTGGCAAGGAGAACCCCAATGGGACATTGACAACAAAAACATAACATCAAGGATGTACAGATACATGTACATGCTGATATACAAGAATGTGTGTGCTCATTTAATATAGCTCATTTAATATAGGGCATTCCTGAGACCCCTACTGCTAAAAAGTAAGATAATTGTCTGATGATGGAAGGACAAGAGAGAGAGGACCCTTCTGGCATCTCAGGGCAGCACATCCCAAAGCCTGGGAGCAACCACTGAGACAGGCTCTCTCTTGCATTCTCATGAAACCATAGTCTCGGATATATCAGATCTGGATGCGAACACTTGTTATGATTTTTTCCCCTGGACATATATGCTGCAGGCAGTATAATTATACTGTCAGATATGTGAGTGCCTGAACATCTCTGGTTGTAGACAGGTATCAGATTCATTTCCTTCCTTTTACTAAATAAGTTTGTCAATACTGCAATGTGTTTTGTACCATATGCCAGAAGCTTGAAGCATTCAGACTAAGGATGTGCATTTGGAGTCAGAAATATTTGAAATGTATTGAATAATGTCATATTTGGATAGGTCTGAATATATCCAAATATGAATTTGGCAGATTTGAATATTTGTAATAATAATTCCTAATATTTTTAGCAATTTATACTTATGTTTTTTGGCTTTAAATATTGTCTTTTAATGATGTAAGCCACCTTGAGTCTCTCAAGGAGAAAGGCAGGGTAAAATATTTTAAATGGATTGAATACAAGAAATTTATTCCCTCTCTTCAGAGGAAATCTTGTTATTGCTCAGTGTCAGGTATTCTGATGCATTCTGGGGACAAAGAATATGAATTTTGTGGCCACTTCATCTCAGAGAGACATCAAGGAAAAAAATTCTTTCCTCCATGAAGAAAAATTTCTCTATGCAAGGCTTGGGAAATCTTGCTGGGTCTCTCCGAAGTTTCATGACCATTTTTTTTAAGACAGAATTGCTAGACAGCACAGAGCTATTGCAGTTCTGTCCAGAATGCCATCTTTCCTGAGTAGGGTTCACCAGAAATGACACTGAGCTGCACAGAATTTGGCAATTTCTAGTAAAGAACAATGGGGGAGAAACCAGGGGTAATAGGGAAAATAAAGCAGAAGTCCCATTTTCTTGGAAAGCAAGGAAATCTTCCTGGGGCAGGGTTGCAGCAGAGAAAATTGGAGGACTTTGAAAACTGAGAGGAATAAAAATGTTGTGAGTAGTATTCATAACATCCCTAGCTGAGCCTGAGTCTTTAAAGAGGTTACAAATAAAGGAGTAGGTGATGCCTCTAGAGACCACCAAAGATCATCAGGCCTCATCCACAAAATGAGGACTGTAAGATTTCTTTAGTGATCTATAAAGGTATCACCTGCTCCTGCATTTTTATTTGTGTAATAACCACATGGCTCTCTTTATTTCCACAGATGTATGATTTGTTTATCTATACTTATAGTTCTTGTATGGCAACACATGGATCCAATATAGCATACTGCTTATCATATTGGGTATGGTAGCCAATATTTCCAAACATTGTCTCCATCTTTATTCTGAATGTTGTTCCTCTGAACAAAGGAGCATAGTCAACCAACCTACTCAGAAGTGGGAAATTGGGGCAGGCAATGAGTTCTGAGGCCCTGAAACAAATGCTGGAAATGGGCCTCTGTCAGATTCATGAAATCAATGTAATCATCGTATCAGTAGAATGACAATGTTTGTGCCCTGGAGTACCTGCAGATGTGCAATTCAAGGACCAAAAACGTTGGCAACCAAATTGCATTCCTGTACTTGTGTTAGATATTATGTTCAAAGATGCAGCTTTTAAGCAAAATAATAATCAGTCACTTAACTAAGGTGCTTTCTTTAAAACTCAGAGCTGCCATATTCAGTGCTTACTTTCTTACATTCCTGTATCCCAGGACACCAGCGGAAGTCTCAGGAAATTGCTATATTTTCTTGGATCTACAGAGGTGGAAACAAACTGAGGGCAAGAGGTGTAGAGTAAGAGAAAGTTTGATTCTGCATGAGAGAGGTCAGGGGGTTGTAAAACATGGGCACCCATCACCCATTATCAGCTGACATCTGAGGTCACTGGCTCACAGGAAAATGCTTCTATTTATTTTGCACTCGCATAGTGCTGCTGTAGGTACAAGACAGGTGCAGCCCTGTACCAGCCCTAGAAGGAATGGCAGCATTACTGCAACTGTTTAACATTGCAAGTCATTTTTCCCTTTGGCTCTGGATTGCCATGCTGCCCACTTAACCAGGTTTTACCTAGATTCTGGAACTACTTGTCCAAATTTCCTTCTTGCCAATTTCCACAGTTAGGTGGCGCCAAAACTGTCCTTGCCCCCATTTTGTCTGCTCCATCAAAAGAAACTGTTCCTGTGGGATAGATAGCAAAGACCCACTTCTCTGTCTCACAGCAGGGAATGAGATGTTGTTGATCTGGCACCCTTAATGTCTTCACACTTTCACATTGCAGCAGGAGCATCCCTAGGGTTCTCTTCTTACCAGGAGACCCCCCCCCCCAAAAAAGAAAGAAAGATCTAGTAGTGGGCAAAAGAAACAGCATACAAAATTGTTAGGATTTGTTCCTTTCAGTGAACAAGGGGTTAAATTTAATATCGTAGTGAGAATGCAAAGTCATGCCTGTAACGTCAAGTCAATGGATGACTGATAGCATACAGACAGAACAAGCTTAGGTAATGCGTGTCAACCACGTTCAGCTGCTATGTCTGCAGTGATAGGCTGCTCTCACTATTTAAGCAAGTGAGTGAGAACAGCATTTTGCCACTCAATTGTGAGTCTGATGGTCATTACTTTACTTACATTAATGTTATGTTGCTCTGAGGGATCTATGCCAATCTATATATTGCCATGTATTTATGTCTGACCAAGTCTAATATGCTATAAGTATTATTAGAACTCTCTCCGTGCATTTTCTCATACTTCTGCATCTTTACTCTGCTTATAAAGGGAAGGATTTGAAGCTAACAGATAAGAGACTCTGTGTAACTTGTTATCTTGGGCTCCAAAGTTTGTTTTCCCTAACAGAGTGCTCTTGGAAGCTTCACTATCCAAATCTGACTCTAAGCTTTGTGAGAGGCAAATGCCACATCAAGATTTTGGAGTTGGGATGCCAACAAAAATAAGGTTTCTTTTAAGATCCATTTAAACCAGTGGGAATCACTTTTATGGATCTGCTCTGTATTGCCAAGTTATGGTCCATCCTAGTAGGGTTTTTTTTTGTTTGTTTAAATATATACAGTACATTGCTGGTATTTCTTAGACTAGGACTCAAGAGGCCTGGGTTCAAATTGTTCAGCCATAGAAACTGACTGGGGGAGTGGAATTGGTAAAACAACTCCTTAAATATCTCACTTACTTTGAAAGCCTTATTAAGTTTGTTGTAATTCAGTTCTGACTTGATGGCACATAACAAAGTATTTCTTAAACCCAGGTTGCTTAAGAATAGCAACCTCAATATATCTCTGCATAGGAGATGCATCAGCTCTGTATCACACTGGATTTTCAGTCTAGCTCCTACTGGTGTTCTGACCTTTAAAATACTTTTAACATGTTGCTTGGCATTTCTCTAGTTCTACATTGGTAAATGTTAATATTTCTGTATGAACTAATTGTCCATTAAGCTTGCACAACTGGAGTACACTCAACCTCGGAACGCCTAAAGTGGTGTCAGCTATCCTCTTGGCTATGCAAATGAGATTATTTTGGGGGAAGCTATGAAATGCAGTTCATTGACAGAAGGCTCGTGTGCAGTTCCCTGAGGTTTAAATTAAGACTGACCTTTCCATATTAATCATGTTAGAAACTCTTGATCCAAAAGTCAAGCAACATGCCTCCTCTCTTATATTGCTTTGCTGAGCTTATCAGGGATGTAATACTAACTAAAGGATAAGAGGAAGCACAGCAGGCTTAAGCTGTTGAAAGACAGATCTAACTTTTTTTTTTTTTCGTGGGCAGTTGTAATTGCAAGATTAAAGCACGGGCATCACTTTCACAATATTAATGTTTTGTCATACCAGAATCTAAAGCAAAGTACACAGAAGTGGAATTGTCTGAAGTGCGCTCGGCTTTATGCAAACAGAAAAATCTAGATTATTGAAAGCATGTTGGTCGTGGGTGGAGACCATCAACACAGTGGAATCCTCAGAGGTCTTACCATCATGGAGAGCCTGTTGTGTGGAGACTGAAAGAGTGGTAAATAAGTTGTAAGGCAGGGGATGTCAGGAGATATCTGTCACGTCTCATTCTTTTTCTTTCTTTTTTTTTTAAAGAAAAGATCAAAAAATAGGCCTTGTGACTCAGACCAAGAAGGTGAACAGTATGTGTGGGAGGGAGTTTATCTGTCTTTCCACACAACATTCCCAGCAGAAATGGTACTTTCAAAACTGCTGTTCTGCTGGCTTTGGAGAGAATTTTCTATTAAGGAAACAGTCCAAGCAACAGATTCAGTGTCCCCAGTCTTTAATACTGCAGCCTTTAGTCCAAACTGGTGTTCTTGTTGCTGTTTTGATCACCTTTTAAATAGTAGGAGAGCATCCTTGAGCATCTCCCATCATCTTGAATATGGTGGTAAGTTTCTAAAGATTATTTGAACTGAGCAGACCTGGTTATTTGGGACCTTTACCCCCACCTCCTTCCCAAGATCATTAGCTTATTTTAAGACTTTTTTTCCCCAGTATGCATATTTCTCCATATGCCCGCCAACAGGACATCTGGACGCATATGAAAACACCGGGAAGCTGCAGTGCATGGATGGTAATAAAAGTGGGTGTAGTAACAAAAATTGAGGATGACTACTATAGACTTGTATGGCTGGATAGCTCAGTGAGTTAGGTATGAGAGTTTGAACCCCACTGTGCCTCTCAATAGAGGAGCCAACCTGTGTAGTCTTGGGCAAGCTGCACAGTCCAATGATATCCCCAGAAGCAGAGAATGGTAAACCACCTCTGAGTACTCTATACCTGGAAAACTTTGGAAATTTTTCTTAAAATTGACTTCATTCTATATAATTATTAAAGTATAAACATATTCTGTACTATCCTGAACTTAGAGGAATGGATATAGATATGAAAGGCAATGGTTGTACGGAGATACGTTAAGAAGTAAATCTAGTATGACCTTACTGTGTAACTCTGAAAAGTCTGCACGTGTGGATAGAACAAGGATTGTTTTTATTGATTCAGACAGTTGAATCTGCTTGTGTCAGTCTTCCATCTAATTAGGAGTGGGCAACGTACCACCTGTTGGCTGCATGGAGCTTTCCAGGGATGTTTTTGTGGGCCCCAAGGACACTTCAGAGTAACTCCAGAGGAGGAAAAAAATTCCCTCTGATTTTGAACTTTTTCCACTCACAAAGTCCTAGAATAGCACTTTTTAGTTTAGGAGTCTTTGGCATGGAGTCCCCAAGGCCTTCATATTCAAAATAACCCAAAGAGAAACTGTAAATTCCTGTTTGTTGTTGCTACTGTTTTTTAAATGGCTGTTTCCTGGCATTTACTGGCTCAGACAGCGGGATCTGAGAGCATAGATCTGGCCTCCAAACACATTGAGATCTTGCATCACGGCAATTGAGAAGAGGAAAGGAGGAACCAGCTTCTTCATTAATGGTGGATCTGTTTCAATGTATCTTTGCATTTCACACTAATGAGAGAGAAGTCTAATGAAAACAAGGAATGACCTGAATATTCATGTAGTTTCAGTACGTTGTGTATGCTGAAAACTAATTAAACATCCTGGAGATGAAGGTTTCATTTCTGTGATTTTGTGAAGTACATGTGATCAAATAATAATAGTGCTCAAAGTGATCACCAACTTTTCTGACTGACCACACTGCACACCTAATATGTGGTCAAAAATGTAAAGGAATGCCTCATTAAATCATATTTGCATTTTATCTAATAGATTATCTCTCTTTAGATGATATATAATTATTTCCCACTTGTGTATAAATCCCTGCTGGTTAGTTAATTTGTATGTAGTCAAGTTTCATTTTGTAAACTATATATTTTAGCTGACTGGGAGAATTTTAATGCAGATGTTCTCAGACTTTCCTGCAGCAAGCTTCTCTATGCGAAGAGTGAATTTATTCTGAGTATAGTGAAAAAGAGAGAGAGAGAGAGAAAAGGAGAGGGTTTACTATGATGCCTTTCCAAGGAAGGACTTCAGAAACAGAAAGATCTTCTACTAACTTCTTTAAAATACAGTAGGACCTCCTTATCCACAGGATCAATATCCACAGTTTCACTTATCCATAGTCTTAAAATATTAAAAATATAAAAAGAAAAAAGCCTAGAAAAATGTATTTTCCTGATGTATTTACCAGAACTAGTCAGTAGAGAGAGCCAGAGTCCATGCTATGTATTTTTGTTGTTGAAAAACACATAGCATGGTATCACGTTCCATCTAGTGGCCAGTTCTGGTATTATAGATGAAAAATGTATTTTTGTTTTGTTTTGTTTTTACCACATATAACATTCACTATTATCTGCAGTTTTCAGCATCTGCACTGTGGGCTTTGGAACTAATTCCCTGTGGATAAAGGGGTCCCACTGTACAGGTTTATATTTCCTAATGTATGCACGTCCATATGAAAGGAAACACAACAACCATTCAAACAATAACAACAATTTGTTCCATGACTTACTACTGTAACACAGAGGTAAGGGGACTAAAAGAGCCAGAAATCCTCCCCATTGGACACACTCACTAAGGTATTCAGGGAATTGCGGTTTAAGAACATCTGGGACCCAAGTTTGGAAAATACAATGTAACAAGATCATAGAATCATGAAGTTGGAAACGGCCTATAAGGCCATAGAATTCAACCCCCCTCAATTCAGGAATACAAATCAAAGAATATGATTGTTGTATGCCATCTGGTCATTTCGGATTGACGGCAACCATAACAATTAGTGACATCCAGAAAATTATATCATTGACAGCCCTGCTCAGTCTTGCAAACTCAAGACCATGGCATCCTTCGTGGAGTTAGTTCACTTGTTATTTTGTAAAACTCCCTTTCATACCAACAAATGTTTGTGCTGTTGTTGTTCTGTGCTGTCAGCCATCAGTCTGTTTCGAAATTACAGTGATCTTGTAAATGAGTGAGCTCCAAAAGGATCTGTCATTAACAATCCTTTGCAGCTATGGATTCTTTTGTGAAGACAAACCATCTCATGTTTGGTCTTTCTCTTTTGCTGCTGCTTTCAGCTTCTAGCAAGGAAGCTTCATATGTGGAATCTACTTGGAGAATTTCATTTCATTTTCTTTTGTGTTTGCTTCTATCAATTATCATTTACAAATTTTCCAGAACATATCTTGTTCCCCCACACTAACAATTATAGTAACAGTTATGTACAGTTTGCACTTTTGTCAGTTCTTAAAAGCCAAATTTTATTAGAACTCATTTCTGGAAAATGAATTATTGGTTGCAGTGGGACTTCATAGACGTTACTGTTGCCTTAAAACATATTTTCATTAAAAAAAAATATGCACACAAAAAACCCGAACCCATACCACCAAAATAGCAAATGTCTCCACACACAGCAAATCAACTTGCCTTAAAAAATTGGTCTTACTCATTTGATTGGGGGCAATTTAGTAGTGAAGTCTTGACCTAAGGATGTACCCTACAGAAGTGAAATACCATATTTTTCTGTGTATAAGACTATACTTTTGTCTAAAATCTTTAGACTAAAAATTGAGGGTCTTATACACAGAAGTAAGCTGAGGAGAAAAAACAAGTGGAAGGGAAAGAAGGGATCAAAGTGATCCTGCAGGGCTTTGATCCCTGCTTTCCCCTTCACTTGCTAAGCCTTAGCAAAAGAAAGCAGGGATCAAAGTGCTGCAGGATGGCTTTGATCCCTGCTTTCCCCTCTGCTTGCTAAGTCCCATGGGGCCTAGCAAAAGGAGGGGGGAAGGATCAAAGCAATCCCGTGGCTGTGTAAGGGGGAAAGGGATCAAATGATTGTGCAGTCGTGGAATTACTTTGATCCCTTTCCCCCTTCTTTTGCTAAGCCATGCAGGGCTTAGTACAAAGAGAGAAAGCAGGGATCAAAGCCATCCTGCAATGCTTTGATCCTTTTTACCCTACATTTGCTAAGGCCCACTTAGATTTCTTAGTTTTGGGTTAGAAAAGGGGGGGGATGTCTTATACATGGGGGTGTCTTATACACAGAAAAAATGGTATATATGAGCACTCCTCATGTTCATAAAATATACTGTGCATGAATTCACTCTTTAAACCCCTCCCCCACAAACCTTCAGCTTAAAAATGCTGGGTATTGTTTCTGTATCTGATTGAAAACACCAGGAAATGGCCCAACGTTGCCTTGCAATATCGTGCCTGCATTGCCATCAGGAAAAAGGATATCAAGCTTTACATAACAAAATTCAGCCTGTATGTTGACAACACTAGTGTTAACAATCAAGATCTCCTCTTGTGCTCACAACACCAAACAGGAAAATCACAGAAAGTGACTCATTTATTCATTAGTTAACATTCCTCATCCAGACACTAAGCAATTTCCATGGCTGGTTTTTTTTTTGGTTCTCTAGTTTTTTAATTGTTTATTTTTAGCTCTAGTTCTCTAGCTTTTTATTGTTTCCACTACAAAACAATCCAAGTAACTAGAAGAAATGGGGATTTCAGTTACATACATACATACATACATACATACATACATACATACATACATACATACATACATACATACATACATACATACATACATACATACATACATACATACATACATACATACATACTTTATTGTTACAGCATCAAGCCATACATAAGACAAATGAATGGAAAACTTCAAGAACTGGCATAAGCTGCAAAAAGCCAGACTGGACAAACAGGAAGTAAAATATCTGAAACAACAAATATAGCAATATAAAATCAGGGTCTAAGGGTTTGGCTGTCTGTTCTGGCTATTATGGCATGCCGTCCAAAATTTTGCTACCAGTTCCATAGTAGTCCGATTTTGATCAATTAACAATTGGTTACAGTAATCCGGGCTTTCAGTTAAAATATGTACACTCAGGTGCCTGCCTTTGGAGCCTGAAAGCTGCTCTCTCTTTCAAACAACACTCCCAAGTGTGAGTGTATAGAGTCCAGGCAGGCTAATATGTATGAAGACAAGAAGATTTATTTGTTTCTTTTCTTACTGATATGCATTAGCAATAAATAGTAAAGGTGAATAATGTAAGCAAACAAGCCCTTCAGCATTTATTTATTTAAAAATAAAGTAGTGTAAACTACTACTCTATTCCAAAAACAAAACAAAAGACCAATATCAAGTATTATGTGAAATAAAATGTATGACTATAAATGGGCATGAAGCACTTTGCGCTGAGTCGTCTTAAGTGGCGTTGTGCTGCACATTTTTTACCCCCCACTCAGCCAGGCACACTGTTCATTTCCCTCCTTGTCACACAGTCTTCCACTCCCAGCAGTCCACTCCCTTCTCAACCATGAAAATGTATGGCATCTTTAAAAAAAGAAAAAGAAATAGAGGAAAGTGCACTTAAAAAACAACCTTGAGGACATTGTTGACCTTGTCTCAACCTCTGGAAAAAAAAGGGGATAATGGGTAAATTTGTTTAGGGCTTTATTATTTTCCTGAAATTGCAGCCTGTCCCCTTAAGCCATTTCTAGGTGCATCATTTAATATGTCAGTAGAGAAAGATTATTATTTTTGTTGGCCAGCTTAATGAAAAGTAGCCTTAGGTAATGAACTAAACAATATGGGGCTGGTCTGGGAGGAAGTCATTACTTTTCACCTCACTGACACATTTTAAATATGTTGCCAAACAATGAGATGAATGTGATTGAGAAACCTTTACATTCTCCCCCTTCTGCTGCCTCTAATGTAAAGATTTTTAAAAGCAATATCGAAGAAAATTATACAGTATTCTTCTTAAATTTGGGGCTGGGTGACAGGACTAATGATCTTTCCAGGTATTATTTATTTACTTATTTAAAATATTTTGCCCCCATCTTTCTCCTAAAAGGACCCAAGGATACTAAAACACAGAGGGATGAGGGACCCATTCTACCTGGAAAGATAATTTATCAGGAAAATATTTTCTAGGCACTATCTGTAATATCTGCCCTTACTGCTTATTTGTTTTTGTAAGACTTTATGTTGTTTGTAGTCATGTTTTGGTAGGAGCATTGTTAGGCAATGCCACTTCTGTTTGGGTCCAATCTCCCCCATCCACTGACTTTTGACCCTTGTTTTGCTGTATTGCAATCTGAAAGTGTCATTGTGTACATGACACAATGCAAAAAACAGAAGGAGAAAAGCAATTCTGTATGTATTTATTTAGATGTTTGTTCCAGTTTGGGCTACATTTTAGGGCAGTGTGCATAGAACTGTAGCCTAAGTCAAATGTTATAGGGGATGGTTCCTGTAATTAAAAGGGGCAAAAAGAAAAGAAAAAGGGAAACCTATTATTTTAGTGTAATACGTGTAAATGACAAAAATGATAGAATTTGTAAGTCAGGCTCTGTGCCCTTAATTACAGCTAGTCTGTGCTTTGTTTGGCACACACTTTGGGAAAACAAAGTGAAATGTAATTTTTGTTCACTGGATTACAGTAGAATTTCCTGTCCACGGGATAAGTATACATATTTCCAGTGTGTACTTACAGGAATTGGGCAGTTGAGGGAGTCAGAGACCATGCAGTGTATAATGTTCAATACAGTACTAGCAGTACAGTACAGCTGTGGCATGATTAGGGGATCAGTTCCAAGCAGGTGGGGCTTGGAACTGATCCCCTAATCATGCCACAGCTGTACTGGATTACTTGAAAAACTGGTAGTTTCAAAGGACAAGAAGCAAGACACTGGCTGAATCCCTGCTGAACTTGGAAACCATTGGTCAGGCTTCATGATTTTGGCACAAAATCCACTCATAGATCTGTTCAAACATATCTACAAAAATTGGGGATATAAGTAAAACAACCATTGGCTTTTGTCACTGTTTACTTTTCTTCTTAAAATATTCCATCACAATAGGTATAGATAATTTAAGTGTTACCAACCCATATTGCAAACAGTAACTCTTTTGGAATAGTGGAGTGATTTATCTCCCAAACATTAATATACTGTACAGTATTTATAACAATGGCCATTTCATGGTTTGCTTGTGGTCTCTTATTGTGAAATAACATCTCAGCCACTGCCAAAGAATAAAGATTTTTTAAAAATTCTTATAAACCAAATGTGAAGAGTTTTTAAGGCTATTAAATGTTATTGCTTGAACTCATTGATAATTAGTCATTATATATGGATTTCTACAGCCAAAGCTGTTTGTATTTGCTCTTTCATTTTCTAGATGGACTTTCTTGCTCTTAAAGGTGCAGCTACCATATAATGGGGTACCTCACATTTCTAGGGAAATCCTGCCATAGGAATGCCATCTCAAAATGTCTCAGCATCACAAATATACTGATGTTACATTCCCTGTCAATTTCTTCCACTACTGACGTAACCATTTTTCCGAAATCATGTGCTCAGCTCTTCATAAACTAAGAAAGCAAATCTCTTGAGTTTACAGTGATGGCAATTTAGACTTAACTGAACCTCCTTTTAGTTTGCCATTTATAAAAATATTTAAAAGTTATTGTCTGAACAATGCACAAGGCGATGCTCAAAATACAGATGTGCAGAATTACAAGAGTAGTAATGAAGTCATATAAAATAACAACAATTTTTTTTGTAAGGATAGAAAAGGCCCTTGACAATACAAAGCCATACTACCAAACAGATCAGTGAAACAGCACCATGACAAATAAACACAGTAATTAAGCATCATAAGAAACAGGCGGATCTGTGTTTTCTGGATTGTGTGTCTGCACCTGTGGGGTCTAAGCCTGACTATCGTGCGCAAGTCTTCCTTCCAGGATGCCAACACAGTACACTGAGGCAGTCCATTTCTTTGACATTTAATGAACATCAAGGGTGTGAAGTGCCACTGCTTCCCTTGGCTTCTGTTTAAAATTTTGGAATGCTTGTGACTCTGACTGACGCAAACAATGAACTCAATAAAAAGAAAATGGGTAATAGACTGAAAAGCAGATTTAAACTCTCATGCTTAACTTTGTTTTCATCTGCAGTGAAAGACAATTATTTTAGCACTGATGGAATCAATAAAGATACTGCCATGAACTCACAGTAAAATAAATGTTATAAATCACAGGCCGCTTTGTAGCCCCGCAGTTCCCATTTTAGATCCCAGCTATGAACTAAAACTGCAAGGCATTAATCTTCTTGCTATGTTGAAATAGTAAACAGATTTAGAAAAGCAACAAAAACCAGTCACAGAACTCCTGATCAGATTTGAATATATAAGTCAATAAACAGAAGAAACTATCTTCATTACACCCATGGTAGTGTCTGTGCTTATAACACATTGGCTGAAATCCTGTTGTGCTACTGTGCAAAAGGCATAACCTTTATAGGTGAACCCTAACCCTAACCCTAAGAAATCTCTGTAGACATTGGCAAGAATCCTGTTGGCGAGAGTTGTGCTCCACAAGTATAGTGACATCATCAAGGGAATTAAAATCTCCCATCCCCTTTCCTACCATGTTCCTGGGGATCCCCTTTATCCTAGGAAGACCTTGGGAGCCACAGAATGATGTAGGGAACTATTCAAAGCTGGCAAATCACTGCTGCTGACACTGGGATTAGTATGCAACAGATAACATCTACAGAGATTTCTTAACTTGAGGCAATTCACCTCCAAAGGTTATGCCTTTGCACAACATGATTTCAGCCACTGTTTTTTTTGCACCGTCTTCTTTAGCAATGAAGTGCAATTTGCACATTGTATTTTTCTCTGTGTGTATGGAAATAGTCCCAAACACATTTATGAATGATGAAACAGAGGATGTGAAAGGAGGGATCATGTATCAATAGCAGCAACATCCTTGCAGGTGGTGTTGGAAGAAACTGATAGTCCATTTCAATCAGGGTTTAGGCTCTGACATGGTACTGAAACAGCATTGGTCACCCTGCAAGACAAATTCCTATGGAAGGAAGGAAGGAAGGCAGGGGGATAGAACCCTCTTGGTCTTCCTGGATCCTTCTGCAATTTTTGATATTGCCCATCATGGTATACTTCTGGGAAGGCTAACAAGTTTAGGGATTGGGGTTCCATTCTCTGGTGGCTCCGTTGTTTTCTTGATAGCCAATCCCAAATGGTACAGCTTGGGGATGTTGTCTCTACCCCTTGGGACCTCTGTTATGGGGTTCCACAGGGACTGACCATCTCAATGCTTTTTAGCATCTTCATGAAGCTCCTGGGAGAAGTCATATGGAGTCTGATGATGATGATAACAACAACAACAACAATAACAACAACAATAACAATAAAAGTAGTAGTAGTAGTAGTAGTAGTAGTAGTAGTAGTAGTAGTAGTAGTAGTAGTAGTAGTAGTTATGTACCATCAAGTCACCTCCTGACTTTTGGCAACCATGTAAATGTTTGATAATCCAAAATGTCCTATTCTTAACACCTCTGCTCAGCTGTTGAAAACTGTGGGAGTCAGTCCATCTTCTTCTTTTCCTGCTGCCTTCCACTTTTCCAAGCATTACTGTCTGTTCCTGAGAATCTTGCCTTCTTATGATGTACCCAATGTATGGCAGCCTCAAGTTCAGCATTTTTACCTTCAGAGATAGTTCAGGCTTGATTTGATCTATAATCCTCTTGTCTTTCTGGCAGTTCCAGGTATTCAAGTGTTCTCCTCCAGTGCTACGTTTCAGACAAATCTATTTTTTTTCCCTGTCAGTACTTTTGACTGTTTAACTCTCACACCCATACATAGCGATAAGAAATACAAGAGTGTGGATGATCTCGGTCTCTAGTGACACATCCTTACACTTGATTATCTTTCTAATTCCCTCATTGCTGCCCTTCCAAATCCCGTTCTTCTGAGTTCTTGACTGCACTCTTCATTTAGATTTACGGTTGAAATAATCATCATGATCATTATCATAACAATTTTATTCTGGTTCAATACCACATACAGTATATAGAATTATTTTTAAAAAATACACTAGCTGTTGTAAGTCTAGTAAATTGCTTACATATATATGACTAATTCTATCCAATGCAGTTCTTTCCCAGGAGATTTATAATCCTATCTGGAGCAATATAATATAAACACTAGTGCAAACAGAATGTTGGGCGGCAAGATGCTCCACATGCTTGACATGAGATGCTGTCTCACCTTCTACATTGACAGAACTAAATCATTTAGAAAAACACCACAACTTTTTCTCTGTTTTCATGGCCCTCATAAAGGTGCCCTGGCTTCACCTCAAACTATTTCTTGATGGATTACTCAAACCATCTCTCTTACATATGAACTAACAGGCAAAACTCCACATGAATACTTGAAGGCCCATTCTACCAGAGCGATGTCGACCTCTACTGCACTTCATTGTGGAATTGAGCTTCCTCACATCTGCTGTGCAGCTACATGGCCCACTCCATCAACCTTCGTGAGACACTACTGGCTTGGTGTCCGAGCAAAGAGTGATGCTGCCTTTGACAGAGCTGTTTTGACCTCTTTCCTACCATGATGTCACACCATGCAGTGAGTTTGTCAGTCACCCAATTGTGTGCATTCACAGAGGCCATGAAGAAGAAAGACAGGTTACCGACCTGTAACCATGGTTCTTCTAGTGGTCATCTGTGAATCCACACATCCCGCCCATCCTCCCCTCTTTTTTATATATATAGTTCTTTGACAGCGGTGGACTCTTACAGGAACTGAGGGGACTTCTGGAGGGTGGAGCATGCGCTTTACGGGGAACGTCCTATTAATCATATGTCTTTAAGCTCTAGAAACTTCCAAGAGGTCCTGCACAGGTGCAGAACAACCCAATTGTGTGGATTCATAGAGGACCACTAGAAAAACCATTGTTACAGAGAGGTAACCTCTCTATTTTATTTATTCGTTAATATTACACATTTAGAAGAAAAAGAGAACAGTGGGTTTTAAAGTTTGCTCAGCACTGTCAAATCCCAATTTGCTTTTCTCATGGCATGGAGACAAACTGTCTTAATACATTCCCATCTTTTCTTCCCATTTTTTTAAAAATCTGACCATAAAGGGGGAAAAATATTTTTCTGGAGTTTAATGAAACCCATCAATTCAAAATCAGTCTGATCGTGTACACCAGAAGGAAAAGAGGTTCACAAATGGAATGACTGGCAAAAAGTCAGAAAAATTGTCCCTGCAATTCCTCATTTATCAGAATATTGGTTTATTGCACCACAAGTTCCATTCAATATGAATTGGGAGTATTTTGATTAAGGTTTATGGTGTTCCACCTCATGGAAGTCAAACAAGAGTGAAACAGAGAACAATTTATTCCTAGAAGGTTGACATAAATCTTATCTGAAGACTCCTGGCTCTAGCTAAACTTGTTCATTTCCTTGCCATCACTTCCACCAAGAGAGAGTTTTATCTAACTTGATAATCTGTCTGGACAAAATAGACTTAGAGCATAAAGTAAATGTCAGAAAGCTTCCTGTCTATTATTCAGACAGAACATTGTCTTCAGATTTTTTCCTGTTTCTACAATCACGATTACATTTATTTCAGGCCTATATATAATGTTGACCATTATATATAGGCCAGCATTATATATTTAAACTATTTAAACTGTAATGGTTTTTGTTTGCTGAATAGATGAATTGTCTGTAGCATCTGCCAAGATGGTATAGTGGGTCGTATGTTCGATCAGGACCCAGGAGCCCTGGATTCCAATTCCACTTCATTCTTGGCCCAGTGATTATTACTCATCCCTACCTATCAGACAGAGATGTTGTGAGAATAAAATTGCACATTTTATTCAATCATGCCTTTTATTTCTCCTGCACAGTTTCCCTGCTGTGTAATACAATTCATGTCTGCTGAATGCATTAGGTATAGTGAGGCAACTGTTTGAAGTATGAGCTTTATGATTGGTGAGCTTTTTCCAGCAAGTGGCTAGTTAGAGTGGATGCAACTGTGGCTCTGACCATGAAACTTACATTGACTATATCCATTATGCACAGCTAATAAATGCAATCTATCAAGCTGTTGAAGTTATTTGTACAGCTGCCTAGAGTGGTCGCAATGACCAAATAGGCAGGGTATAAATAGAATGAATGAATGAATGAATGAATGAATGAATGAATAAATGAATGAATAAATAAATAAATAAATAAATAAATAAATAAATAAATAAATAAATAAATAAATAAATAAATAAATAAATGTTTTTTCTTGGTTGTTATTTAAAATCTAAAGTATGGCTACTGATCTGTCTAAGGAGCCAGAGGTTGGGAGTTCAATTTCCAACTGTGTCTCCTTGATATGGCCTGGACTCAATGATCTGTAGGGTTCCTTCTAGCTCTGCAGTTCTAAGATAATTATTATTATATATACCCTTCATTATGAAATTATATATGTGCTTGCTTAAATGTTTGTATTTTACATTCTTAAGTGACACAGTACATACTAGAGTTCTGACACTGAGATTTCTACATTGAATGCAAACTTTAAAATTTGAAGTGTTAAATACAGGATGTTCTCTACGACAGGCTGAAGTTTCAACAGACACAGCTCTTCCTAGCAAAGATTTTCAGTGACAGAAAATAACATCTCTTAGATTTTCCCCCACCCGCATATCCATTATTTAAAACATATTTTTTTTAAAAATGCACTTTTAAATTCTTAGTAAAGTATCATAGAAACATATTTTAATAGAGAAAATGTATAGATTTGTGAGACAGATCTCTTTTTACACAACTAAATAAGATTTAAAACTAAAAAATTGCTGATTGTTGCAACATTTTTTTAAGTATAAGCATTTGATGGGTTGTTTGCATTTACCATATTTTTCCATTTATAACATGCCCCCTTTTATAAGACACACCACTTTTCTAACCCCAAAATTAAGAAAACTTAGCTTTGAGGATTCAGCCTCTGAGCTCAGAACAGTGGACATTTTGAGTTCCTGTTGAATCTGAGCCTACAGGCTCCACCTCCAAAGAGGTGTGTTCTAATTGGTTTGCTCAACATCAGCTGACATCAATTCCACAAGGCTCATGATTGGAAGAAGCTAGGTCTCCTGACTATAAGAAGCTAAACCTTGTGACTGAAGGAAGCCTGTTTACAGAGGCAAAGTAAGTATCGTTTTGTTCCCTCTTCAGCTTTGTTGTTTAGTTGTTAAGTTTGTTTATTTATTTATTTATTCATTCATTCATTCATTTGTTCGATTTATATCCTGCCCATCTGGTATATTCTACCACTCTGGGCGGCTTACAGAATATCAAAAGCAATTTTTAAAAAACCATAAAAACATTAGCATACAACAATAACAAATAGTGCAGGAATAAATAAATAAATAATAAATAGCAAAGAAATCAGTAGTTGACAGGAGGGAAGGCCTGGATGTACATCCATGTTTTCAGTTGGCATTTGAAAGTACCCAGCGTTGGGGCCTCGTGAATTTCCGGAGGAAGGTTGTTCCAAAGGCAAGGAGCCACTGCCAAGGAGGCCTGGCTTCGTGTCTTTTCCCTCTGGGCCTCCCTTGGCGTCAGGCTCCTCAGCCTCACCTCCTGACTTATGCGGGTGATCTGAGTAGATCTTGGTGGGAGCAGGAGCTCCGCCAAGTATCAAGGTCCTAAACTGTTTAGGGCCTTACAGGTAAGCATTTGAAGTCAATGCGGAAACGGATGGGCAGCCAGTACAGTTTGGCCAGAACAGGAGAAATATGTTGGTATTTTCTCACTCCAGTAAGGACTCTGGCCGCTGCATTCTACACCACCATCAGCCTCAAAGGTAGCCTCATGTAGAGCGCGTTACAGTAGTCTAGTCTTGAGATTACGAGCGCATGTACCAAGGTAGTGAGCGCCTCCATGTCAAGGTAGGGTCGCAGCCGGGCAATCCGCCAAAGGTGGAAAAAGGCGGTGCGAACTACCGACACCACTTGGGTTTCCATGGTGAGCATTGGGTCCAGGTGTACCTCCAGGCTGCGAACCCCATTCCTAGCAGCCAGGGTCACCCCCCCCAAATGTGAGAGTCACCCAGGCCACCTACCCCAAGGGCGCCCACGCTCAGAACTTCTGTCTTGTCCAGGTTCGGCCTCAGCCCATTTTCCTCCATCCACTGCAGTACAGCCCCCAGGCAGCGCTGGAGGGACAGGACGGCATCACCTGCAGTTGGTGAAAAGGAGATATAAAGCTGATGACACGAGGCTCCACACCCCCTGATGACCCCACCCAGCGGTCTCATATAGAGACACAATTGAGATTCCACGGGGGCGAGACACTCTCCCCAAGCTGTACTCTCTTGGCTCAGTCCTCCAGGAAGGAATGGAGCCAGGCTAACACCAAGCCACCAATTCCCAACTCGGACAGCCTCCCCAGGAGGATACCATGGTCGACGGTATCAAAGGCCGCCGAGATGTCGAGGAGCACCAACAGAGACACTTTATCCATCAGCCTCCCTCAAGTTGTGTCCGACTCTTCGTGACCCCATTGACCAGAGCACGTCAGGCCCTCCTGTCTTCCACTGCCTCCCGGAGTTGGGTCAGATTCATGTTGGTAGCTTCGGTGACACTGTCCAACTATCTCATCCTCTGTTGTCCCCTTCTCCTCCTGCCTTCACACTTTCCTAACATCAGGGGCTTTTCCAGGGAGTCTTCTCTTCTCAGGAGATGGCCAAAGTATTGGAGTCTCAGCTTCAGGATCTGTCCTTCCAGTGAGCACTCGGGGTTGATTTCCTCCTCTGTGTAAAAGATGCTCCTCAATTTTTAGTGTAGTGATTTTAGGAAAAAGTAGCATCTTATACACAGAAAAATATGGCATGTGAGCAATCATGCAAGTCCTTTTGCATGCCTCAACAAGAAATGAGATATTGGCAGAATTTCTTCGCATTCATAGAATCATAGAATAATTGATTTTGAAGGGGCCTATGAGGCCATCAGTGCAGGGATTCACATTGCTAAGCAGCACTAGTTGATAGCCATTGCCAAATTATGTGGCAGGGACTTCAAAAGCTTAAAAAAATGCTCCTGGATATTTT
Source organism: Pogona vitticeps (assembly GCF_051106095.1). Classification (NCBI taxonomy): domain Eukaryota; kingdom Metazoa; phylum Chordata; class Lepidosauria; order Squamata; family Agamidae; genus Pogona; species Pogona vitticeps. Next base: position 42,187,890 of record NC_135785.1, read on the forward strand.
GTGTTTCTTTTTAAACCCAGGGTTGACAGGTTTCTTTCTTTCCTTCTTTCTTTCTTTGCTCTAATGAGGGAAAATCAACTTTGAAGTGCCCAAGGTCTAAACTTTCTCCACTAGCACTATCCACAGGCCACATCAGACCCAGAGATTGGGGATATGGGGAAGGGAGACTGGAAAAGAATAGATAACAGGATGATTTTGCTGTTTGGTTTTGGGATTCTTGTGTTGAGGGAGCTCTGCCAAAATTGTAAGAAGTGGAAGAACCACTTGTTATAATTAAACCAAGAGGGTTATCTGAGGAGGAATGGAGAGGCTCCATGAGGGCTACAAATGTGGCTTTGGAAGCTCACATGTGGCCCAGGGGCCACAGTTTGCCCAGCACAAGACTGACTTATCTGGAATGTTGAACAAGTTCTAATCATGGAATAGCAGGGAAAGAGGGAAACAAATGTCTGTCACAAGCTCCACAACTGATGTAGTATTATTGGCCAGCTAAAGGAAGCCCCTACAGGACCATTGTTCACAGACTCCAGTGAGTAAATTATATAGCTGCGGTACCAACTGATCAGATATGGACTAATCCAGTGATGTTTTCTGTGAAATCCTATGATTTCTTGCTAAGGCTGCAACTGTTTTCCCTCTTTAAAAACCAGCATTTACTACAGCAGCAATATCTCAGTTTGAAAGTTTTCCATTATTATGTCAGAATTACAGATTAATGTAATTAAAGAATCCCACCCAGGTCACTGTTGACAGCACTCACAAGAAATTCAGTATCTCATAGTGGTTTGGAACTTGAAATGTTCATTATCTTCTACAATAATAAGAGGCAAATAGCATTTAGTGGCTTATTGCCAAGATAAATAATACAATGATGGCTGCACATTCCAATGCACCTTCAACAGCCAAATACACAATGTCAGAGGCTTCAAGTGGGTTTTTGTTTTAAGGTGATGCATTTTTACATATGAGATTAAACTCATCAATTTTCTTGTGACTTTATTATTTATTGCAATCAACCATATTAAATCTCCACATCTGTTATGATTGTCTTCACAACCCTGAGCACCTCTTAAATTTATTTAGCTCTAACTATAAAGCCCAGACAATGTTATCAATAGTATCATCAACCTGTTATTTGAGTGCCTACTTTCCTTTGCTAACTGTTGTTTTACTGGCTTGAAATCATCCTGAAACTTCCACCTGAAATTTAGCAGATAATGTTTTTCCTGGTATGGAGATAAACATATGGAACAGTCTTTACTTTCTCAATTTCTGGAGGCACAGGGACAGACTGATTGGTACACTAATGACTAATTGGCGGCTTTTCTTTTAGAACAGTGTTGGATGGTATAGCACTGGGCACACGCAAGCATAGTAAAGGGCACCATCCAGAAGTCCCTGGACCACAGAGGGGCACATCCACTCCTAGCCTCTCCAAATTTCTTACAAAAATGGCATGTTTTCTTTTCTTTTCTTTTCTTTTTTAAACAAAACCCTGATCCCCTCCCCCCCTTCGGTAATTTTCTTTTATTTCGTTAAAAGAAAATTGGGATGTTGGTGGCAAGGGAGCTGGGGGTCCCTCAAAATGTGGCAAAATTGCCCGTTTTGCCTCTAGAGGGCACCAAGGGACTTTCAAAGCTAATTTTTTTAAAAAAATTAAGGAGCACATAGGGGTGCTGATGGACCCAGGAGTTTGGGGTTGCTGTGTACTTCTTAATCCTCTGCTGTAAATAGGAAGTACATTCAGATACTCATTCATTCAGAATTTCTTTACTGTCTTTTTGCATGACCACTCAGGTATTATATAAAAAAAGAAGGAATGACATTACTCATAAGGAAGACAAGTGGGTGTGTGTGATTTGCCTTAAATGTTCACATGCTAATTCAACTTTTTAGATGGAAATTTAGAATTAATTACAGTGGTGCCCCAACTTACGACCGTCCCAGCTTACGACCACTTCGAGTTACGACCAGCTCTGGCCGCAAAATTTTGCTTCAACTTGCGCCCAGATCTTCGAGTTACAACCAGAAAAAAAAAGGCAGGGGGAAAAGGGATGGAATTCAAATTGCTAACCGTTGGTTGTGAAGTGGCTGCTTCTTTGTAGCTCTTTCGCCCCAGCGGTTAGAGAGTGTGCATTCAGAGGAGCCTTCGGACTGCCTGGTAAGGTGCTATGTTTCTGTGCTGTGAAGGGTCTTGCAGAGTTTGTTTGTTTTTTGGTGTTTTTTTCCCCCCATTTGCAGTCTCTGTTTGCTTTTTGGGTTTTTCTTTTTGCATTTCCAATGGGCCTTGCAGTCTCTATTTGCTTTTGGGCGATTTATTTCTTACATTTCCAATGGGTCTTGCACTCTCATTTTTCTTTTTCTTTTTGCATTTCCAATGGGTCTTGCAGTGTTTGTTTGCTTTTTGGTGATTTTTTTGCATTTCCAATGGGTCTTGCAGGGTTTGTTTGCTTTTTGTTTTTGTTTGTTTTTCTTTCTTCGGACGGAATGGATTAATTGCGTTTCCAATGGGTCTTGCAGTCTTTTTTTTTCTTTTGGTGATTTTTCTTTGACTGGAACAGATTAATTGCATTTCAATGCATTCCTATGGGAAATGGTGCTTCAACTTAGAACCATCTCTAGTTACGACCATCTTCCGGAACCAATTAACTTTGTTAATCGAGGCAGCACTGTACTATAATTTAAAGATACATAGGGTGCATTCCACTATATTGATACTGACCAGATGAGCTGCAAGCTTGCTTAGGCAGTTCTCCAAAAGTCAAGTATTCAGTAGCCCCGTACAGATTGCTGTAGAACCAAGCTCTCTGTACTCAGAGGTACCTGTAATGGTTCAACCAACCAACTGTCAAACAAGATGTTACAGTGTTTGGTTCAGTTGTCAGCAATTGACCAAAATGGAATCAGAAACTCAAGTAGATTCAATTAGGTTTTGCAAGGTTTATTTACAATAAAGGTATAAGAAAAGTAAAAGAAAAATCGATCCAAATTACCACTCTTGTGTCAAGACATTTGAAATATTTATTTATATGTATGCTCAGTAGAAGGTCCTGGTCATGGTTGGTTCCTTGGAATGATGTTGGTGTAAGATTTTTTTTAAATTTTAAAAAAGGTTGTGATATTTGTAGGGATGACTGCTCATCATTTCCTGGACAATTGGCTTTAAGTGGTATTGAGCTGCATCTCCATTGATTATCTGTAGCAGTAAATCTTACCAAACCACCTCTACCAGGCTGACATAGCGCCACCACTTGTGGATACACTATGCTAGAGCTATAAAACTCTGAAATAGTGCACTGAAGAGCACAGCAAATATCATTGAGTCATTCAGGTCCACCATCTCATTTGGTGATTTCCTCTGTCATTGGAAACTTGACTCTTCTGGACCCCTGCTTTCCTTACCCCACTGGCTCCGTTGTTGCCTGTTTAAGCCTCTTGCCACGGACAGATGGAGATCCGCTCCCAGAGGATTCAGCCCTCTTTTTGCTGCCCTATGGACCTTGTCTCTGCTTCTTCTCTCCTAAGACTCTTTTGCCGCTATTCTCACCTTTTGGTTGAACAGGCTACTGGTGTTGTAATGCATTGTCAATTTACCTTTGTTTATTTGCTCCCTGTGATGAAGGCAGATAGCAATCCTGGGGATCCTGAACCTCTTACAGAAAATGCCCCCTAAAACGGCCTGCTTTTCCCGTTGGTAGTGGTGACCTAGACTGCGTGGCCTTTGTCTCAGAAATTACATCTATTAGGGTGCTGTCACCTGGAAGGCATCCGGACCCCCCTACCCTGCCCCCACTGCTTGGAGCCGAGCTGCGCCCGGCTGTCACAGCCATGGTCGGACTCCCGGGAGTCCAACCATGGCTGGGATAGCTGGGCACGGCTCGACCCCAAGCGGCGGCGGTGGCAGGGTGGGAAACTCCGGATGCCTTCCAGGCGGAGAAGCACTGGAAAGCATCCGGACACCCCCTACCCTGCCACCGCTGCTGCTTCGGATAGTGCTTCGGAGCCACTATCAGCGGCAGCAGGGGATCTCCAGATGTCTTGCAGGGCTTCTCCACCGCCATGGGAGGCATCTTGGAGGTCCCCGCCGCCGCCGATAGTGGCTCCGAAGCACTATCGGCAGCGGCGGGGACCTCCGAGATGCCTTCCATGGCGGCAGAGAAGCCCTGCAAGGCATCTGGAGATACAGCCTACAGACTGGAAGGGGGAGGCGGGGAAAGCGCCAAATTTGAATTGGGCGCTTTCCCCGCCTCCCCCTTCTGTTCCGTAGGTCAATTCTCTGGCCGCAAGTCGAAGTGAAATTTTGCGGCTGGAGAAGTCCGTAGGTCGAAAAGTTCATAAGTGGAGCCGTTCGTAAGTCGAGACTCCACTGTAGCTTTTAGGGGTGAAGCCAAAAAGGTCTGCTTTCCTCTGGCCCTGGGGGTACTGTGTGTATTTCTCCTATTGCTATGGAGATGCTTCATAACTGATTAAGTTAAATGCATGATGAAATAAATTTGTAATATAATAATAACTTTGAATTGAAACTGATAGGTTGAAACAATGTGGCAATGTAATGAATTGGAAATTTAATGTGGTTCTTTGCTCACATAAATATGAATGAAATTGAGAGAGAAATTTAAAATAATAGTGGTCATTGTTGTGATTCATATTCACAAGCTGAATGAAATAAGTAGTGTAATCATAATATATGTGCTTTCTGAATGAAACAAATATGTTTCCTGGCAGAATTCAAATGAATACAAATTTGCAAACATCACATACACAAGCAACAAATGGAGAGAATTTTTTAAATGAAAAACACAGAGAAAGCAAATAGACACCTAACTAAACTAGGGCCAATGTACCATTTGAAATAAATTAGAAAGATAAAGGAAGAGTTAAGCCAAAGGCCACTAGGCTCCTATTAAACAAGACTAAAGACAGAGAAATGACATAAATAAAGCTCATGTAAGAATTTACCAATAATTTGTTTTATATTTTTACTACCTTTTAAACCCTAAGAAGCATAAGCCTCACAGTAGCTTACAGTAATCATTAAATACTATTTTAACTGGAAAACCAGTAAAATACTCATCCTGATCGTTGTCGTTGTCATCTCAGTATAATCACACTGAAAAGATGCAAAAGGTTATGGAGAAAACTATACTGATAACCTGCCATTAGAAAAGGGAATTCCTTAACTAGCAAAGACACTACCTGTCATATTAGCAGTTTTTCTAGAAGTCTTCCAGTTTTCAAATTTGCCTGCTATGTTTTGTGATTGATCATTGGGAAGTAAGTACAGGCTTCGTTTGCAGGTGTGATTGATCATCAATGTCTGCCTGACTCACATCTGTGGAAAACTAAGAGGTTTTGGTTCCTAATAACAGTTTATCATTCTACAGTATAATGTATAAATTGGCCCCATGATTCCACAGACAGTAAGAGAAGCAGGAATGATGGGTAGATGCCTCACATCATGATATGAAACAGCTTTCCTCCTCTTCTTTCTCTGGCATAAAAAGCCTTTACAATTCAGTTTATTGTGTGGCTCAGTGCATTTGATTCCCAATAAAATAAACTGTACAAATTGGGAAATAAAAACGCCCTACTGATCAGGCCAGTTAACCACAATATCTCTCCAATATCTATCCCACTACTGTCAGTAGTTTAAAATGTATGGTTGAGAAAAATTGCACAGTTTACATTGAGATCATATGCCAGAAAGGGGGATATAAAAATATCTCAGTCTTGCTTCTTTTACTTTGTTTCCCTGAATATCAACTACTTTTTTCATCCCATCCTTGTTTCACTTTGGTGGGGGAGGGGGTTCCGCATATAAATTTGTATTCATTGTTGGTGCATTTTTCCTGATGTGTGTGCATTTCCAATGTATGTGTGCATTTGCACATTTTATTTAATGTACACATTTATTTATTCATTTTACCTAGTTATGCATTTCCCATATTGACAAGAGTGTTTGTGCTTATTTTATAAATTGTACACATCTTAGCTGCTCACTTAAGCTTCACGAATATGTGTATTCTTGAATTGCGGTAGCACTTTATATTCAGTGAGTCTTGAGAGATTAGATCCTGCTCATGACAAGGCTATCCTATTTGAGGAAATCCTTCTCCAACCCTAGGCAAAGAATGCGTCATTTCAGCCATGTAATTGAATCTTGTTATTTAGATATCCAGTGTAGTGTAGTGCACAGAGTGATGGACTAGGGCTCAATAAACCTGGGTTTGAATCCCCATTTGGCCATGGAACTGGGGAAGGATTTGGAACTGGAATAACCACTCTTTAAATGTCTCAATTACCTTCGATACCCTATTAGTGTCACTATAAGTCAGTTCTAACATGGCAGCACAACAACATCAACAGCATTTGAAGAGAGAAAAAGCCTCTGTACCTACTCTACAATATACTTATCAAGTTAGAGTTATTGTAGAGTTATGGTAGCACTGACCTTACTCCAATTTGGCTCGCTGACATCATTGCACAACCAAATCAGAATGGCTACAGGGAGTTGTCAAGAAGCCTGGGAGCAATGCTTTGTGCCCTGTTATTTAATGCTGTGGTGTCACTCTACCTATAAGATCTTTAGCTCATTTAGGAGAAAGCTCCTATTTGTTGAAAATGCAGATCTCAGAAAGAAACAGCTGCCATAAACCGCATGGATAATATGAGGGGGAGTGGTGAAATTTTTCTCCCAACCTACTCTCTCTCCTCGGCTGACCTTCTTTTTTTTTGTTATTGATAAAAGTTTGATAGAGTCCTACTAGATTTTCAATGACTACTATACCTCATTTTGTTTATCAGATTAAAAAAACATACAGAGCGTGCGCGTTGAACTTTGTTCCATTGACATAGGTTCGGTTACTTTGGATACACCCTATTCCTTTAATAATTTCATGGTGATTACCATTGTCATTGCATGCTGTCAAATCAATTCTTATTTACATAAACTTTTCCCAGGTATCCTAGGTATAAAACTCAGAAGTGGTTTACGGCTGCTTTCTTCTGGTGGTGCTCTTGAACTGAGCAGCTTGTCCAAGGCTGCGCAGGCTGGCTTTTCTCCTGGGAGGCACAATGAGAAATTGAACTCCTAACCTCTGGCTCCAGAGCCGGGTATTCCAACTCCTGTGCTTTAAAATCTTAATGGCCCATTTGGTTCCATGTCATGACAGCTTTATATTAGAAGAACATATAACAATGGAGGGTATGGGGCAGATCTTTCTGGTCTGCCTGTTGGAGATGAACAGAAGTCTAGGTATGATTGAATACAGGAAAGTTTCATAACTCTCCTGGCTATGAGACTAAAAGTCACGCATTGCTCTGAGATTCATGGCTTCCAACATGATTAAGTTATGGGTCAGCAGATCAGTAATTATGGATGAATTCTTTAAAGACAATGATAAACAGGCTCTGTCAGTTCTTCTTGCATGTGGTACTTCTCAAATGAAAGCAAGTGCTACTAGATTAATGACCCTTACTTTATGTGAAAAGGTGTCTGGATTTAGAAAAGATTATCAGCCACTGTGTACAATTACATTTGGGAAAGGTACTGTCATTAGAAGCGATGACTTCTACCTGAGTTGCTTATTTTATTGATCTGGGTGTCATGCAGACATGGATTTTTTTTTTAAGGAAATAGTACTTGGTATGCGTTTTTCAAGATCTTGATGTATAGGTTTCTTAACTACTTTATTTGAAGGTTTTTTTTCAATTACAGAAGAGCAATTAACCACATTTCATTAACAACTCGTTTCAAAGGTAATTGTGTAATCAAATTTGCATATTTTCTGTTTAAAGTTACTAGAGATGAAATACACTTTTAAAAAACCACAAACACAATATACAGGAAATTTAGATAATCTTCAACCTCCTTAAATTCAGTTTAATTTTTATATAAACTGAATTTAAGTTTATCACTACAATATCACAAAATAAATATAAGTTTCTACTAGAAACACCTACTAGGTGTTTTAGTCTTTTTAGAGACAGTGGGTGAAAACCTGTTGCTTAGCTAGGCCAAACTGCAACTTTCAGTCCATTCCTTTCCAGTAAACAAAGTACTGTATCCCCAGTGTGATTCTTGGGACACACATGAATGTTCATGGAGCCAGCATGTGTATGTTACCTGAGAAAAGACTGAACCATGAATGTTCATGGAGCCAGCATGTGTATGTTACCTGAGAAAAGACTGAACGTTTCATTTTGGCTTATGCTAAGCAACAAAATTTCAGCCAATCTGTGCTGATATGTTAAATTTTTCTTTTTCTTTTTCCTGAATGGTGAATCTGATGGAATTGGTTTTTCTTTGAAAAACAAAGAATGAACTAAACACAATTTTTTGAAGAAAAAATAATAATTGAAGTTCAAATAATACTCTAGAAAGAAAATGAATAAAGAGGGACAAGATAAAAATATATGACATTGTGTAAGGCGTGGCAAAACTAGATGGGTTAGAAGTTTTTTTTTTCTCCTCTTCTTTCTCCTTTAATTCTGGAATCTAGATTCATCCCCTGAAGTGGAATAGTGAGGATCTGAGGAAAGGAAGTGTATTTATTTGCACAGCATGTAATTAATTTGAGGAATTCACATAATAGGGTGGTATATAAATCCTATCTATCTATCTATCTATCTATCTATCTATCTATCTATCTATCTATCTATCTATCTATCTATCTATCTGTCTATCTATCTGTCTGTCTGTCTGTCTGTCTGTCTGTCTGTCTGTCTGTCTGTCTGCCTGCCTGTCTGCCTGCCTGTCTGTCTGTCTGACTGACTGTCTGACTGACTGTCTGACTGTCTGTCTGTCTCCAGAATGCTCGAGGAATTCTTGTCCTACATTTTTTTCTTCACAACAACCCTGTGAGGTAGGTTAGTTGCCACATTGTTGCCTAGTGAGTCTTAAAGATGAGTGAAAAATTGAACCCAAGTGAACTCCTTTGAACTCTTTAGTCTTTGTGTAATATTCTGCTGCTTGATAAAACTGTACCAATAGCACAGAGGGCCTTCAGACAACTAGACAAATGTGTGGAAGTGAGTTAAGTCTTTTCTTTCCTTTCTTTTTTCTTGTTGTTTTTAATGATCTCAGTTTTTTTCTGTTGACGGGTGTTTATATGTTACCTACCTGAAGTAGTGGCTTACCATTTGATGGGCAGGATATATATATATAATTAATTAATTCAGTCAGGGGGTTTAGATACTGTGGACAACTCCCCCCCATGTTTTGAAATTGTATTCCTCTGTTTGTTCTAACATAAAAATAAGTCCCAACACACATTCCACAAAGCCTGTTTCTTATTCCCACCCACCCACAGTGAAGACCTCACACTAGAATGAACTGGAACACTGAAACACATTTCAGTCAGTGAAGTAATTATTGTATAGCTTATTTCTCCCATCTCATTGTGTCTTGTCATCCATTTTCCTTCCTCCAGTTCTATTTCTGCCTTGATCTTCTCATTTCCCACAACAGAATGAAGTGTCAGTATCATCTTTTCTCCTCCCACTCTTTTAAAATCATAATGGAGTTAAAATTCCTGTGGATTCTTTGTGTGGTACCTGTGGAGTTCTTCATTATGAAATGATCTCAGTTACACATGTTTGTTATTGCAGCCATATATGTATGCTTTTGCACAATAAGCCTCCCTTTAGTAGAAATTATATTACTTTACTGTGTTTGAATGAATTCCATTCCCTAAAGGAATTTGCACCTCAGATATTTCTTACAGTTTCCAGATGCCGAGACAAATAATACAGCATGTTTATTGCCATGAGCTCTACTTCTAAGCTTCTCAGGGAGTCTTGATCAGGCAGAAGCCTGTATAGCTGCAGCAAAGGAATATTTAATATTAGTAATGATACTGATTCCCCTTCTTGGATGCAATCCTTAACAGTGTGAGAGGGTCTGTATGTTTCAGAGCAATTGTGTCAGGAGGCTAGATTCCATTATGAGCCAGGGCTCTAAGTAAGATGGAATATTCACAGCTGAGGTGCCAGACTTAGGGCTGTGGTCATACTAATGAAATGTTTCCCAGTTCTTCCTCTTTGTTTCAATTTTGGGTTTGGTGTGTGTGGGGGGGGGGGGGTCAGACAATGCACGGCCATAGTTCAATCTTTTGATCTGCTTCCCTGCTATCTCCACATCAAATCCCACCCACTGCAAGACTTCTACCTTTTTTGTTGCAGGATGCATTGCACAGCAATTACAGTGGTGTCTTGTGTACTTTTTGTGATGTCATTTGTCTGCATGTCCCTTTAATTTAATTAACCCCTGCTGAACCTTTCTTACCTTAAGAACCTTATGACAACCGGCCAAAATAAAACAAAAGATAATCCTGAAAGTTGAGACTCCCAGGTTGGAAAGCACTCAGTCAGCTACCAGAAAGAGAAATGAACAAGAATGGATAGCACTGTTGATAATAACTTAACTCGATTAAAACCACAAAGATGTCTAGTAGCTGATGTGGACAGGGATGAAGAGAAAGTCCGATGCTGTTCAACACATAAAATTGGAACACAGAATGTGAGAAGTAGGAATCAAAGTATAAAGCAAGAAATGGAATGTATAAACAAAGCAGTGCTTCATGTCAGTGAATTAAAGCGGACGGGAATGAGACAGGAAGGGAATTGATTTGTTTGAAATATGGTGTTGGAGGCTATCCTAGACTGCCAGAAAGATGAACAAGTAAGTCCTTGATTAAACCAGGCCTGAACTTTTTCTGGAAGCAAAAATGATGAAACTGAGGCTGTCATACTTTGGGTGCAACATGAGAAGACAGGATTCATTGGAAATACATTATGCAGGGAGAAGTTGAGGGCAGGATGAAAAAAAAAAGAGTGTCTCAAGCTACAGGCTTGAGTTTACAAGAGCTTGACTCTTTGGCCTCTCGTGGGGGGGGGGGAGCTCTGTAAACTTTGCCAAAAAATTTTCTCTCGGGTTTACATGTTTCCACATCTCTGGTTTAGGAAGAGTGCAAGAACTCCATGGAGAAAGCCATACAACCAGAAAGAGAAACCAGCCAGCTGTGTTTAGCCCATTGCCATGCTTAGCCATCAGTAAATTGGATCCACAGCCTCTTCTGGATTAGGTGCCAAGGAGAAGTAAAGCTGGATGTCATGCATGGTTCTAGGACGCCTCAGACATCATCTCTGGATGACCTCCCTCCATGCTTTCATGTAGAAGTTTAACAATCTGGGGGATAAAAATAGAGTTCTCTAGCACAAAGCACACAGCAGAGAAATAGTCTCCCAGCATCATTTTGAGAAGTGTCCATATAAGTATGAGTGGAAAACATAGATGTTAGGACATTATGGAGGGCTACATCTTTCTGAGCCTAGCAACAGATGACAGAGCTTCCATGTTAGCCAGTTAGAAGTACTTTGTCTCTTCTCTGAGGGCAGGCATAGATTTGCTGTAGATGATGGAGGAACCAAACCTTAAACTCTAGGAGTTGTTGTCTAAGTAACTTGTCCAAGCTATGTAGAGGGACTGTGGTGTAGCAGCAAATCCTCACCTGTTTGCTGTACCTAAGACCCTTCCTTATAGCAGAGAGAATTACTCATATGCTTTGCAATGTAATCTGCGATGTTGCATTTCTCACTTATTCTCATTTAGAAATCTCAGTTTTCTGTCCCGTTATTGTCTGCCTTTGGTTCAGCATCTCCACTACTTGCCATTTTCCATACTTGCAAGGAAGAGACAGACAAAGGGAGAGAGCCAGTGCCTGAGCAGGGGTCCTATCTGGAATGCAATTTGCATTCCACACTCTAGCTTTTCTTTTTGCTTCCTTTGTAAACACTTTCCCACACCCGCCTTTTTTTAATGCCACCAAAATCACCAATAGGAAAGGCAAACAAAAAAGTTCACAGAGTTCTTTCAGTACTCCTCCCACCCGTCCATTGCAGTTCACCCAGAATTGCTATCTTTTAATTTGAACTGTATTGTTAATGAGTGTTAAGGAACTGTTATAGTTTTTCAGGCTGTATTTAGTGCAGATAGGGATGCCTACAATCCATTTAATTCCTTAATTTTCAGTTTGTCTGTTTCCTTTAAGGAGCAGGCTGGTTATCTCAGTGAGTTCAACATCTGGCTGCAGAGCCAGAAGCTGGTGGTTAAATTCCCCACTGTGCATCCGGGAAGAGCCAGTCTGTGTGGCCTTGGGCAAGCTATAAAGTTCCAAAGTTCCCTCAGAATAAATGAATGGTATAATACCATATGTGAATTCTCCACATGGAAAAATGCTGAAAAGGGTTGCCACAATTCAGAATTGACTTGACAGTACATAATGTGCATTGTTTCCTCTGTTGAGTGGGGGGTTTTTTGGGAGGATTCGGGAGGGGTGATGGGGTGGGTTACATTTATTGTTAGCTATCCAGAGTAGTACATGTCACTAGGTTGGGTGGTATAGCAATGTGACAGGCAGATAGATAGGTAGATGGGGGGGGGGAGAGGGAGATGCTACCTTATGGGTGCTTTTGAAGTTGCAATTGAGTAATTTATATTTGTGGAGTGCAGCCAGAAAAATAACCTCAGGCAGACAGGTGCCTTATAGTTCCAGGTGTGAGTATGAGTACATATCTTGTCAAACTTTTTGCCAACTGACTTCAAATGTCATGCACCTGTGTTTGATCTTTCAGGATGTATTCAGGAACTAGGAAGAAACTTTCTCCTGAATTCAGGCCATTAATGGACAAATAGCCTCTTAAAATTCACCATAGTATGGGTGGGCAAAGAAACTTCTTGGAGGCTCTCCAAGGTCCAAGGAAGTGAAATACTCCATAAGTTTCTCAAAGATGTGATTTGCCGTTGTAATGGTTTGATCCTCCTCCCCTCCCACAAGGATATTTGTTTTTTTGCCGTGCCAGGGCAAGTAACAACAAAGGGAATTGTGTGGGCAGCTCAGACGCCATTTTGCTACTCACAAAAAAATCTTCTCTCTTGTATCCTTCTAGTGGCAGTGATGGGAAATCAAGCCATCAGTAAAAATGATGAAGAAATTTTTGAAATCATTCTACAAACAGGCTTTCTATTGCTAGGGAAGTAAGAAAAAGAAAAGTCTCAAAAATTTTAGAAAATTTCCTCACAAAGCATTCAGTGCTCAACACTTGTGTTCCTCAGGGTTCAGAATCTTTTCCAGCTATATGATTACCGTGGTACCTTGACTTATAAACTTAATCTGTATTGAAATGGCATTCGTAAGTCAAAATGTTCGTAAGTCAAAGCACCATTTCCCATTGAAATGTATGGGAATGGGATTAATCCGTTCCAGCATTTCAAAAACAAAAAACAAAAAACACTGCAAGCCCCTGGGGCTGCAAAAAACAAAACAAATAAACACAAACATAACCCCACCAGCCTAATCCCACCCTGCAAAAGCCACCCAAAACAATTTTTAAAAATGCAAAAGCAGCACCTTACCTCACCACGAAGCCTCCTCTGAAGCCTCCCAGCCATGTTCAGCCATCGGCGGGAGGCCTCCCAGGCTTCCACTGTGGCTGACTTGGGCTCTGCCACCGCTGCCTGGCCGGGATGAGTCCTCGCCTCCCGGCCAGGCTCTGGCTCCCAACATTGGATCCGTCCGTGCTACTCACTTCCCAGATGGGCTCTGCTTCCTGGAGCCTGGCCGGGAAGTGGGCAGCATGGACAGACCCAGCACCTGGAGGTAGAGCCCGGGATGGGTCCTCACCTCCCGGCTGGGCTCTGCCTCCCAATATTGGGACCATCTGCACTGCCGGCTTCCCAGATGGACTCCAGGAGGCAGAGCCCAGCTGGAAAGCCAGCAACATGGAAGGACCCCACAGCGGGAGGCAGAGCCCGGCAGGGAGGCCATTTGAATTTCCCACCCCTTTTCCCTGCCTTTTTCCATTCGTAAGTCAAAGCTCCGTTCGCAAGTCAAAGCAAACTTTTGTGAACAGAGCTGTTCATAAGTCAAAATGTTCATAGGTCAAGGCGTTCGTAAGTCAAGGAACCACTGTACCTTGCAGTGGGCATGGTAGATACATTTTATCTTTACCGCAGAAGATACGTACAATGTAGCTGCCTGTTGTAACAGTGATGTATTCAGCTCTAGGTAAAAGCTCAAGCTAGTGTTGTTCCATAATTTATCCTCCAATTTCTGAAAAAGTTTTACTTCCCCATGAAAGAAGCCCCCTCTCCCATTCTCAGTTCCCTCTATATCAGTAGTTTCCATCCAATGTTCTTGAACTAAAACTCCCAGAAGCCTTCACCACTAGCTGTGCTGGCCAGGATTTCTGCAAAGTGTAGTCCAACAACATTGGGGGACCCAAGGTTGGGAACCATTGTGTTAGATCATCTTGATATATTTGAACTTAAGTTCCAAAAGGCCAAAGATGCTGTATTTTTTTTTTCTCTTCTTTCCTATTGGACATCTCTTCATTATTCTGTACTTTTCCTGGCTGCCTACCTTTCCTGAACTAAGAAACACACTAGTATATCTAAATGGGCTGTGGAACAGAGATCAAAGCTCAAATCTCTACTCTTCTAAAGAAAGAGCCACCAGAGATCACCCAGAATGTTTGTAGCTAATGAAGTCACCGAAGGAGCTCTGGGCAAGCACGATGAGATGGAAGGACTGGTGAACTACATCCTCTTCTCATTATTTGATCCCTAGAAAACCCTGGGAGGGTTGTCTGGTAGATCATTATTTTCATTATTATTTCTCTGCTGGTCTTCTATTATTAATACTACCAGAGCAGCATATAGTACAATATGATTATATAACAAATATCATGATGGAATTAAAACAGTATTGAGACTAGAAGGTATTAATCCATTCCAGCTAGTGGAGCTAAAAGTTGCTGCACATCAACCAACCATCACAGCAAAAGGGTCCCATTTCTAATTAATTTCAGTGGAATGTATATTCCAGCTTTCACCCTCTACTGCAGCAATCCCTGTTATGCCCTGTTGTGAATCACAGAACTGGTGTGAAAACTGTACAAAAAACAAACAAACAAACAAAACAAAAACAAAGCATAGTTGATGTACACTTCAGCTGAAAAAGAATGAATTCCTGTTTCCACAGAACTGTGTGTTGACTCTAACAATAAGGAATTTTGTCCTAATGCAACAATGTCTACATAATTTATCGCTGCAATCAGTCAAGTGTCATATACATCTACTGACTCTATATAAACATTGAATTAGTATTGCTCAGCAGCATGCATTTTCTATGCTTGCTTGCCAAAAAGTGCAGTTCAAATATTTTAACAGTAGGAAAGCATAATTTATGCTTTTGCCCCTTTCATTTGTCAAAAGGCTTTTCTGACATATTCAGTATTTCATTTTCCCCCCACAGTGGAGATAAGGCATGGAAAATGATCAGAACAGCAGGCCAAAGTCTTAGGAAAAAATGTAAATGAATATGAAAACATAATATGCAGTGGAACTGTTTTGGCACTTGTGTTTCCATCTCCAGTAGCTGGATACTAGGAGTTTGTTCAAGAGGGTCTCTACACATCACTCCCCTGTGCTCTCCATATTTCTTGGTAGTCTAAGAAATTTCCTTGTACCTTCTTTCCTTTTACCATTTGAAAGATACTAGTCTGCTAAATTTCTCACTGAAAATTGAGATATTGCTGGTTAAATAATTTCAAGGTGCATGAAAAACAAAACTGATTTTGTCCAATTGATTAATAAATCAGATAAGCTGTATCTTTTTAAAAATGTCATACGGGACACAATCATTCAGAAGTCTTCATATTTCTACACTCAAGCTAGATGTTCTGCTGACATTTGCTGCCTAGTTTCTTGATGCTTTCTTGCCTTCTGAACCTTCCTGATTTATTGCACTGGCTAGTATCTGTCCATCCAGTTTTTATGGAAGGATTTGTACCAGAAGGTTTTTTAAGAATGTGGTAGAATCACAAAACAAGTTGTTGTTCAATTCTCTCTCGCAGTACCACTCTTATACACCTCTAACTTTTTTCAACACATGTCCGGCAAATCACTGTTCATTTTTTCTTCTTTTTATCCCCCCCCCAATTAAAATTCTCTTACTCTTGAGTTCCTATCAGAGTTGTAATCCATTCTTGTTTTCAATTTTCACCTCAGGATATCTAGGAGTTAAATTTATGTGAGTACTAAATAGAAGGCTTCTTGCTTCTGATTCACATGCTAATAGCCTGGTGCTAGTGTCTTACACAGTGCAATATATGGAACAGTTCTGTGAAATAGAATTGCTGTACCTTGAAGCAGTGGTGTGCCCAGATGTTGCTGGACCTTAATTTGTAGATCCCTGATCATTGGACTTTCCTGATGGGGCTTCTGGGAGCTTTGTGGAACTGATGTTTGGGATCTACTAATACAGTATAAATAAACCTAATTGTCATAGAAACACCATACATCTTCTAAGGAAAATGAATCTTGGATAAGTGTCGAAACCTCTAAAACATCTCAGTGATTATAAATAGGGTGTGGATACGTAACAATCTTTTGTCAGTGTCCTCCTATTTACAGACTATTTAACAAACATCTACAGATGGAAGGAGCTTTTTAATCTGCACACTTTGCAGGTGTCTTAAGGTGAAACACCTTACAGATTTGAGGGCTCCATATGCTCTTGCACAGCAAGTACTGTAAGGTGAATTAAGGATATCTCGTGCATTAAAGCTCTGAATGTATTGGTTTGAGGATGATGGCAAGCATTGGCTATAATAAGTGAAATGTTTATGGAACATGTCCATTGATTCGGTCACTCTGTTTTGATCAAGATAAATAGTTGCTGCTAGTGTGACATTTTGTGTTGTATTTCTGAGTGCCATAAAACTGCCTGTTTCATTAATACAGTCTGATCCCATAATGATTAGAAAAGATTATCCCATTAGAGGAATCAAACAATGTCTAAGCTGATCATTTTGGTCAATTTCTATTCCTTTTACCTGGCTGTCCAGGCATGCAACAGATGTCCAATTGTTCACAAATCTCACAGATACTGATATTTTTAAAATACTAGCAGGAGTCTTCATAATGCCTATTCACAAGCCAGGCTGAAAAATATAGCAGTCATGAACAGTTATAGCAACAACAGCATGCCATCAAATTGATTCTGACTTACAGTGATCATTTCTAGGGTTTTCTAGGTATAAAATACTCAGAGTACTTCAACATTACTTAACTTCAACTAGTTGTAAGCTAATTGTTATATTATGTGCAGTCAAATCAGAACCAACCTATAGTGACCCTTCAAGGTAAGTGAGATACTTAAGGAGTAGCTTTATCAATTCCATACCAGCTGTAGGTTTCCATGGCTGTGTGGGGATTTGAAACCAGAATTCTTGGGTCCTAGTCTGTTATTCTATCCACTACACTGCACTGGGTATCCTATGAACTAATTGGTTACCATTTTTCCATAACTAAGGTTTAAAAGTTGTTGTGTTGGTTCATAGCATGCTTTAAATACTACTGTCCACCTTGAATCATTTTAAGGAGAAAGATGGGGTTAAATATATAAATAAACCAACCAACCAAAATAATGACAGGTCAAAAAAAGTGTAACTTCTGAAGTAATTTTCAAGGCCTTCATGGACCAAGGCCTGTGGTTAGTTTTCACAGCACCCGTTGCAAAATTTGCCATTAAAACTAGTCCTATTTAAGATTCGATTCTTTAAAAAACCTCCGGTTTATGAATGTGGGATATTATGCTTCTGTACCAAAGATTCAGAAAGTCAGGAAATGGCCCAACATTGCTGCGTAATACTGTGCCCACATTGCCAGCAGGAAAAAGGATGTCAAGCTTTATATAGCAAACGGCAGCCTGAATGTTGACAACATCTGTGCCAGCAATCAAGAGGGTCTACAGGATACCCTCTTCTGTTTACTACCATTCAGACTTGTTGAAAAACAGCCCTAACCATTCATTTGCGTTTGGGCGAGAAGTGGTTAACTGAAGAAAAAAAAGGAGTCAGCTTCTGGGATTTTCCCTTGCATGGCGTCACTTTGTGAATGGCAGTGGTACTGGGGGACTTTTTGAGTCCACAAAGGGGCTTGCAGTGCCTTCTCAAATTGTTCCAAGTGTTGTGAGAAGTATTTTCTCCATGTTCAGGGAGCTACGAGATGAGATTGAGTGCTGTGCTTTCTGAATGAAATTTCAACCTGAGTCATAAATCATTTAAGCTCTTTGAATGTTCTGACAGGATTGACCATGTTTGTTTTGACTGGTATTTAAAACTAAGTAGATAAAATCTTCTATTTTAAAATGTTCCTCTCTCCTAAACCACAAAGAGAAAAGGGGAAAGAGAAGCTGAAATGTGGTTGAAAAGCTCCCAAGCTAAATATAACATTGGAGGGTGTCTTTTCCTTAACACCTACAATGAGTCTTTCTTACCTCATACTGTACTGTTTCACTCATTATTTCATTTGATCGTTCCTCATTTTTATGGTATCAGATTAATATCTCATTTTAGCAGTGTAAGTGGATGTGGGCACTGTGTATGGGTATCTGTATGTGCATGTGTGTATGATACATGTAAGAGTGTTTCGTTTAGTCGTGTCCGACTCTTCGTGACCCCATGGACCAGAGCACGCCAGGCCCTCCTATCTTCCACTGCCTCCCGGAGTTGGGTCAAATTCATGCTGGTTGCTTCGGGGAGACTGTCCAACCATCTCATCCTCTGTCGTCCCCTTCTCCTCTTGCCTTCACACTTTCCCAACATTAAGGTCTTTTCCAGGGAGTCCTCTCTTCTCATGAGACGGCCAAAGTATTGGAGCCTCAGCTTCAGGATCTGTCCTTCCAGTGAACACTCAGGGTTGATTTCCTTCAAAATTGATAGGTTTGTTCTCCTTGCAGTCCAGGGGGTTCTCAAGAGCCTCCTCCAGCACCACAATTCAAAGGCATCAATTCTTCGGCGGTCAGCTTTCTTTATGGTCCAGCTCTCACTTCCATACATCACGACAGGAAAAACCATAGCTTTGACTATTCAGACTTTTCTTGGCAAGGTGATATCTCTGCTTTTTAAGATGTTGTCAAGGTTTGTCATCGCTTTCCTCCCAAGAAGCAGGTGTCTTTTAATTTCGTGGCTGCTGTCTCCATCTGCAGTGATTATGGAGCCCAAGAAAGTAAAAGAGTGTACCTGTGCTGAAATGTTATTTTGTGTGGCTCACTTTCTTGTACAAAAGGGGGGGGGAACCTTCTGTTTCTTTTTCTTTCTCTTGTTGAGATAATCTTGTATTACACACAAATAACCTACCTTGTATTAAATGGCAAGAACTGGTGCTTGGTTGCACGGACTTTGAATAACCAGAATGATCAAATGGGGCATTTGTATTTGATTTGACAAGCAGCCATTGTTCTGTGCTTGCTGTCGGTGTGCATGTGCACAGGTAGGTTGATTCGCAAATAGAAAAGAAAATCATTTTTTCTACAAGTTACAGATAGCTTGATATGGAAGAGTAGGAGTCTGTCTCTTGCTGTTTTCTGAAGGTAAGGAATAGAGATGGGCAAGAAGCTCCTTCATCAAAAGTCATGTTCCTTACCCCTACCCTCCTTGCCAGCACCTCTGCTCACCAGCTGGCATCCACTGCTCTGTCCCTCCCTGTCATGTAATTTTCCAGTCTGGTCAGGAGCCTGGACCAGCCTCCTCTGCCTCCTCCAGAGCTGCCCACTTAGGCAAGGAGGCAGAGCAGAGATTCTTGCAGCCCT
This sequence comes from Pogona vitticeps, assembly GCF_051106095.1. Classification (NCBI taxonomy): domain Eukaryota; kingdom Metazoa; phylum Chordata; class Lepidosauria; order Squamata; family Agamidae; genus Pogona; species Pogona vitticeps. The sequence goes on from NC_135785.1 coordinate 42,207,545, forward strand.
GTCTTTGAGTGGTGAAAAGGAATGTGTGGAGGACAACTTATAAGGGGCATAAAATACTTTGTGCCCATCTGTGGTAAAGAATTTTGGGAGGACTTGAACATTCCTTTTTGAAGTGTGTTGTCCAGGCAAGACCATCAAAATTTATGAGAATAATTCAGAAAGTATTTCTTACATTGAAACATACACATATGTCCCTTAAAGGAAATTGTTTTGCATTTAGTGGTAAAGGACTGTAAGTCATTATATGCATATTTATAGTTATATGTTAGAGAATTTGTCCTGAAGGAATAGAACTGGAGGGAGAAAAGGCAAAAAGCTACCTTTTTGGTTAGGGGAGGTTTTTATTACACCCTTCTTTAAAGGAACTCACAACTCTCCATCCACATTTTATCCTCATAATAGTCCTGTGAGGTAAATAAGACTGAGAGATACGGTCTTCAAAACTCAGTGCTGATCACATGTTGCATCCTGGGCACAGTGGAAGTACATTCAGTCAGTGTCCAGTGTCTGCGCTGGCTTCGTTATATCTTCAGAGCACTCTTGTACCTGCTGGCTTTAGCCTGTATGTTAGCTGGATAGCTCAGTGGGTTGCACTGCCTGGAAGCCAGGGATCCGCCCCAAAACCTGATTTTGTCGGCCTGCTACTACAGTACTTCATGGTATGTGGACCAGCTTAATTACACTGGGATCTTCTGAAAGCTTCTGCCATCCTCAGTGTGTTTGCAACAGTGTGTTGGAGGTAGGGCTTGCAGGAATGAAGCCCCAGAACATTTTGAGTTGCAGAAATTATGATGTGATTTGCCACCCAGCCACTCATTGTACCCTTTGAACCTCGTCACAGTCTTCTCCATAGATGAGGGGGAAGTGGATTTTCCTAGAAACAATGCAAAATATTTGAGGCAATTAAGCACTGAATGAACAATTTAGAGCCTATTTAGATCTCCTCCTAATTATAGTTATGCACCAATCCAACAGTATGTTTGTTTGGAGTGTCTTTATAAGGTTAGGGAGGCTGGGGGTACTATAATAATAATATGTGATTATATATTTCCCTTCAAACAAAGACAACCTTTAAAGACAGGGGGCACCTTAACTGTAATCAGGAGTGGTTTCTCAGCATCTGATTGCATCTCAACTATTTTCTTTATGATTTTGGTTGTTCCCCATGGTACCATGGCTTCCAAGCACCCATTTAATTAGTTCTGTTGGAGGAAAAAAGGTAGCACTATGGAAGTGCTTGGAAGGAAGACACTTCTGTACATTGGGGTAGGTGGGAGGAGGAAGAAATGCTTCTGCAGAAATCCTTGGGCTGCAAGCATAAATGGTTATTTGAAAGCAGATTCCTTAGAAATACGTAAATGGGTCTTAGGTTTGAGGAAATAGTTTAAGATTGATGAGCTGCACTCCATTGGCATAAGCAATCAACATCTTATGTGCTTAGGTTAGAAGAGATTTATTAACCTGCTTTATTAAGCAAACACTATATGTTACAAACAATATTTGATTTTTCACACGTAATGTGAATGGCTGCTGATGTAGATGAATGAGAAAAGGAAAAATTGGGTGCTAGACTGAACAGTGCAGGTTTTATGTTTATCTCACTCTAGCTTTGCTAGCTTGCATGGGATTGTCATGTGAATAAAGGATGTCTTAAAATGTTAGAGTGCAGATTTTTTTTCAGATTTTAAAATCAACTTGTGAAAATATTTTTACTGGCTATTTAATGCTAAATGTAGCTGGGCCAAGGAGCTGGTTTTTGGAACAAATCCCACTACTAATTCCAACTAAAGGAGACAACTGCTGAAGAGTAAGTCAACACTTATGTAAATACAATTGAGTCAATAGGTCTACTTTAACAGGAACTAATACTTGCATTTTGAAAAAATTGCATTTTTTAGCTATTGGCCAAAATTCTGTTGATGGTTTACACCTGCACACCAATTAGCCATGATAACTTATATGATTGATTTTGTGTGTACATAAAGTTTTGAAACTTTATGTACACACAAGATGAATCATATAAGTTATCATGGCTAATTGGTGAGGTGCTGGGCAGATGCCAGTCATGTGATAAATTGCATTCCTGATCACTTGCTCAGAACACACCAGTCAACGTATCAATTAACAGCAATTAGCTGCAGCAGATGACATAATTCTTCTTCTGTACACGTAAAATCTCAGCAGCATTTTGGCTTTGTGACTGAATACGTGCGATGGCTCTAAGTGCTGATGACATAAATAATGGAACTTACCATCCAACAAACTGAAACCAGGAAGTGCAAAAACAAGAGGTGTTCAGTATTAATGTAACATGAGATTGCTTGGATGAGAGAAGTCAACAGAGACAGCTGAAAATAAGGAATAGGATGATATACTGAGATTTACTTTGGCTGGGCAGCAATAAAAGCAACAACCAGCAAATGTGCATCAAGAAGTGGTAGTAAGAAATATAAACCAATGCATGAAACTTTTTGATATATACACTTCCTTTAATTACATTGCCAATACATTCCCATTTGGATTTTGTTCTGTCTTAATTATTAAAATTTTTATGTGGTTTTGATGGTTGCTATTTGTTTTGCTGTTGTCCAAATGACTAGAGATAATGCACACACAATTGTTTACTTTTGTCGTCACCCTGGGAGGGTCCACTGACTTCTTAAAGGAAGCCTATGGAGTATCTATGACTTCATTTTGATCCAAATAGCCTGATTCATGTTCTATTGGTACTTTAAAACACCACGATAAGGAAATTCATGTATGCCCAATGTTTTCTTTCATTATGTACTGAAATGGCACTTGTCCGGGGGTTTGGACTTTTTCTGTTCTTGTCATTAAGCTCTCGCCACCTCAATACTGATTCCCACTGTGCTTTCCTTCTATATCAAACTCATGCCAGGCTAAAAAATTAAGCAGTAGTTCTGCACATGTGGATTTTCATTAGAGATGGGCATGAATTCGTATTTATTCGTATTCATACAAATCAGTGCCCCTTGATGAATACGAATCAACACATTTTTAGTGATTTTTGATCCATCAATTTGTTGGGCTATAAAACACACACACACACACTCCAGGCACCTAGAAACATCAACATTGCAGAGACGCTTCCCCTCATCCTCCTCTACAATCCCTCCAAGTTTGGTGAAGTTTGGGTTTCAGATGTCTGAGCTATTGTAAAATTGTAAATTTGCTATTTGTGATTTGTCAACCTTAATCATGAATCAAAATGAGTCACCATTTTTCTGATTTGTTCTCATCTCTAATTATGATATATGTTAAGAGTTCTATTATTGCAAATAACTGTGTGTGCCAGGAATGCTCAGGCCTCTAACTACTAACCCAAAACAGATGGAATCTTTGTGAGGCTTCCAGCTGAACACTCACACAGGTTTTAAAGTTTTGTAATTGTTCAACATGGGTACTCACAAAAGCTTGTTCTCCTCAGTTAATCTGGCAGGGGGATGAATTTTTTTTTTTTTAGCTCAGACAACTCTATCCACGTAGTGCTAGAAGGTCAGGGCACCACATACATGCAAATAAATAAATAAATATGTATCTTGAAAATGCATGTGTGTACATGATCTCATTAAGCTTCCTATTTACTCACTGCTACTAGCAGTAAATAGACAGTAATCTCAGAAGTAAAGAAAAAGTGGGAAGTTGCAGGTAAAGTCCTGCTGGCTTTGCAAGGAGGCATACGAGGATCAGTTGACACCAGCTGTATGGTTACACATTACAGTCAGAGAGACTTAAGAGTTTTGTTATGACTTTCTGTCAAGCAAATATTTCTTGTAAAATGTAATGCCACATTTTAGAAAGAAAGGAGCCACCACTGGGGGTTTCTGTTGCATGAGAGCCAAGACTAAGGCTTAAGAAGAGCACAAAGAGCTGGTTCAGAACTTCATACCTGGTTGTTTACCTCCACAAGAGGTGTTTGGTGCCCCACCCCCCTCTGGCCAGCCCCCCGCTCAGAAGGAGCACCAGGAGGAGGCTGGGCAGGGAAGCTGGGAGGCTGCTTCTGAATGGGTGCTCCCTCAGGGGGTGGGGTGCTGAACCACTGAACACCTGTGGCAGGAGTAAGTGAATCAGGATGAACTGCCAAACCAGGCCAAACCTCCGAAGCGGCGGTTCATGCCCATCTCTATTAAGGACAAATGTATCTCTCAGTTTTGGCTTCTCCCACATTTGATTTTATGTGAATTTTGTTCTAACAAAGTGAATAAAATTTATGCCCAGATTAGAGTCTTCTCCCACCACAGTGAGGTTGCAGAGCAGGACTTTGTGGAGGCTTTCGAAAATGCAGAAGATAATTCTGTCAATTTTGACTTTCTGTTCTCTCTTTATATTTTCTAGTCACTGCTGGGTGGGTGTGCACGTGTGTGTTTTCAATATGTTCCATGAGAAAAGATCCTTAATATTTGCCTGGCAGAGATGTCTTTGATGTCTTTGCTTATATTCCTCATGAAACAATTTTTCTTTCTTTCCTTTAGCGAATTCTCTGGAATATGAACACATTGTGTTTGTAGTTTTAGCACTGCAGAAGAACTCTCAAAACAGGGGGATAGGGAGAAACCATAGAATCATATGTCTTTTTTTTAAAACCCCAACAGATGTAGTTATTTGGTTTTTCCCCAGAATCAATTAGAGTGTTCAACTTTTTGTCCTTAGTCCTCTTGCTTCCTGATAAAGTGCAATATGCATGCAGATGCCTGGCTGCTACACCATAGGGCTAATTTTGTTTTGAGCATCCTTTTTTTTTTTTTTTTTTTTTGCTATTTGAAGAAGGTGACATCATTCTAACAATGGTATAAATAGATCCATATGAGCAAACAACAAGATTGGAATGCTTACATTTAGCATGGTAAAGACACCTAAGCAAAACACAAGAGTGGCATACTACACACCCATGCCCAAATGGGAACAGGCATCCCATGTATTGGTGAATCAAATGATGTTATAAAATCCAACCACTTGAATCCATGATGGACATAATTAAGAAAGAGTATTAGTAAAATGGTAGATTTCTGCCCATTGGTTTCAGATACTCAAGTAATGGAGAAGCAGGGGTTAATAGAACAGGCAATCTAGCAGGTTTAAGGCTCATTCAGCCTAGAATCTGAGACTCTTCCTCTGCTAGGTTTGTAATTCAGTGTTATATGCACTTGACCCTGAACTTGCACAAGAGGACAAAACCTGCCATAACTGTTGAATAAGACCCAAAGAGTAATGATATCAGGTCAAGGTTTGCTTTCTCAGGTGTGTTCTAGTTACATGCATTACAACATCCAAATGGAGCATGACAAGAGTGTCTACTTGAAGATCTGTTATAATGGGGAATTTTGAACACTCTTACACCGGCACCAGTATTTTAACTGAAGACAGAGGTTACATCCAGTCTTCACCCGTCCTTTAAATAAAAAGTTTATTCATAATGGAACTAAATTCATGAGCCATCTTTAATCCCCCCCACACACACACACACTTGTTTACTAGTCTATATGCTGAAATTCCCCGCTTGATATCAGTTTTCTTCTGTACTTCCTTACACCCAATTTATCTCTGTTTTCAGGTAAAACTTTTATTGTGGAATCATTTTTCCCTTTTCACACAATTATACAGGGCTGCAGACATTGTCATGTTTTATTCGTAACCTCTGGCCTGTGCTTTCAGCATCTCTTTTCTTGCCACAGAAATACTAATATCCTTAACACTCATGCAGCAAACATGAACTTGTAAGACCACCCACCACCACAGAATTGGGTGGGTGGGTGCATGGGGCTGGCAAGCCACAAACTGACTGGAGCAATCTGCACACTCTGCTTTTGTGCTGGGCAGGGGAAGTAAAGTAGAAACTGCTTTCTCTCTTGATCTGCCTGTCCCTGCAGTCTTCTGTTTGAGCTTCCTGCCAGCCAATAGAAAGCTGGTAGGGGAAGTCCTCTCCCTTCTGGCCAATGAGTAGCCAATGGAGTGGGATCCTTACAGCATCCCTAGCGGTTGGCTAACTATGTGGGCACTATTGAAACTACTGGTCGTAAAGTATTAGGAATCCAATTCATATTGGCACATGAACAGCAGAATACAAGACAGAGGCTTTTCTACTGTGCTGATGAAATTAGGAACAGAGTGATTAGGAAAACTGCCTCATTCAGGATTTGGCTGCCACCGGGAGGGATGAACCTTCCCCACTCCACACTGTTAAGAGCTGGAATCTTGGCGTTTGGGCTTGTGGTGTTTGGGTTTCCATGCCAGCTGGCAGTTCTGGGCCAAGGTCTCCATTGGGCAGGGAGAGAGGATTACTTTACTGGTACTCTTTGCTGAAAGATTGTTTAGTCCAGTTTTCACTTGTTCATAAATTTGCACTTGTTTTCCCTTTTATAAACATAGAGAGTATTGTAGGGGAAAAAAGAGTACCGTAACTGTTGTCCTCTACCTCACTTGCTTTTAACTCTCAACTGTCTGTCAGATTTTTAAAAATATCTGGATATTATGCAAAGACTGAACAAACACAGCAGTCTCTTTTTAAAAAAGGGTTAGGGAAGGATGTAGCTTTATGAAGTCCAGAGCCTTTTCTTGTTATTATTTTACCTCTTAGCAAGTTTAGGAATGGGTCAGTGGTGGGACCACCTAACTAATTCAGCTGGAAATCATGAAATGGTTCATGACCTTTTCAGAGCAAGCTTATTACTTTCCTTACTGCCAGTTGAACTTTCTAATCAGAGGGTCAAGCAGTGTGTCTCCAGGGGATTTCATCTCCTTGCTGTTCTCTTAATGAAAAGGTTCCCAGAAGTATTTAGAAAGTCTTGCATCTCATATTCCTTCTTTGCTGTATTTTGGTGGGACAGAAGGGACAAGAGAATGAAACTATTCCTTTTGCTAGCAAGAACAACAACCCCCCACCAACCTCTTGTCTTTCTCTTCCTAATGCTTTACAATTGCCCTGGAGAACTGGACATAAAATACTTTGCTCCAAACTTACTGGCAACATGAGAATGTTCTTTTGCCAGAAAACACATGAATACATAATGCATGATAGAGGCCAACTTGACACCAATTAAGAAAGCTGATGGTGTTGCACTGGAGAAGCATAATTCATTACTGTTGCTTCTCTTACTCCGTATGCAACCATTCTGCAGCACAGCCCTCTGTGTTTCTCTTTATTTCCCTTCTGTCAAGTGGGCAACGGAGAGCACTTTGTAATGCATCTGGCAACCCCAATCTCTCTCCAGGTTCACATGTGTGTGATCTGCAATCTGTTTGATCTCCAGCGCACCACCAACATTAAATGCCCCCTGTACAATCATGACATCTGTTCCTCACTGCTATTAATATCTGGCAACTTGTGGAGCTGTCTTTGATACTTTTTAAAAAAACCTTGCTCCAATAGTTTTAGTTGTCTGACATTAACACAAGCAATTTTGGCATCTTTTTGTGGGGTGGGGATTTGGAATATTTCCCAACATGAGTGAGTTGTAACAGATACATCTGTTACTTACTTGTGACCAGAAATTGTTTAGTAAAACCCACCATACTTACTCTTGCTTCAGAGTATAATTTTGTGGTTATACTTCCATAAGAATCACTGATTTTTTAAACAGCATTGTGTCTTAGCCACCAGATGAGATATAAAAAAGTAACAAAGTCTCTTGTGGCATTCTGGAAGCTCTCAAATATTCTTTGGTGTAAGCTTTCATTGACTGTAGCCTACTTCTTCACATGCATCTGGTGAAGGGCACTGGAGCCTGCAGAACCATGTACCAAATAGAAATGCTTAACTTTTGGGGTGCCACAAGACTCTTTTGTTTTGTTTTGCTTTGCTGCAATAGACCAAAAATAGACACCCTTCAACCCCAGTTTTATGGGATTACAGAATTTTTTGCATGCTGTCTTTTATTGTGATTAATGACTTTAAACAAAAGAACAAGCAAACAAAAGAATGAATTTCCATTTTCATATGTTTAGGATGACTAGTTATGTGATGAAGCAAATGTTTGGTGTATACAAAAGACTACAGTCCCATACAATATATATGTATCAGCATTGTGAGGATTGTGGGAAATGTGCCCCTTGGAAACCAGGAAGACTTGCAAAATTTATAGTGCTAATGGACGTCCATCTCTTCTAAGCAGGGTGAAAATACAGATGTACAGTTTCCAATATTCGGGATGGCATATTATAGTTCATGTAGAAAACATATATATGTTTTTAAAGTAGTTTAAAACATATATATGTATTTTCACCCTGCTTAGAAGAGATGGAAATCCATTAGCACTAAGGATTTCATGCCTAATGTTTCCTGGAGTGTGCAATTATACAATACTTCAAATAATGTCCCCCATGCACACTCACACAAACAACCTAGATCTGCAATATGCATAATGCATGCAAGGTTAAATATAGTTGTTGGAGGATAAATTAACTCACATGGGAGAATTAGGCTATTAGCCTGGTTTCTAGATCTTTTGACATTTATTAGTTGTTAGAAATGATTTGTATAAATGAAGCCTCATTTTTATAGTCCCTTTCTAAATGTGAATTAAGCCAAAAAAGCTATCACCAATGATACAAGTGTTCTAATGCAATGCTGCATTTTCTCTTTGTATACCAAGTCTCACAGAAACAATATTGAATAATATACCTTTGTGTCTTTGAGCAAATGGCATAGGAAGAAGAAATGTGATCCACAGTTTGGAAGCCTATGTAGGCTCTCATTGACTGTAGCCAGTGACTAGTATGTTTTTTTTTCCTCTCCCTTCTTCTTTCTCTCTTTTTTAAATTGTAAAAATAGAAAACAAACTATTGGCCACGTTGTCATTAACAGAAAAGATAAAGCCCTGAAATTCTCAGGCTCTCAGCAGGCAGAATATAGAATCTGTATCTAAGAGGAGTTTTCCCTCAAATGGTGAAATAGGTGTAATGGAGGGGGATGTTAAAAAGAGAACCATTGCATTGTCTGGATTGTCTCTTGAATGTAAACAATATATTTTGCATGTCTAATCCCAGAGACACACATAACAAAGCAGACCATACTACTGGAGTGAAATAGTAAGAGCAAGAAAGACCAATTTCTCTGAATGTGTTTGGCCCTCAGAGATTGTTCCTGTTCTTCCCCATTCCCCTAGCAGAGGAGTAATTTCCTCGTGAGCCTTAACTCACGAGGGGGCCGGGTAGGTGGGACTCGTCAGCCCCAGAAGGCAGCCCATCTAATAGAAGGAAAACTCCGATTTCAAACCCCCACTGAGGTGCTGCCATCGTCCTCCATGCCATGTGGGAATAGGCCGGGTAGGTGGGACTCGTTCAGCTCTGGAAGGCAGCCCATCTAAGAGAATGAAAACTCTGATTTCAAACCTGCCTTGTGGATATATCCACTGATGGAAAAGGCTTCAGGAGTGAACCTCGAGGTAAAATCCAGAGCCGGAGTCCTGGAGGCAGTTTGTGTCATTCTGTCAACTCCTGCGACGTTGCTGAAACCAGTTGTATTGGCTCTTGCCTTTCAATTGGACTATTTCAGTGACATGGAGAGGGGGGATTTGCTTGTTGGGTAACAGCCGATCTATATTATTTTACCCAGGCTTCGTGCCCTGGAGAGGACACTCCAGCTTCATGTACAGCATCAAAACACTAGACGCCATTTCAAGTCCTCCATACAGAGCACACTACCATAGTCTCTCAAGACTGAAGGATGCCTATGATTGTTTTTCCTCTTTCCTTTGCAAATGGCTTACAAGAACTCAGAAAAATGAATGAGAGAGTGAGTGAGTGAATGAATTAATCAAATACCCTGCTCTGTTTAAAACAATCGCTATTGTTTGCTTTATTAATGTATGAATGTCCATATAGGTTTTACATACACACACCTCTGAAATGGGTCCTATGTATTTCTTACTATCAAAATACATTGTAGGATTTGGAGACAAATGCCAATTGGTTGTTTCTTCGTTATTTCTCACAAAATACTGAAATTTTGTGTGCTGTAATAGTATACTACCCCTTTAAAAAGTCATAAAAAGTTATACATGGAGATGAAAAATCCTGATTTCTGAATCTTTAATGAGGGTTCTGGGTACATTGGTACCACTGACACATTGCCATGTTGCCATTTATGGCAATTTACAGTTGCTGATGAATATGCTAGCATATAGCAAATGATTCAATAGTTATGCGCTGTACCCCAGCAATGATGCATATATATATTTTTCTCTCTCACTGTTTTACATGTCAGATTACAGCAAAAACAGCAGGCATGTTTTACCTTCCCTAATGTCCTAAAATCCAATACTGCCAACTCCAAATTCCAGGCCGAGTCTTTTGGCAGTATATCTAAAACATTCTTAAAAGTCTATTGTTTCTGTCAGACTGTGCTTGCTACATTCTCAGTGTTAAGACTGTCCAAAGGTTCATTCATAGGGAGCTGAGTTTGCACAAAGGAATACAGATGGAACCACCAATTTGATGGGCAATAACCCAAAGTTGTTACACATCTATTGGAGTATCACATGTATTTCAGCAAGGAGCCACTCGCATATCTGCATATGCATTAGGCTGAACGTCATGATAACATTCTCTATTTTTGGGGAGCAGGAGTGTATAGTACTGCTTGTGATGGGGCAGCTTTTAGAGATTGATGCATTGCTTATATTTATTTATTTATTCATTTATTTAATACTTTTCTCCTTTAAAATGCCCTGCTTTTCTCCTTTAAAATGACCCAAGACAGTTTACATCATTAGAAGACACTATATAGAGCTAAAAACAGTAAGTATACAAAGGCTAAAAAGCATGAAACAGATCCCATACTAAAAACTGATAAGCAAAAGCAACACCAAAAATACATTCAAAGCAGCAAGCACATCAGTCTATTTAAAAACCTCAGTCAGTCAGTCAGTCACTGGGGGAAAGCTTACCTGAAAAGAAAGGTATTTACCTGCTTGCAGAAGGACAGCAAAGACATGACTAGTCGGGCCTCCTGTGGGATGGAGTTCCAAAGTCTGGGAGCAGCAACAGAAAAGGCTGTCTCACGTGTCCCCACCAAATGCACCTGTGAGGGTTGTGGGACTGAGAGAAAGGCCTCTCCTGATGATCTTAACATCTAAGAAGGCTCATAAAGGTTGACTCAGCCTTCCATCCTTCAGAGGTCGGTAAAATGAGTACCCAGCTTGCTGGGGGGGTGGCAATGTGTAGCCTGTATAATTAAAATTGTAAACCGCCCGGAGAGTGCTTGGTATATAAGTCCAATAAATAAATAAATAAATAAAAATAAAGGGATAAATAACTTAGATTCAAACCGTTTAGGCATCACCTATTTTGTTGGTACTCAAGAAATAATTGTTCCATATGTGTACAATAACTTGCAACAGCTTTTAGTGAAAGTGAAAGAAGTGCCAAAGCAACTGAACGTTAAGAAGACTAAAATCATGATTATAGAATTACACAACTTTAATTTGAAGAAGTTGAAATAATCAGAGGTTTTGTACACTGATTTTGTATATCAAATATTGTTCAATCAACAATCCAGATGGAGACTATAACTGAAAAATCAGAAGAAGACTGAGAGTCACATCATGAGAGGGCAGGATTCTCTGGCAAAGACAATAATGCTGGGAAAGGTTGAAGGCAGGAGGAAAAGAGGAAGACCAAATACAAAATGGACTGACTCCCTAAAGGAACCCACAGGCTTGAGTATGAAAAAACTGAGCAGGACTACTGAGGACGACATTTTGGAGATGGCTCATTACTGGGTCACCGTAGGTCAAGGATGACTTGATGGCACATAACAACATCAATGTGTACAGGGTTTCTGATCCTAAGAGAAAAGAGACAATTTAATTTTTTTTGGAATTTGGCTGGTCATGATGACTGGGGTATTCATGGAGGTGTGATTCAAGAAGAAACATAATTTCCCATTTCTGGTTTATATTAGGCCACTCTTTAACTTGGCCTTCCACTATTCATTTGGATGAAAATCAAGCGATATGCAGGGATGGAAGCATCCCATATAGGGCCAATATATGCAATGGCCATTCCTTTCGGTCCCAACCCCACATCAAGTATACTGCATATAATGGTTGTTGTGGGTTTTTCGGGCTCTTTGGCCATGTTCTGAAGGTTGTTCTTCCTGACGTTTCACCAGTCTCTGTGGCCAGCATCTTCAGAGAACTGGAGTAGGAACTCTGTCTGTGGTCTGCTGCAGTTTGTGGGGTAGTTGAGTATTTATAGCTGTGGGGTCAGCTTTTTGTCCTTTTCAGGTGAATATGGTGATCAGCATGTTTTTTGTTGTGGGTGTATTGTTGTCATAAGGGGGAGAGATGATCTGTCACTGTGATTGATGGGTGCTGTTAGCTGGTCTTTTGTGTGCAGTGATCACCGGTCCTTGTGACTAGGTAGAGTTTGTTGACCTTTTGCAGGCTGTATTTTTCAGTGCTGGGAGCCAGGCTTTGTTGAGTTTTAGAATTTCTTATTTTTTGTTGAAGCTCTGCTGGTGTGTGTGGATTTCAATGGCTTCCCTGTGCAGTCTAACATAATGGTTGCTGGTGCTGTCCAGTACTTCAGCATTTTGAAATAGAATTTCATGTCCAGCTTGTTTTAGGGTATATTCAGCTACTGCTGATTTTTCCGGTTATACTGCATATAACCTTGTGTCCCAAGTGTGGTGTGATCTTTGGGATGCTCTCCTAGCTTTCTTCTGATAATAGGAAAAAAAAGATGGGCAGGAGAAGAGAACAAGCGAGTGAGCTCCTCAGTGCATCCTGTGTACCATGTGTTCAAAGACATTGATTATAATCCATAATAGGTGCCACAATATTTTTTTCTGTCCTGAAAACTGCTGAGTATAAGGCTCCAGTTGCCTGTTCACCTGAGTCCTATAGAACTTGATATTTTATAAACATGGTAGAGCCATTAGGTATCAGTGAGTGGACAGTGTCAGATTAAGAGTCAGGAGGCTGAAATCCCTGTTTGGTCATGAAGAGTTGCACTGGTAAAACCACTCCTTAAATATTCCACATGGCTTGGAAACCCTACTAGGGTCCCTATAAATCAAATGTAACTTGATGGCTCAGAACAACAACAGAGTTGTTCTTGATATGTGTAATAGAACAAATCCTTGTGATTTTACAAAGGCCACAAGTACATTTCCTAGGATTTCCAAACCAGTCTGCACTCTTGAAGTCCTGCCTCTTTATGCAGTGAAATACTGATCTCTCTCTCTCTCTCTCTTTTCCTCCTGCCCCACTTTTTTTTCTCTGATCAGAAGTTAACATAATACAGATTACACCACATCTGGACTCCAGCCTTGTCTCTGATCCTACACATTTGCTTTATCCTAAACCACTTACTTTTACAAGAATAAACATCACTATCCAGTTACTGTATATATATAAATACAACTATGCTGAAATGTGTTAGAGAAAATAATAAACAGAACCAGTTATTTGTTTATGTATCCTATCACAGTTAGATATGTATCTACAGAAACACTGAAAGATAAAAGGAAAACAGGAAGAAAGAATTTTGCAAAACAACAATTCATGGTCAATTTAGTAAATAAACCCCATCTCTCCTCCAACCCACCAAAGCTAGATACAGTATTTTCTCCCTAACATGCTGCTATTCCATCTGCTGAGGATTTTTTTTTCACATGTGGGGCAGTCAATCATGCAATCCTTCATCAGCAGGAGGGCTGTATTACATAGCTGTTTGAATATGTAGACCAATCCTGTGTAGATCTGTTGTCCATGATTCCAGCACAGTTGGTTTTTCTATTGCTGTCTTATTATTGTGGGTCTGTTTCCAGCCTGGATCTTTTTGCAGCACACTGTTCCCATCTCTAAATCCTCTCTTGTAAACTTGCCTCCCATACATTATTTTGTTTTTTTTTTAACCTTTCCTGTTTTGGCTTTTAATCTTTGCAAAATGTGAATTTACTTTCTGCTCTTTTATTGTATAACTGATTTGACAATAAAAATCATTATTAGTATGCTACCTGATGCACCAGTACGTAGGAAATATTAATATTAAAGTGTGATGCTCCTTCTGCAATTTTTTCATGCAAATGTTACTGTTGCATCAATTTTTACAACAATTTGAACAAGTGAGAAATATAGGGGTAATATAAGCATGATGGGATATTTGTTGGCATAAACAGATTTGATCTGATATGCATCTCAAAGGAGGCAGAGCTAAGGCCTGGGAACTGTTGTCATGCCAATTGTTTAAATCCTGTAAGCCCACTTTTATTATACGTACTCTATTTGCCGGCGTATAAGACGACTGGGCGTATAAGACGACCCCCCCAACATTTCCACTCAAAATATAGAGTTTGTTATATACTTGCCGTATAAGACTATCCCCTCTTCCGCACACCTTCCACACACCAAATAAAAGGTGCTATTCATTGACACCACTGTACGGCCGCAGCAGGACCGCAGTGCTTCCAGCCTACCCCTGCATCTCCCTGTGACTGGCACTAGTGCGCAAGTGTGCATGTGTGAGCTCTGTGTAGACAAAGGGCGGGCTGGAGCGCCACTGCTTCCTGCCGAGCAGAACAGGCCGGTCATGTTGAAAAGACGGTATGTAGAATGAGGTGGGCAGGCATCGGGAGGCTACTATGGACACCGGGCAAGCATCGGAAGGCCACTATGGGCAGCTATGGCTATCCCAACTGAAGTGAACCCGGCATATATGATGACCCCCCACTTGGAGGCATGTTTTTCAGGGCAAAAAAGTAGTCTTATACGCCAGCAAATACAGTATTTTGTTTCTGTGAAGATTCTCAGTCATCCAGGTGATCTGGAAGATGAGTCATGGCAACTGGACTTCTTTCTTATTAGGTTGAAACATTTCACTATCCATCCAAATAGCTTTTTCAGTCTGAGGAGAGCTGGTAGGAGACCCCTGATATATTCTCCATGTTAGTTTCACTTCCTCTGAATAGGCTCTTTAGATGGACAAAGGACTGGGGCTGAGGGATAATCCTGTTTCTGCAATCCTTCTCTACCTGTTGTCATGGGTTGTTAACAGTTGTTAACAGTGGTCTTTCTGGTGTATGGTCCTGATCTTTCTGGGGATAGACGAAAGGGCAGCATGATAAGTAAGAGATAGATTGTATCTAAGGCCTCCACCCCTGTTGAGTGAGGGATTTTCTGTATGCACCTATATGGTCTCCCTGACCCCTGTCTCAAACCACCTATCTTCTCAGTCCAAAATGAGTACATCTTGGTAATCAAATGAGTGTCCTCTATCCTTCAAATGAAGGAACACTGCTGATTGTGGTCCTAAGCTGTTGCCCCTCCTGTTCTGGGCCATTCTCCTTTTTAGTGGCTATTTGGTTTCTCCAGTGTAGAGCTCTGAAAACTCCTCTTTGCACTGGACCACATATTCTGTACTGTATTGCTCCTGTTGCTCTGAACAGATACAGTGTTTTGTGACATACTGACACATTTTTATTCTTCCATTTCCCGAGGTTCCTTTTTTTCTACAGGGAAATGCAGGGATGAGGTTGTGAAGTTGCTTGCATTTATTAGCGGTTAGAACTCTATTACATGCAACAAAGCAAATCAGCGGATATGAGGGTATCAGCTGCAGATGAAAAGTCGTATTTCAGACATCAGATTTACTCACCGGGAAACAACAAAGAAATAAAATTAATATTGATTTCTCTGAAACCCTGTCTATGGATCTTGGTAGACATAGGGCACAGGCTATCGGATCCTTCAGAAATGGTCAGTTTGTTTTCTTATTCTATCAGGACTTCATATACAAGAGAATTCTGTGCAGAGTAAAATTAAAATAATGCCAGTGTTCTTTTATAAGAGCAGATGGACAAAAAGTGGCTGATAAAGTGAATAGTAAAGACCAGGTTCCTCCAGAATTCCTATTTCTTATCAGGCATAGTCTTTTTTCCTCCTTCTGCCAAATATAATCCTGTCACACACACCCTATGACTCTCAATGACCCTTAATGATTACTGAGTGACCATCATCATGCTGGACTTTCTGGATTTTCATTATATTACATACTCTCACCTTCCCCATTAACATATAAATGTTTGTGCATTTATTCCTTTTGAATATGATTAGAGCTCCATACAGGCAAGTATCTACTTCCCAGCCCCAGGATAATCTGAAGTGCTTCATAACATTGTTCTATCTCTTCAGGAGCCCTGGCTCCTTTCTGGTAAAAATCCACTGGACGTGACTTGCCCAAAGTCTTTTTTGCAAAGTCTTCTTAGGACAGTGGGCTCTGACAGTTGCAATAGGCCTTACTGGCCAAAAGAGAGGGCAGATCTTTATTTGAATACATCATCCATTTTCAGGTCATTTTGTATTTGTTGGCCTGTCTAATCCAATACAAATTGGGACATGAAGTTATTGATAATAGCATCAGAGGAACAGATTGAACAAATAATGGCAAATAACACAGGGCATCTAGTCATAGAGTCTGTATTATGTTGTGATATATCGTGCTTTCAGTAATTACATCTAAACTTGTATGTGTAATATAAATTAGCATACACAAATCTGTCTTTTGTTGCACTGCTTTTTCACAGTGCATCAGTAGATGCTTGAGATAATGTCTGCCATTAGCCTGAAGGTGTTGGGCCAATGCATGGAGTAAACCTTAGCCTTTAAAAAGCATGAGGAGACTTATTTCGGTGACAGCCAGTTGGAAACTGTAACATTTACTTGGGTATTTAGAATTGCTGTCTCTCGTACACTGTCTGAAGGGGCAGCCTATGGATTGAATAAGGGCCTGTACTTTGCTCCAAAGTGGTGGGGTGAGACCATCCTTACTCAAAACCATGAGCCCCCAAGGTATCTAAATGCCAGATTCTTACTTGGCCACTATTCTCTATAAATAACTTACTCCCTGACTGTCTTTTGAGACTTTCAGGCCAGTTCCTTTTCTGGGACACACTATTGGATACACAAAGTGTTCTGGTAATATCTCTGCTTGTTTTTAAATGGAGAAATGAACAGGCATTGTGAGGTGCCAAAAAAGGAATAAAGACATAGTTATAGTCCTCCAGCACCCATGGAGGCCCAAGGTGGTTGATCAGTCATAGTTACTCCGACCTAACATTGCTTTGCCTGAGACTTTTGAAATACTAGGCCAGACTCATTTGCATCTCTGCCAAATTGCAGATCTCACTACCTAAGTGCCAGCAATAGATTTAGATTCTTGACACTTTGTGGTCAATCGATTTTGAGGCAGCAGCAGGCTGAAACTGGATGCAAAATTGGCTTCGTGCAACAGGAAATATTTTATAATACAGGAAGATTTATACAACTGACAAAGGTCTGAAAAAGTAGCATTTTTGTAATGAGGGTGGGGAGTAAGAGATGTAAATGAAGCCTAAAAACTACTAGCTCAAACCTGTTATGGGCTCTGAATCCCAATGTTTGGGACTGCTGAGTCCCAGAACCTTTATAGATTATTACAGCCTATTATTCCAAAGGCCATCACCATTATAGGAGACAATATGAAGCATTTCCATCATGCATCAAGTTGATGTTGTTGTTTAGTTATTAAGTTGTATCCGACTCTTCGTGACCCCATGGACCATAGCATGCCATGCCCTCCTGTCTTCCACTTCCTTCCAGAGTTTGGTCAAATCCATGTTGGTAGCTTCGATGACACTGTCCAACCATCTCATTCTCTGTCGTCCCCTTCTCCTCTTGCCTTCACACTTTCCCAACATCAGGGTCTTTTCCAGGGAGTCTTCTCTTATGAGATGGCCAAAGTATTGGAGCCTCAGCTTCAGGATCTGTGCTTCCACTCCGGGTTGATTTCCTTCAGAATGGATAGGTTTGTTCTCCTTGCAGTCCAGGGGACTCTCCAGCACCACAATTCAAAAGCATCAAATCTTCGGCGGTCAGCCTTCTTTATGGTCCAGCTCTCACTTCCATACATCGCTACTGGAAAAACCATGGCTTTGACTATGCGGACCTTTGTCAGCAAGGGGATGTCTCTGATTTTTAAGATGCTGTCTAAGTTTGTCATTGCTTTCCTCCCAAGAATCAGGTGTCTTTTAATTTTGTGGCTGCTGTCACCATCTGCAGTAATCATGGAGTCCAAGAAAGTAAAATCTGTCACTGCCTCCATATCTTCCCCTTCCCCTTCATCACGTTGATAGCTAACTTATTTTCTTGGTTCTCAAGTGGCAACCATTGGTTCTCCAGATGTTTTGGACTTTAACTCTCCAAAGCCGTAGTACAACATGGCCAACAGGAAGAAAGTGTGGGAATTGTAACCCAAAACATCTAGAGAGCCAGAAGTTCGCTACACCTGAATTACTTTATGGCTGCACTCATGTACACATAATTGGCAACAAATCCTATTTAAAGCATTGTGGCAGGTGATTTGGAGTCCATGCTCTTTGAGTCTAATTTTCCAAATGCTACTTATTTTTGCTTCTAAACATCCTTTATATTTTATATGTTATGGCTTATTTTTTGTATACTATTAAGTAAAATGTGTACAGTTTTATCTTATTATTTAGTCTGTAATAACAGTTGTGTGCTGTCAAGCTCATTCTGACTTATAGCAACCCTTTTTCAGGATTTTCTAGGCAGAGTACTCAGAAGTGGTTTACCATTCCCTTCCTCTGGGGGAGCCCTGGGACTGTGCAGCTTGGCCAAGGCTATACATCCTGGCTCAGGAGGCACAGTAGGAAATCAGCCTCCCATATTTTGGCTGGGCAGCCAGATACCTCACTGACTGAGCTATCTAGCTTATAAAAAATGATTTTTTTTTAAAAAAGGAACCAAATAATAAAAACAAGGGAGAGAATCAGCAGTAAACACGATGGAGGATCAACACAAATTCTGATAAATTTAAAAAGCAACATATTTGCTTTTTTAGAAAAATTAAAAGATAAAAAAGTTGATTGAACCTGCCGTCAAAAAGAAAAAGTTGGAGAAAAATGAATGTCTCTGGGGAAGATAAATCATCATCATCATCATCATCTTAGAACTACAGAGCTGGAAGGGACCATTAGTGGGAAACTACTACAGAAAAGACCTTTTTTCATCCATGACATTTGGCTCCCAGAGATACATGGTGCTCCCCATTTTAGGTGCAGATGCCAGCTGGATTAGTGGCTGAATGTTCAACACATGTGACATCAACTTCTTTCACAACAGGTTGTTTGATGGGGTGCAAGGCCAGTGACTTTGGAAATGTAACTCCATCTCCCATCAGAAAGGAACTGAAAGGAATGGTGCAGAGATTGAAAAGGAATGATTAGAAGGCTGCTATCTCTACTACCACCCAGATCCTCCAGTGTCTGCAACCTGAATTGACTGCATAATATCAGCGCTGGCCCTGCTCTTTCTGGTCAACATCCTTTGTACTCTTGAAGACAGAGGCAGCTGGAGAGGGGCTTCCACAGATGATCTCAAAATACAAGCAGGAAGTCCTTTGGATAACCTAAGTCTCAGACAATACTGGATTTTTAATGGCTAATGTAAGAACTGGAGATTAGGAATGGATGAATCCATCTGCTTCTTGCCTCACAGAATCAGCCTTCCCTAATGTGGTGCCTTCCAGACATGATAGGGTACATCTCCCATCATCTCCAGTCAACATGGCAATTGGCTGTCGATAGGTCATATCAGAAGTTGCAGCAAAACACACCAGGAGGATACTTGGTTAAAGAAGTTTGCATTTCTACTTTAATTGGCAAAACCTGCACAACATTCAAATTTAAATATGCAGTTTGAAGGAGGTTTTCCCAGACTAGCCCAAACTGTGAAGATACAGAACCATAAGAAAAGAGAGTGCAGGGACCCTATACAGCAATACAGAGGATCTAGAATAGCTGCCTGGGCACAGAGGTCCATTTTCTGCACTATGTGTTGTGCTTTTGCCTAAATTATGCTAATAATTTCTACATATGCAGCACCATGTATAAATGTGTGTTGGATCATTTTATGGAAATCTGTTTCCCTTTTTTTTTTTTTTTTGGCAGTGCAGAAGTGGCCACCCTGACTCTGGAAGTCAATATAACAATTTTTATAATGTCAAGACACATTCTGTGTGGCTGGTTGCAAGTCATAATCTTCCTTCCACATACAGTATGAGTCAATCGAAGTGCGTAGGTAAGCTTCAAAGGCAGCTATATAGGAACATAGTCTTCTTAGTAATGCATTACAGTAATCTGTTAACAGATCTGGTATCAGAGCATGGATAACAGTTGAAAGAGACAGAAACCTATACAGCCACCTCCTGTTTTTCTTTTAGAGTTTTGTGGAAAATAATTAAGTAGTCATTGTAATTCCCTGGCATATTTGATTCAATTGTGTGTGAAACTTCCTTGGCTAATAGAACTACTGCTGAATATAAATGTTGACAGTAGAAAGAATAAAAATGACTTTCTTGTGCCAAGCTGAATACTGTAATTTTCTAGTGAGTGTCTCATGCATGGTAGCCCGTGAGTTTGGAATGAAGCACGGAACTGAGTATTTATTCCCAGAGCTTTGGTGATATAATGGCCCAGTTCTTTTAAACAGTTGTGAGCTGCCAGGTAGAATAACTCTTTCCACAAAGTAAGCTCTGATAATATTACTAAGAATATAATTGCTGTTATGTGTCGCCAAGTGAGAACTGCCATGTAGCAACCCTTGAGTCCTTTTGGGGAGAAAGGTGGGATAGAAATGTTTTAAATGAAATAAATAAATAATAGAGTTTTCAAGATAAGTGAGATATTTCAGGAGCGGTATTACCAGCTCTACACCACCAGTGAGCTTCCATGGCTGAACGGGGATTTGAACAGAGGCCTCCTGGGTCCTAGTCCATCTCTCTATCCACCACATCATACTGGCTATCCAAGAGTATAACAATAACCTCTAAATAGAGAAATGTCGAAGTTAAAATTCTGTTTTGTTGCAGTCAGCAGT
Source organism: Pogona vitticeps (assembly GCF_051106095.1). Lineage (NCBI taxonomy): Eukaryota > Metazoa > Chordata > Lepidosauria > Squamata > Agamidae > Pogona > Pogona vitticeps. The sequence continues at coordinate 42,228,442 of NC_135785.1, forward strand.
TGCTCAGTTGTGATTTTATGGGGAATTTAAATGTTTTACAAATACATCCATGTGTTTTGCTTCTTTGAGGGTATCATTCTCTTCTTTTCACAGTTCATCTACTGTATTTCTTGGCATTTTCTTTCAAAGTGAGTGTGCAGTTCAAAATTTAAAATAATACAGGTGTTCGGTTTTGTTCCTTGGCACTGTGTGCCTTTTGATATTTGGAATATATTTGTTCTTTCCATGAACGTATATAAAGAGCAAATAATAGCATTTTTATTCACAAGTAACAGTGTGAGAAGTGCAAAAATATGTAGCAGAACTCTTCCACTGTGTGTGTGATAGTGTATCTGTGCATGCACACATTTCCCTTCTTCTCAAGAGGATTCTGTTGGATAATTTTAAAAATGTAAAACATTTTAAAAGAACATGCACAGTGACAGTAGCTCAAAAATGTTGTGATAAGTTCATTTACACATGAAGTAATGCAACTTTAAAAAAAGAGATCTACAACAACAACAAAAGTAGAAGCTTTCTGCCGAGCAAGAAATGGTTTGCAGTTAGCTCACTTGCCCGGTAAATGAATTGCTAATGGGACTGCAAATTTAAATTACGAAATTAAGGGTGGAGAACTGGAAAACATTTTATTGGTGTGACTACGACCACAGCTAGAACTGAAAACCATTGTGCATTATACTAGCCCAGCAAGTAACCTGAAGTAACCAGTACAGATTCTGAAAGTATCAACCAACTTTGGCTCTCTTGGTCAGCAGAACAGGAGTGGGGAAAAGAGAAAAGGGAGGCAGACTATTCTGTTACCTCTGTGTAAATGACCGCTATTCCATCAGGCCTTCCCTCAGCTGCCATCCAATGGCAGCTATTCCATCAGGCTGCCTAAATGACTCCAAGTTAGGAGCTCTAACTTGAGTACTGGAGCCTATGTTGGCTTTTTTCATTTTCTCTACCTAACCCCTTTCTTTTGTGTCAAACCTTCTGGATGATAACCCTCACTACGTTGCTTGTGATATTTGTAATTTACTCTGGCTGAAGAACTGGGTTAAAATGGCTTAATAAATAAATAAATAAAATTGTGCAAGATGTAAAACTGACGAGATTTTTGATAACCTACAAAAAAATGAGGAAAACAGCATGCTCATACAATACACAACCATACTATAGACCCCAACAATACCAGTGGTGTTGTCCCTACTCGTACCAACAATATAAGCCCTTTTCTGACAAACAGCGATACTTACCACAGTCATCCTCCTCTATTCAGCCTTGACATTCCACACAGAAACAGCATCCACGACAATCTTTCAGGTGACCTGTCAAGAAAACAAAGCAGGGTCTTTGACTTTCACACAGCCCAGATTCCATCATCTTACCTTCTGCCTCTCAACACCACTTGTCTTGCAGCCCACTTTCCATCTTTGGCAGCCATCACCACAGACTCTTGGGTCCTCACTATCATAGCCATAGGCTATGCAATAGAATTTGCATTCCTACCACCACCAAGGACAATTCTTACCAGCCCATCACAGGTCCTAAAATAAGAGATCCAGTCCCTTCCCTTGAAGGATGCCATATCACCAATCACCAGTCAACCCTGGCCCACCAGTCACCCCAATACTTCACAGTACTAAAAAGAGACGGAGGTTTTAGTTCCATCCTAGACCTCAAGGACCTCAATTATTACATAATTCAGAAATATTTTCACATGGTGACACTAGAGCACATTCTACCCATCCTTCAAGAGAATGACTGGTTTGCTTTCATCAACTTAAGCAATGCCTACTTTCATATCTCCTGCCAACCTAGCAGTTCGAAAGCATGCAAATGCAAGTGGATAAATAGGTACCACCTCGGTGGAAAGATAATGGTGTTCCGTGTCTAGTCGCGCTGACCACGTGACCACGGAAGCTGTCTATGAAAAAACGCTGGTTCTACGACTTGGAAACGGGGATGAGCACTGCGCCCTAGAGTCGGACACGACTGGACTAATTGTCAAGGGGAATCTTTACCTTTTACCTTAATTTCATATCACCATCCACCAAGACCATCAAAAATTCCTCAGGTTTTACTCTCTTCCTACTCGAGAATCTTGGCCTAAAAGTCAACAAGGACAAATCTATACTACCATATTTTTCGCTCCATAAGACACACTTCTCCATATGATGCACCTCATTTTTAGGGGAGGAAAACAGGAAAAAATATTCTGGCAATTTTGGCCCCCTGGGCCTACGGGGGGTGGAGGTGGGGGGAGCCTCCAAAGGGTCCGAGAGTGCCTTCTAGGACCCTTCAGAGGCTTCCCCTGCCCCCTGCAAGGCCAAGTCTCAGAAGGGTCCTGGAAGCTGGCAATTTCGCTCCTGCTGGCCCTGTGGGGGGTGGGGGTGGGCCTCCAAAGGGTCCTGGAAGGCACTCTTAGACCCTTTGGAGGTTCCCCCTGCCCCCCGCTGTGCCAGCGGGGCAAAATCGCCACCTTCTAGGACCCCTCTGAAGCTTTCTAAGCCTCAGAAGGGTCCTGGAAAGTCATGATTTTGCCCCACTGGCCCCACGGGGGTGTGTGTGGGGAGAGCCTCTGAAGGGTCCTAGAAAGCACTCTCTGACCCTTCTGAGACTCCCCACCACCATCCCCCCACTGGGCTCTGGAGTCCCCCAAAAATATAAAACACTGCAAGCCCCTGGGCACTGCAAGCCCCTGGGGCTGCAAAAAAACAAAACAAATCCAAAAATAAACAGAAATATAACCCCACCAGTCCAATCCCACCCTGCAAAAGACAAAATAGTTCTAAAAAAGGAAAAAGCAGCACCTTACCTCCATTGCCGCGCTGCTGGGCCAGGGCTTCTCTGCCACCATTGGAGGCTTTACTGGGGTTCGCCGCAAGCGCCGCCTTTCTCCACTGGGCCTACCAGTGGACAACCCATCGCAGTGCGGGTTGTCCACCACCATGGGAGGCTTTCCCAGGGCTCACCGAAAGCGCCGCCTTTCTCCACTGGGCCTACCAAGTAGACCAGGGCTTCCCCTGATAGGCCCGGACTACCCTGGGAAAGCCTACATCGGCAGCATGGAAACCCTGGCCCAGCAGCGGATGGCGGCAGAGAAAGGCGGCACTTGTGGCGAGTCCTGGGAAAGCCTGCGGCAGTGGCACTGGAAGCCCAGGAGGCTGAGCCCAGCCGGGATGGTCCGGCAGCTCGCCTCCCGGCGGTGGTAGCAGCAGCAGCAGTGGAAGCCTGGGAGGCTGAGCTTCCCTTTTCCTAACCATTGGGGTGAAAGAGCTATAAAGAAGCAGCCACTTCTCCACCAATAGTTAGCAAATTTAAATTTTCCACCCTTTTCCCCTGCCTTTTTTCATTCATACGTTGAAACTCAGAGGCAAAATTTTACAGACGGAGCTGTTCACAAGTTGAAATGTTTATAGGTAGGGAACTTCGAAAGCAGAGGTTCCACTGTACTTGAAAGATCGTCATAGAAAGGAGGGCCAGGACCTGTTTTCAGTTAAATTAGAGTGAAGACCAGTAATAATGGGCTCAAGCTACAGGAAGCCAGATTTCAGTTAAATAACAGAAAAAAAACTTCCTTACTGTTAGAGCAGTCTGTTAATGGAACCAATTACCTTGGGAAGTAGTGAGTGTTCCAACACTGGAGGCACTCAAGAGAAAATTGGACAAGGATCTGTCAGATTTACTTTGATCTGGATTTTTGCACTGAGCACAGGGGACTGGACTCAATGGCCTTGTGGGCCCCTTCCAACTCCATTATTCTATGATCCTTCTGACTCTCTCTGCAGTTTCCCAAGACTGTTGATGAATCTGTCATTGCACTGTCATTGTTGCCTTTTGCATACAGAGTTAAATGTGTGAAATGCTGTGCATCTGGATTTATATGCACAGGTGAAAAGCAAGCTTAATCCCACAGAAGTCAGTAGAGTTAGAACATCGAGAAAACAAAATCAAAAAACATTCCAAGCTTTAAACCTCTTCTGAGGGCAAATAATTCATCTTACCTGAATCCTATGTAGAGAGGGGGGTATTTGTATTTGCATATGAATACGAATATCCCCGCACAGGTGGCATTAATGAAGGTCCAGCCCCCTGGGGGCAGGATGGTCCACTCACCAATCCACTGCAGATGCGGACAGCGTGATTCTATGAATAGCTCTGCAGTGCACGATCTGCTCGCCACTCTGTGAGGAGGTTCGCTACTGTGACAAACCCAGACCTACTGGAGGATGCCACAGTTTCACTAAGCTGCCACCAACCATTCCCTATAAGAAGTCACACAGACCAGGGATGGATTTTTAACAAATAAAGGAATAAGGTTTATTTACACAACACACAGGGAAAATAAAATGATCAAATGAATAAGATACAGTAACGTGGCTTAGTCTCAATCATACATACACTAGTTTGGTTCACACATAACGCATTTAACTAAAGCACAGACCCTGAACCTATCAGTTCTGGCTAACCCTACAGACACCTGAACCTATCAGGTTGGTACTGACTGACACACAGTAGTACCCTGTCTGACACACAGACTCCCACTCAAGCTTCTTCTCTCAGCTCTTCTCCCAGCTTCTCCCTAACTTCTCCACACAAACTTCACATATATATACAGTACAGCCCCTCCTCCTGATGTCCCGCCTTCCACTCCCCATAGGATGGAACCTTCCCTCCAACCCATGACAGACAGGTAACATCAGTGCTGTATGTAACACCTCCCCCCTTTATAAGTTGTTTTGTAGGGGGAAAGCTAAGGTGCTTTTCTCCAAAAAACAACCTGGTGCCAATACATACAAAAACATTTATACAATAACATACAATACCATACTTACTTATACTTACACTCTAAGTGAAACATATCTATTAGGCATTTAAACATTTACCATTTACAATACATCAAGTTACCTTTATTGATACAAACCAAGTTCAAAAAACAGGTACATTTAACCTTTAGTCATCAAAATATATACATAGTCCATGTTTCTTTCGCCGTCTTCATTCTTCGGGTCTTCTTGACAAGGCGTCAGCAACACAGTTCACTGACCCTCTGACCACCTTCACTTCAAAGTCATAGTCTTGCAGGTTTAAAGCCCACCGCATAAGTTTACTATTGTGGGTTCTCATTGTCTTTAACCATTGCAGTGGTGAATGGTCAGTGCACAGAATAAAATGTCTTCCCCAGATGTAAGGCTTGGCCTTCTGGATCGCGTAGACTATGGCCAGGCACTCCTTCTCCACGGTTGCCAAATGTCTCTCACCTTTCTGGAGTTTCCTACTCAGGTAGGACACTGGATGCTGGTCACCATTTTCATCCTCCTGGCAAAGAACTGCTCCTACCCCGCTGTTAGACGCATCGGTGTAGATGATGAACTCCCGGTCGAAGTCTGGAGCACGCAGCACTGGATAATTGATGAGGGCCTCCTTCAACCTCTGGAACGCCTCCTCACAGTCGCTGGTCCACGGGATGCGGTCATCAGTCTTCTTCCGCGTCAGATCGGTCAGTGGAGTCGCAATCTCGCTAAACCTCGGGGTGAACTTCCTGTAGTAGCCCACCAACCCAAGAAATGATTTGACCTTTTTCTTGGTGTTGGGCCTGGGCCAATCACGAACTGCTTCTATCTTGGCCTCTAGGGGTTTGATCACTCCTCCCCCTACCCAAGTATTTTATTTCTGGGCTACCCAGCTGCAGTTTGTTCTCTTTGCAGGGCCTAGGCCAAAGCACTTCCTCCCCTGGGTCAAAGTGCCTCTCCCTGGCTTCCTGGTCATCCCAAGCTTTCTTTTTGACCTTTTGAGCTTGCAGGGTCTCTGCTGCTAGCTCTAGGTTTCTCTTTAGGTCATTCATCAAGGTGTCTATATATGTCACAAAATCTTGTGGGTCATCCTGGGTGATCTGCTCCCAATTTTGTTTGATCAAATCAAGGGGCCCTTTCACCCTTCTCCCAAATAAAAGTTCAAACGGACTGAACCCGGTACTGGCTTGTGGCACTGATCGATAAGCAAACAAAAGGGATTGCAGCTTCTGGTCCCAATTGTTTGGATTCTCTGCCAAGTAAGCCCTAATCATGCGCATCAGAGTCCCATTGAACTTTTCCGTTAACCCATTACTTTCAGGGTGATAGGCAGTGGTTTCCTTGTGTTTAATTCCACAGATTTGCCATAACCGTTTCATGAGCTTCGATGTAAATGATGCTCCCAAATCTGTGATTATTTCTGAGGCAAATCCCATCCTGGACATATACCCCACCAAGGCATCTGCCACTGTGTTAGTTTCAATGTTAGTCAAGGGAATGGCTTCAGGGTACCTCGTGGCATGGTCCACAATGGTGAGAATGAACCTGTTCCCCCTCTTTGTGGCCTTGGGCAAAGGTCCTACAATATCCACCCCTATGCATTTGAACGGAGTGTCAATCACAGGCAAAGGGCACAACTTTGCTTTGGTCCTGTCACGGTTATTCCCCTGCCTCTGACACACATCACATTTTTTACAGAACTCTTTGATCTGCTTCCCTATGTCAGGCCAGTAAAAATTCTGTGTGATTCTCTGCTGTGTTTTGTTCACCCCTAAGTGCGCAGCAAACATGTCAGAGTGCCCCCTTTGTAAGATCATGGGGCAATACTTTTCAGGTACCACTAGCTGACTTCTGATCCCATCTCCCCCTTTTGAGATATTCCTCAGGGTCTCTCTATATAAAATTCCCTTTTCCTCTCAAAATCTCACTGGGGTTTCAGGTGTTAGCTGGGCGTCTGTCACCTGTTCAAAACACTTTTGGAGAGTGGCGTCTGCCTTTTGCTCTTGGCCAAATCTGCTGTCTGTGGTTAAGGTTTCCACCACAGCTTCGGAACTCCCCTCTGCTTCCGTCTCGGGCTCATCAGTACCCCCCTGAACTGTCCCCGTGGTAGCTTGTGAACGTGTAATCACTAGCACCCGTTTCACATGTTCAGCCAGGTCATTTCCCACGAGCACGGCTGCTGGCAGAGTCGATGAAATCGCTAGCCGCCAAACTCCCCTCCAGCCTTGAAAGTTCATAGGTACCTCAGCTACTGGCAGTGAGATCACCTGCCCCTCAATCCCTGCCACCTTCATGCTCTCATTTGGGATTATATATTCCCTAGGAATAATATCTGGATGGCACAGGGTCACCTGGGAACAAGTATCCCTTAACCCCCGATACTGATGGTCAAGTATTCCTACGTCCACCCCTGCTGTTTCAAACAACTGTGAATCTGTTCTCACTAGTAAGCAGCGCCTGACCTCCACAAGAGGACCATTTTCCTCAGCCTGATCAGCAGATGTAACTGTTCCAGATTGAGTAGCCATGGCAACAGGCTCCCTCAGTGACAAGGAGCTTTGCTCTTTCTGGACACAGAACACAGCTTTTGGCTTGGTTCCACTCGAATCATGAGGCACATTTCCTTTTAGCTGCTTTAATTTCTCACACTCTGAGATTAGATGGCCCTTTCCTTGACAGAAATAACACTTTCTGGTGTATTTTGAGTCTTTCTCATCTTGTTTTGGTTTTCCCTCCAAAATCTGAGGTCTTGGTTTCGTGTCTGAGGGCTTCCCTTCACCATGGGTCCCTCCCCCTTGCTGGTTTCTTCCTGGTCCCTGAGAGTACTTGCTGTAGGTTTCTTTCGGTTTACCTATCGATTTTCCCTCACCTAAGGGCTTCCTGATTTGATAAATAAAATCTGCGATCTCGGCCGCCTCCGCCACAGATTTCAGTTTCCTTTCCCTCACCTGGAACTTCAGTTCCCCATGCAGGACTGAATAGAACTGTTCCAGCGCTATCAGGTCTTTGAGCTGCTGGTAGGTCTCTGTTCCCTCCTGAGATAGCCATTTCTCTAGCAGCCTCACCAGTTGGGCCCCCACTTGGGTAAAAGTCTGTTCTGGTTTCTTGGTGAGTGACCTGAATCTCTGCCTCAGCTGTTCCGCATTTATCCCATGTCTGGCAAACACCAGCTTTTTAAACTCTGCGAAATCTTTTAACAGCTCCTCTGGCATCTCTGCATAGACTTCTGCCAGGCTGCCACTGATTAAAGATCACATGATGGTCATCTTCTCAGTTTCCCTTACTGAGAAGTCCACAAACGCTCTTTCCACGAGGGAAAAGAACACCTCAGGGCAATCTCCCTTGTGGTATACAGGGAATTTCTTCAGGTCAGTTTTAGACAATTGGCCCACCTCAGAATCTCTATTGTTATTATTGTTCTGATTCATCAACTCCAATTTTCTTAACTCAAACGCCATTTTCTCTCTCTCCAATCTTTCTGCTCTTTCCATTCTCTCTATTTCAAATTGCCTTTGTTTCTCTCTTTCCTCCATTCTTTCTCTCTCTAACCTTTCCTCCATTTCCCTCACCCTCAGTTCATGCTGTTGGGCTAGGAGCAATTTTCTGAGTTCTGGGTTCTGCTCTCCTGTGCTGTCACCCTGCACTGAGCCAAATTCATCCTCAGAAACTTGGTCAACCTGGGGGTCTTTCACTTCACCCATTTCTGCCATTTGGCTTCGAGTCAAGGGCATAATCCCCCTCAGAACAGGCTGCTTTCAAAAGTCAAGCCTCAAAATAAAGCGACCCCTTTTTTTTTTCTCTTTTGCCTCAGAACCAGCTTTCTATAGATTGCTGCTGTTCTTCAGCACTAACTTGCAACTGTTGCCAGCCGGAGTCTACCCCCCTCTGCTAGGCCTCTCAGCAGACAAGCTAGATCACTGCTACTTTACACAGTTTTGCCTCAGCCTTTTTCCCGCCAAAACAGGTTGCCTCAGAGCTCCCTAATCTAGTCTCCCCAGTTGGCACGTTCTTCCACTAGCGCACCTCCCCGTGAGGTACGCCTAGAAGATTACCTACGCGCCCTCAGATTGTCCCTGACTAGACCCCCTTGCTCTGGGCACACTCGCCAAGGCTTTGCTGGACCACTGGACAACTGGACCAGTCGTATCCCACACGCTGGACACCAATCAATGTGACAAACCCAGACCTACTGGAGGATGCCACAGTTTCACTAAGCTGCCACCAACCATTCCCTATAAGAAGTCACACAGACCAGGGATGGATTTTTAACAAATAAAGGAATAAGGTTTATTTACACAACACACAGGGAAAATAAAATGATCAAATGAATAAGATACAGTAACGTGGCTTAGTCTCAATCATACATACACTAGTTTGGTTCACACAGAACGCATTTAACTAAAGCACAGACCCTGAACCTATCAGTTCTGGCTAACCCTACAGACACCTGAACCTATCAGGTTGGTACTGACTGACACACAGTAGTACCCTGTCTGACACACAGACTCCCACTCAAGCTTCTTCTCTCAGCTCTTCTCCCAGCTTCTCCCTAACTTCTCCACACAAACTTCACATATATATACAGTACAGCCCCTCCTCCTGATGTCCCGCCTTCCACTCCCCATAGGATGGAACCTTCCCTCCAACCCGTGACAGACAGGTAACATCAGTGCTGTATGTAACAGCTACCTCCCTCATTCTCGGCGGGAAATAATAAAGGCTTTGTCTTTATAACTTTCAAACTACCAACTTTATTCTCCCCAATGTCCACCAGCACTGCACTTGAAGGTAACAACGGTTCCAACTTGGGCAACAAGCCATCATTAGCATCAACAAAATTCTTGCTATAGTCCCATGGGCTTACTGGTGTAGCACTCCATGTCGTTCCTTGTCCTCTGACCGTGGGGGTTGGGGCACTCCTGATCGCACAAATCGTCCCGCAACATGAGTGCCTCACCCACCCCCTCTCGTCTGGACCCTCAGGGAACAGTGCAGCAGTCTTCTCCCACTCATGCCGCAGCTCAGCCTCTCTTGATGCCACTATAACTGTCCACTCATGGGTCACCATCTGTTTTGGCTTCTCCGTCTCACGTTCGCGGTCTGGGAGGAGTCCTCCTACTTTAAGGTTTGGAAAGTCCTTTAAGAGTTCCCCGCCTTTCCCTCAACTGTCAACTCTCCTGCCTTTTCCTCCTCAGCCCCTGTCATCTCTTGATGTTCCCCTTCTTTCCTTTGTTCCTCCATCTTGTCAACTAAGGACAGCACACTCTTTGTGTCTGCTTCTTCACACACTCTTCGACCTTGCAGCAAGGCTTGTCCTCCCATCTCCTGCCAGGAGTGGCAAGCGGATCACATGCTGCGGATCCATTAGTAGAATCGCATTGTCCACTGCAGATTGTTGAGTGGACTGTCTGGTCCCATGGGGCTGGACCCTTGTTAATGCCATTCGTATAGAAATACCCCCATCTGTAATGCTATGCAAAGGAGAAACTCTGATGCAGCGGAGTGTGAATCTCACAGCCACTCAGTCTTGGAGAGAGACAGAAATAATATCACAAACATATCTTCTCGTAGTGACATTTCTCTGCAAAAAGTCCCCCCTAAAAAAATCCTGCAGTAAATCTTGCAGAGTATTTTTTTTAAGTTTCAATCTTTTTCTTTTCATAAAAAAAATGCCAGATTGAACAGGATTGTTACAATTTTTGTGGAGAATGCCATCTTTCCTACTCAGTATTCACTAGAAAAGAACAAACGAGACATCCATCTGTTTAGGATTGTGATAATTCTTCACAGTATAGCATCTTTCCTGCACAGGATTCACTGTGAGAGGTACTAAACTGCAAAGACTTGGGCAGCTTACTCTGCTGCAGAACATAAAGGGAAGGGAGGGGATAAAAATGAGAGTAAATGAGACCAGGAATATAATTTTTATGGGAAGCTGGGAAGTCTCACTGGTGAAGGGGAAAGTCTCAGTGAGGAATCTTGTCAAGACTTAGAAAACTACAGAGAATGACAAATTTTGCAAGTACTCTGTCACACTCCAATGAGGCAGAATCAATTGTTTTTCTCTCATCATGACTCCAACCTCAGGGAATGTGGGGTTGTGTAGGAGACTGTAATTTGTAATTTTAGGGTAAGCTTTTCTGTGTCATGCATTAAGTATTGTCTTGGTTTTATTGTCTGTTAGTGTTAGACGTCTGCTGAGTTCTCTAGGGCACTAACTCATTAGCTGCCCAGCATGGAGGTTCCTTATACCTCAAATGCACAGTCAGAAGGAAGTGTGGAATCTTGTAATGATTTGGCTCATCTCCAGGAATTCATTTTAAAAGACTGGCAATTGGGAGAGGAAGATTCCAGAGGTGAGCTGTGTTTGATCAGCTGTGTTTGGGCATTATGGACACCACATCAGCTGCGATGTCAAGCATGCTGTGAGCACATGATAAAATGTTTGAACAGGATTCTCTCCTTGGAGGATGACTTTGACCTGGTTTCATGAAATATTCATCAGTCATTATGTACATTTTTAAAATTCAAAGTCTTGGCTGCATCTTATTGTATTCTTGTATACAATGAAAAAGGAGAGGCAGTTCACCTGAGCTTACTTGACCTTTTGCTTCAAAATCCTTGTGCTTCACTAAAACAAATGAACCTTCTCCCAGTTTCTGATATATTTTGATTCAGTCTGCATTTCTCATGTGGTACAAACTTTACCACTTGCTGAGTAGAGGAGGGATTTTCAGATTTCTTGGACATGTTGTTAAGTTGTGTCCAACTCTTCATGACCCCATTGACAGAGCACACCAGGCCCTCCTGTCTTCCATTGCCCCCCGGACTTGGGACAAATTCATGTTGGCAGCTTCCTTGACACTGTCCAACCATCTCATCCTCTGTCATCCCCTTCTCCTCTTGCCTTCACACTTTCCCAACATCAGGGTCTTTTTCAGGGAGTCTTCTCTTCTCATCAGATGGCCAAAGTATTGGAGGCTCAGCTTCAGGATCTGTCCTTTCAGTGAGCACTCAGGGTTGATTTCCTTCAGAATTGTTTCCTCTCTTTGCAGTCCAAGGGACTCTCAAGAGTCTCCTCCAGCGCTACAATTCAAAAGCATAAATTCTTCGGTGGTCAGCCTTCTTCATGGTCCAGCTTTCACTTCCATATGTCGCTACTGGAAAAATGATAGCTTTGACTATACGGGCCATTGTCGGCAATGTGATGTCTCTGCTTTTTAATATGTCTAAGTTTGTCATCGCTTTCCTCCCAAGAATCAGGTGTCTTTTAATTTTGTGGCTGTTGTCACCACCTGCAGTGATCAGGGAGCCCAAGAAAGTAAAATCTGTCATTGCCTCCATATCTTCCCCTACTATTTTTCAGGGGGTGATGGGACCAGTGGCCATGATCTTAGTTTTTTTTATGTTGAGCTTCAGACCATTTTTTGCACTCTCCTCTTTCATCCTCTTTAAGAGCTTCTTTAATTCCTCCTCACTTTCTGCCATTAGAGTGGTATCATCTGTATATCTAAGGTTGTTGATATTTCTTCTGGCAATCTTAATTCCAGCTTGGGATCCATCCAGTCCTGCCTTTCGTATGATGAATTCTGCATATAAGTTAAATAAGCAGGGAGATAATATACAGCCTTGTCGTACTCCTTTCCCAATTTTGAAGCAATCAGTTCTTCCATAACCAGTTTTACCTATTGCTTCCTGTCACACATATAGATTTCTCAAGAGATAGATAAGGTGGTCAGGTACTCCCATTTTTTTAAGGACTTGCCATAGTTTGCTGTGGTCCACACAGTCAAAATCTTTTGCATAGTCAATGAAACAGTAGTAGAATTTTTCTGGAACTCTCTGGCTTTCTCCATAATCCAGTACATGTTAGCAATGTGGTCTCTAGTTCCTCTACCTCTTCGAAATCCAGCTTGTACTTCTGGGAGTTCTCAGCCCATATACTGCTGAAGCCTACCTTGTAGGATTTTGAGCATAACTTTGCTAGCATGTGAAATGAGTGCAATTGTACGGTAGTTGGAGCATTCTTTGGCACTGCCCTTTTTTGGGATTGGGATGTAGACTAATCTTTTCCAATCCTCTGGCCACTGTTGAGTTTTCCAAACTGGCTGGCATACTGAATGTAACACCTTAACAGCATCATATTTTAAGATTTTAAATAGTTCAATTGGAATGCCATCACCTCCACTAGCCTTGTTATTAGACAGGCTTTCTAAGGCCCACTTGACTTCACTCTCCAGGATGTCTGGCTCAAGGTTTGCAGCCACACTATCTGGGTTGTCCGGGACATCCAGATCTTTCTGGTATAATCCCTCTGTTTATTCTTGCCACCTCTTCTTGATGTCTTCTGCTTCTGTTAGGACCCTACCATTTTTGTCCTTTATCTTCTCTATATTTGCACAAAAGGTTCCTTTAATATATTAAAATTTTTTAACAGATCTCTGGTTTTTCCCTTTCTATTATTTTCCTCTATATCTTTGCACTGTTCATTTAAGAAGTTCCTCTTGTCTCTCCTTGCTATTGTTTGGAAGTCTGCATTCAATTTTCTGTAACTTTCCCTTTCTCCCTTGCCTTTTGTTTCCCTTCACTTCTCTGCTATTTGTAAGGCCTTGTTGGACAGCCACTTTGCTTTCTTGCATTTCCTTTTCTTTGGATGGTTTTTGTTGCTGCCTCTTGTACAACATTATGAGCCGCCATCCATAGTTCTTCAGGCACTCTCTCCACCAAATCTAGTTCCTTTAATCTATTCTTCACTCCCACTGTGTATTCATGAGGGATTTGGTTTAGATTATACCTGAGTGGCCCAGTGGTTTTTCCTACTTTCTTCAGTTTAAACTTGAATTTTGCTATAAGAAGCTGATGATCAGAGCCACAATCAGATCCATGTCTTGTTTTTGCTGATTGTATAGTGCTTCTCCATCTTTGGCTGCAGAGAACATAATCAATCTGATTTCACTATTGCCCATCTGGTGATGTCCATGTGTAGAGTCGCCTCTTGTGTTGTTGGAAAAGAGTGTTTGTGATGACCAGCTTGTTCTCTTGACAAAACCCTTTTAGCCTTTGCCCTGCTTTCTTTTGAATTCTAAGGCCAAACTTTCCTGCTGTTTCTTTTACCTCTTGACTCCCTACTTTAGCATTCCAATCCCCTATAATGAGAAGAACATCTTTCTTTGGTGTCAGTTCTAGAAGGTGTTGTACGTCTTCACAGATTAGGTCAATTTCAGACTCTTCAGCATCCAGGCATGTCTGCAGCTGATCATCCTTTCGGCTTTGGCCCAACCACTTCATTAGCTCTGAAGCTACTTGTACCTGTCCTCCACTCTTCCTCAGTAGCATGTTGGACGTCTTCTGACCTGAGAGACTCATCTTCCAGCATCATATCTTTTAGCCTTTTGTTTCTGTTCCTGGTTTTGGCAAAAATACTGGAGTGTCTTGCCAATCCCTGCTCCAGGTGGATCAAGTTTAGTCTGAACTCTCCAGTATGACCTGTCCATCTTGGGTGTCCCTGCATGGCGTAGCCCATAGCTTCTCTGAATTACTCAAGCCCATTCGCCATGACAAGGCAGCAATCCGTGAAGGGGATCAGCAATCTGTGAACGGATTACAAATCTTATAACTACAAATCTTATAATTCTACCTGAGAGACAGATACCTCACAGACACCAAGATATGGCTCACCTGGGAGAAAAGCTTCAACTAAAAGGTTCTGAGTCTTAGCTAAGCCTTGTTGTCTAGCCCCCCAGTTCAGAAATCAAGCTCCCATTTAACACTGGGGCAAATACAGGAGGTTTGGGTAAAGATAGGCTTAGCTAAGTCTCAGGACCTTCTAGTTGAGAGCTTTCTTCCAGGTGAGCTATATTAAAGTTTCTGTAAGGTTTCTACCTGTCACATAGAACTCCGAGAATGGAGAATTATGTAATCTGCAGTCCAAGCAATCCGCAACTTTCATCTCTCTTGTTGACTATGGAAAAACGTATTGAGTAAAGTGTGAAACTGAAAATTAAAATAAGGCCCTTAAAATGGCATGATGTGAAGGCCTATAGGAAGGTTGGAGAAGCATATTAGACTTGACCAAAGGCATATTTAATCAGCATTGTGTTCACATACTGTATTTTGTCCAGCCAACTGCCTATAGTTGGGGAGCTGCTTATATTCCCAAACAACAGATATCTAGAGGCAGGGAAGGGAATACAGTATTACAACTCTACTGAAGGGAAGGAGATCTGGTTATGGTGATTATTGCCTGAATGGAAATCATATGGGAGACCTACTAACAACTTTTTTTTATTGCATTTTATGGAAGAGTTGGGATATATGTATAATGATGAATACATATGTTGCATACAGCAATGTGAACCAGACAATATAATTAAAGTATCTTTCGTGCCTTATGATATTTAAAGGATTGCGAGTGAAATCACTGAACAAATAACTACCTTTTGTTCTTTGTGCATGATCTTCTTTCCTGCTTCATGTTTGTTCAACTAGTTCTATTTTTGTCTTTGTTTTCTCATAAAGATTCCTGCATTTCTTCTCTTGCTTACTCTGCTGGACCCTTGCTAGCAGGGCAGGCGTGAAGATAACACTGGGTTATCTTATTTATTTTTCCTCAATGGGCTTCTTCTTTTAGCTTAAAATATTTTCAAGGGCAAGAAGGGGCAGCTAAACATGTTATGCCACCTCTAGAGCTGGTGTAACGTTGCCCTTCTGCTAAGGATATGTTTGGGAATGTTATGGATCCTGTGAATCAGATATGCCTATTCTCTCACCCAGCCCCTCTTCAAAGTCAGGGTAGAGGCTGTAGAGCAGTGGTTTCCACTCTTGTGTCCTCAGATGTTCTTGGAGTAAAATGCCTAGAAACTTTTACCACTAGCTGTATTGGCCAGGATTTCTAGCAAGTCCAAGAACATTTGGGAACCCAAGCAGAGAGAGAGAGAGAGAGAGAGAGAGAGAGAGAGAGAGAGAGAGAGAGAGATTAAAACCTGGGTTAAAAATTGCAGTTAGAAAGTGATAGATATGCAGTTGGAGAAACAAAGAAGAAATCACTTTATGCGTATCCAGTTATTAAAGTCTGAAATGTCAGGCAGTGTCCTCTAACACAGTTTACACAAGAGTTAGGAACTGCTTCGTCTCTATACTTAAATAAAACTGCCAAAACTACATTGAAACAACTTTTTTATAAAAGGCCAGAACCTCATCAGCACTGAAATACCTTATTTAATGCAGTCTAAGAAACACAAAATCAGCTGCTCTACTTGAAGCTTTGTGTTTGGCTTTTTGAAGTGGGAGAGAGTTTTCTCACAGGGCATTTGTGCAGTTGGAAAAATCTGCTTTGAAAAAAATTCCAGGATCACATTCACTACCCTTTCTCTTAACATTGGAAAGGAGGAAATCTCCCATACCTTATGGTTCTTTGATGAACCACAGAACAATCTCTTTAAGAAGGGTCACTATTATTCCTGTAGTACAGTGGGGTCTCGACTTACAAACGGCTCGACATACGAACGTTTCGACTTACGAACCGCTCTCATAGGAATATATGGACTCAACTTACCAACTTAGATTCGAGTTACGAACTCTCTTTTTTTCCTTTTTTTTTAAAGCTAGTCATCTTAGGTTATAAGGAAAAAAGAAAAAATACCCCCTCTAGTGGCAGAAGGAGGAATAGCAGCTCCCCATTAGTTTCTATGGACGAAAAGAGCAGATACGGATTAAATGGTTTTCAATGCATTCCTATGGGAAATGAAGATTCGACTTAAGAACTTTTCGACCTGAGAACTGCCTTCCAATACGGATTAAGTTCGTAAGTCGAGACCCCACTGTACAGGTGTGTGGTTGGATTCAGATATGGTGGCTTGATAGGACCCACTAGTAAATTAGTTGCAGAGGCAAGAGTCTTAACTGCGGCAGGAGTGGCCAAGGGGACAATTTTGCCTCCCCCAAGGCCCACTGCATGCTGGATCCTGCTATCACTTTTCTACCCAGTGTAGTGGCACCAAAGTGTGTCTCTGTGTTTGCCCCCTAGCAAAGTGCACTAGGCACTTAAAGCAGGGGTGGGCAAATAATGGACCTCCGTACATCACCTCCCATCAGCAGTAACCAGCCCAAGCAGTGGTGAGGAATGCTGGGAGCTATAGTTCAAGAACTTCTGGATGGCTGTGTTTTGCCCATACTAAATTAAAAGCAAACCTTTAGAGCAAGTCATTTCCAAACTGACATCATAATTTCTGCAGCAAACTCTTAAAAGCCTAGGACAGGAAACAAACAAAAACATTTGCTTGCTTTGAATGCAGTTTTCCTGGTCTGATTTTGCGTGGCGCTTACATTGTGCACGTTTTTCAATTCTACACTGAAGTTGGCTGTTACGATGTGCCCTTGCTATGCTGTATCTCATGAGAAAGAAGCCAACGCAATCAGCTGGTGAAATGTATGCATTTTTTATAGGGCATGAGGTATGCTCTGCCTAATTAGTGTCTAGAAGGCACATCACGGGGGCCTTTAATTAAAATAAATATGCATTTAGTCACCCTTCATTTCTGATTTTCCACATGTGCTAACCAAATCCACCATCATGAGTTTCTCTAACGTCACTGAGTATTGGATTGATAAATTGTTTCTCAAGGGTTCTGGGAAGATATTGTTACATACAGCACTGATGTTACCTGTCTGTCATGGGTTTGGAGGGAAAGTTCCATCCTATGGGGAGTGGAAGGCGGGACATCAGGAGGAGGGGCTGTACTGTATATATATGTGATGCGTGTGTGGAGAAGTTCAGAAGACGCTGGCAGAAGAAGCAGCAGCTGGGAAGAAGAAGCTGGTGTGGGAGTCTGTGTGTCAGACAGGGTACTACTGTGTGTCAGAGTACCAACCTGATAGGTTCAGGTGTCTGAATGGTTAGCCAGAACTGATAGGTTCAGGGTCTGTGCTTCAAGTTAAGGGTTCTGTGTGAACCAAACTGTGTGTATGTATGAGTGAAACTAAGCCACGTTACTTTATCTTATTCACCTGATTATTTTATTTTCCCTGTGTGTTGTATTTAAATAAACCTTGTTCTTTTATTTGTTTAAAAATCCATCCCTGGTCTGTGTGACTTCTTATAGGGAATGGTTGGTGGCAGCTTAGTTAAACTGTGGCATATCCCAGTAGGTCTGGGTTTGTCACATTGATTGGTGTCCAGCGTGTGGGATACGACTGGTCCAGTTGTCCAGTGGTCCAGCAAAGCCTTGGCAAGTGTGCCCAGAGCAAGGGGGGTCTAGTCAGGGACAATCTGAGAGCGCGTAGGTAATCTTCTAGGTGTACCTCACGGGGAGGTGCACTAGTAGAAGAACGTGTAACCTCAGATTGGGGACTAGATTAGGGAGCTCTGAGGCAGCCGGTTTTGGCGGGAAAAAAGCTGAGGCAAAACTGTGTAGTAGCAGTGATCTAGCCTGCCTGCTGAGAGGCCCAGCAGAGGGGGGTAGACTCAAACTCGCTACTGTTGCAAGTTAAGTGCTGAAGAACAGCAGCAATCTATAGAAAGCTGGTTCTGAGGCAAAAGAGAAAAAAGTGGTCGTTTTATTTTGAGGCTTGACTTTTTAAAGCAGCCTGTTCTGAGGGGGGATTATGCCCTTGACTCGAAGCCAGATGGCAGAAATGGGTGAAGTGAAAGACCCCCAGGTTGACCAAGTTTCTGAGGATGAATTTGGCTCAGTGCAGGGTGACAGCACAGGAGAGCAGAACCCAGAACTCAGAAAATTGCTCCTAGCCCAACAGCATGAACTGAGGGTGAGGGAAATGGAGGAAAGGTTAGAGAGAGAAAGAATGGAGGAAAGAGAGAAACAAAGGCAATTTGAAATAGAGAGAATGGAAAGAGCAGAAAGATTGGAGAGAGAGAAAATGGCGTTTGAATTAAGAAAACTGGAAATGATGAACCAGAACAATAATAACAATAGGGATTCTGAGGGAGGCCAATTGTCTAAAGCTGACCTGAAGAAATTCCCTGTGTACCACAAGGGAGATTGTCCTGAGGTGTTCTTTTCCCTAGTGGAAAGAGCGTTTGTGGACTTCTCAGTGAGGGAAACTGAGAAGATGACCATCATGCGATCTTTAATCAGTGGTAGCCTGGCTGAGGTCTATGCCGAGATGCCTGAGGAACTGATGAAAGATTTTGCAGAGTTTAAAAAACTGGTGTTTGCAAGACATGGGATAAATGCGGAACAGCTGAGGCAAAGATTTAGGTCAATCACCAAGAAGCCAGAGCAGACTTTTACCCAAGTGGGGGCCCAATTGGTGAGGCTGCTTGAGAAATGGCTATCTCAGGAGGGGACAGAGACCTTTCAACAGCTTAAAGATTTGATAGCACTGGAACAGTTCTATTCAGTCCTGCATGGGGAATTGAAATTCCAGGTGAGGGAAAGGAAACCAAAATCTGTGGTAGAAGCAGCCGAGATCGCAGATTTTATTTCCCAAATAAGAAAGCCCTTCGGTGAGGGGAAATCTGTAGGTAAACCCAAAGAAACCTACAGCAAGTACTCTCAGGGACCAGGGAGAAGCCAGCAAGGGGGAGGGGCCCATGGTGAAGGGAAGCCCTCAGACATGAAACTAAGACCTCAGATTTTGGAGGGAAAACCAAAACAAGATGAGAGAGACTCAAAATACACCAGAAAATGTTATTTCTGTCAGGGAAAGGGCCATCTAATCTCAGAGTGTGAGAAATTAAAGCAGCTAAAAGGAATTGTGCCTCAGGATTCGAGTGGGACCAAGCCAAAAGCTGTGTTCTGTGTCCAGAAAGAGCAAGGCTCATTGTCACTGAGGGAGCCTGTTGCCATGGCGACTCAATCTGGAACAGTGACATCTGCTGATCAGGCTGAGGAAAATGGTCCTCTTGTGGAGGTAAAGCGCTGCTTGCTCGTGAGAACAGATTCTCAGTTGTTTGAGACAGCAGGGGTGGACGTAGGAATACTTGACCGTCAGTATCGGGGGCTGCGGGACACTTGTTCTCAGGTGACCCTGTGCCATCCAGATGTTATTCCTAGGGAATATGTAATCCCAAATGAGAGCATGAAGGTGGCAGGGATTGAGGGGCAGATAATCTCACTGCCAGTCGCGGAGGTACCTGTCAACTTTCAAGGCTGGAGGGGAGTTTGGCGGCTAGCGATTTCATCGACTCTGCCAGCAGCCGTGCTCGTGGGAAATGACCTGGCTGAACATGTGAAGCGGGTGCTAGTGATTACACGCTCACAAGCCACCACGGGGACAGTTCAGGGGGGTAATGATGAGCCAGAGACGGAAGCAGAGGGGAGTTCAGAAGCTGTGGTGGAAACCTTAACCACAGACAGCAGAGTTGGACAAGAGCAAAAGGCAGACGCCACTCTCCAAAAGTGTTTTGAACAGGTGACTGACGCCCAGCTAACACCTGAAACCCCAGTGAGATTTCTGGAGAAAAAGGGGATTTTATATAGAGAGACCCTGAGGAATATCTCAAAAGGGGGAGATGGGATCAGAAGTCAGCTGGTGGTACCTGAAAAGTATCGCCCCATGATCTTACAAAGGGGGCACTCTGACATGTTTGCTGCACACTTAGGGGTGAACAAAACACAGCAGAGAATCACACAGAATTTCTACTGGCCTGACATAGGGAAGCAGATCAGGGAGTTCTGTAAACAATGTGATGTGTGTCAAAGGCAGGGGAATAGCCGTGACAGGACCAAAGCAAAGTTGTGCCCTTTGCCTGTGATTGACACTCCGTTCAAATGCATAGGGGTGGATATTGTGGGACCTTTGCCCAAGGCCACAAAGAGGGGGAACAGGTTCATTCTCACCATTGTGGACCATGCCACGAGGTACCCTGAAGCCATTCCCTTGACTAACATTGAAACTAACACAGTGGCAGATGCCTTGGTGGGGTATATGTCCAGGATGGGATTTGCCTCAGAAATAACCACAGATTTGGGCGCATCGTTTACATCAAAGCTCATGAAACGCTTATGGCAAATCTGTGGAATTAAGCACAAGGAAACTACTGCCTATCAACCTGAAAGTAATGGGTTAACTGAGAAGTTCAATGGGACTCTAATGCGCATGATTAGGGCTTACTTGGCAGAGAATCCAAACAATTGGGACCGGAAGCTGCAATCCCTTTTGTTTGCTTATCGATCAGTGCCACAAGCCAGTACCGGGTTCAGTCCATTTGAACTTTTATTTGGGAGAAGGGTGAAAGGGCCCCTTGATTTGATCAAACAAAATTGGGAGCAGATCACCCACGATGACCCACAAGACGTTGTGACATATATAGACTCTTTAAGGAAGGACCTAAAGAAAAACCTAGAGCTAGCAGCAGAGACCCTGCAAGCTCAAAAGGTCAGAAAGAAAGTTTGGGATGACCAGAAAGCCGGGGAGAGGCACTTTAACCCAGGGGAGGGAGTGCTTTGGCCTAGGCTCTGCAAAGAAAACAAACTGCAGCTGGGTAGCCCAGAAGTAAAGTGCTTGGGTCACATAGTAGGGGGAGGAGTGATAAAACCCCTGGAGGCCAAAATAGAAGCTGTTCGTGATTGGCCTAGACCCAACACCAAGAAAAAAGTCAAATCATTTCTTGGGTTGGTGGGCTACTACAGAAAGTTCATCCCGAGGTTTAGCGAGATTGCGGCTCCGCTGACCGATCTGACGAGGAAGAAGACTGATGACCACATCCCGTGGACCAGCGACTGTGAGGCGGCGTTCCAGAGGTTGAAGGAGGCGCTCGTCCGGTATCCAGTGCTGTGTGCCCCAGACTTCGACCGGGAGTTCATCATCTACACCGATGCGTCTAACAGCGGGGTAGGAGCAGTTCTGTGCCAGGAGGATGAGAATGGTGACCAGCATCCAGTGTCCTACCTGAGTAGGAAACTCCAAAAAGGTGAGAGACATTTGGCAACCGTGGAGAAGGAGTGTTTGGCCATAGTCTACGCGATCCAGAAGGCCAAGCCTTACATCTGGGGAAGACATTTTATTCTGTGCACTGACCATTCACCACTGCAATGGTTAAAGACAATGAAAACCCACAATAGCAAACTTATGAGGTGGGCTTTAAACCTACAGGACTATGACTTTGAAGTGAAGGTGGTCAGAGGGTCAGTGAACTGTGTTGCTGACGCCTTGTCAAGAAGACCTGAAGAATGAAGACGGCGAAAGAAACATGGACTATGTATATATATTGATGACAAAAAGTTAAATGTACCTATTTTTTGAATTTGGTTTGTATGAATAAAGGTAAATTGATGTAATGTATATGGTAAATGGTTTAAATGCCTAATTGATATGGTTAACTTAGAATGTAAGTATAAGTAAGTATGATATTGAATGTATAACTGTTGTTGTGTGTTTTATCCAGGTTGTTTTTTTGGGAAAAAGCACCTTAGCTTTCCCCCTACAAAACAACTTATAAAGAGGGGAGGTGTTACATACAGCACTGATGTTACCTGTCTGTCATGGGTTTGGAGGGAAAGTTCCATCCTATGGGGAGTGGAAGGCGGGACATCAGGAGGAGGGGCTGTACTGTATATATATGTGATGCGTGTGTGGAGAAGTTCAGAAGACGCTGGCAGAAGAAGCAGCAGCTGGGAAGAAGAAGCTGGTGTGGGAGTCTGTGTGTCAGACAGGGTACTACTGTGTGTCAGAGTACCAACCTGATAGGTTCAGGTGTCTGAATGGTTAGCCAGAACTGATAGGTTCAGGGTCTGTGCTTCAAGTTAAGGGTTCTGTGTGAACCAAACTGTGTGTATGTATGAGTGAAACTAAGCCACGTTACTTTATCTTATTCACCTGATTATTTTATTTTCCCTGTGTGTTGTATTTAAATAAACCTTGTTCTTTTATTTGTTTAAAAATCCATCCCTGGTCTGTGTGACTTCTTATAGGGAATGGTTGGTGGCAGCTTAGTTAAGTGTGGCAGATCCCAGTAGATCTGGGTTTGTCACAGATATATTTAAAGTATGTCATTTATAAAGTTCCAAACAAGATGTTAAGATGTCTCCGTTATACAATCAGGGGAGAAATTCTCCATTGTGTCAGAACTTACTCATCGGCACACAGCACCATTATTTCTAATTAGAGGGCTGGGAATACCATTCCAGCGTCTTGATTGTCGGAAACCATTTCATCTTGCTGTATAACTATGGAAAAACAAAATGCCTTTAGGATTAGAGATTGTAGAGAAGGGACCGCTCTAATTTGTCTTTGTGTAGCCAAATAGGGATACTTATTCATAAGCATCTCAAGTATGTACACATGCTTAACAGCAATTCTAGTCTTAACCAAAATGTTTTGTGATTTCAGTTTTGTTCCCTATGATTATAGCCCAGCTATTTTTCTGATGACACACAGAAAACATGTGCCACCACTCAAAACCACTCTGCGTTAATATTTACTTTTTATGAAGACCCTGAGAAAATACTTTAAATAAAGCAAGTACCATTAAGAATAACAGTGAAAATATGAATGTGATCTGAATGTATGATAATCTACTCAGATTCTGAGGTTGAAATTTACTTCTCTCTTATTTCTATATGTGTTTTAATGATTACATTGCTCTACACCTACCAAATGAAATTTCTTTGGATTTCTTTTAACAGGGAAAAAAAAACACACATCTTGGCAAATGCCAAATTTTTTACTGGAGCAGAGTGGTGTTGCTAACGATGTTACAGTTATCAAAGTGTCAGTCTTTCCATTGTAAATCCCATTTTCAGAATTTTACAGCTCAGTTGTAAAAGCATGCCTCAGGTTGAAACTTGGCAAGTCAGGCTTCTATGGGGGACTGAGACTTTTTACATCTGATGTTGGGTTCCCTCCCCCAATTACACGAAACCATTCAATGTAATTACAATCTTATAAAGATTACGAGAGTGGCAGTGGTTAGAGCTGCTCTGAAGTATTGTAACAATATCCACACTACTTCATGTGATCTGAGCCAGCCTCCCATAACATTCCTGACTTGTGATCTCTTCAGTCCACCCTGTGGCATAGCTGCTTTGTAAATGGAACACTGCATGCAACAAATCCTGCCATGTAGCAAAAGACAAGGCACCAATGGCTTCCACACAGACCATCCCCTCATGTCTGCTGCCATTCTTATAATTTCTGTGATAGGTGTGTGCTTGCTATCAGGGTAGCATCCTTATTTCATTGTAATAATGTTGGATAATCTTTTGGTTCCAGAAACTTTCATGGGGGCTAAGGTAAATTTATTTATTTATTTATGTATTTATTTATTTATTTATTTATTTATTCATTCATTCATTCATTCATTCATTCATTCATTCATTCATTCATTCATTCATTATTTATTTTTTATTTTTTATTTTATTTTATTTTATTTTATTTATATCCCCCCTATCTGGTCGGTTAAAACCCCTCTAACATCAAATCCTAGCCTTATGATCATGTCTGCAAAGAATGCTCCCAAAATTGATGTCTACATGTCACATCCCGGGTCTAGTCTTGGTGCTCACATATAAAACTCTCCACAGTTCGGGAGTCGGTTACTTGGTGGAGCACCTTTCCCCAAGATCATGTACCTTTGTTATCAGGTCTGCTCAGGCAAATCTGTTCTGGGTGGTCATGCCAAAGGAGGCCAAGAAAATGTTAACCAAAAGATGGGCCTTTTCAGCAGTGGCTCCTATCGTTTGGAACTGACTACCAGTTGAGCTACACTGGCTTCTTCCCTACCTACATTTAAGAGACTTCTGAAAACGGTGCTCTTTAGAGATGCACTCAATGGCAGCCTCATATGATTATTCTTTGCCACTGGCCTACCATTCATTTATGAAGTGGTGCACCACCTTGCTTTCAAATTTGATATATTTACCTTACTCTTGTTTACTTTTGTTGTTTGGTTTACTGTCTGTCTGTTTTTGTTCAGCTTGTTCATTGCCCAGAATAGTGCAGAAGCTCATTTTTAATGCATGTATCCTTTCCTCCCATCATCCAGTTTATCACATCCACTTATTTCCTCTGATCTACTTTTTTCTCCAAACATCCAGATGATCACAAATAAGCATTAAAGAATGTAAGGCAGTGTTGTTGCTATTGCAGAGACATCTAGCTGTGGGCTCTTTGGGGTCTTTTTTTAAATATGGGAAAGAGTTTGCAGAAATTCCTTTTCTCTCTCTTTTTTTTGGAGACTGCAGCTCTCAGAACCCATCATCTAACATGGTCCTTGTTTGTTTATTTGTTTGTTTGTTTGTTTGTTTAAACTTACATTTTGCACATTTACCAGACAAGTTACTATTCTAGGCAGCTTCGAAAAAACATGAGGATACAAATTTTTGTATACTTTTTGTATATTTTTGTATAGAACTTTTTAAATGAACATATTAAAAACGAACGAACAAGCAAACAAAAACCCTCATAAAACCTTCAGTCTAGAAAACAATCCAAGTCTCAGAGTGGTGAACCATGGCCAAGCATGAACTTACTACAAAATTAATGTTACAAAAAGGCCTGGGTAAAAAGCCAGGATTTAGCTTGCTTCCAAAAGCTCAGGTGGGTGGAGGCCAATTGCACCTCCACAGGAAGAGAGTTCCAAAGTGGAGATGCCACCACTGAGAAGACCCGGTTTCTGATTCATGACTGGTTGAGAACCCTTCTCAAGCTCTGCATATGAGCCAGGGTGAGTTAACAGACTGTTGGACTGGCAGTAGAAGGATTAAGGTTCTAGACTCCATGGGGCCATGAAATTCACTGGGTGTCTTTGAGCCTCTTTTTCGCTCTCTCATCTGACCTATCTCACAGCATTATTGTTAAGTGTACCAATTGTGAGAGGAAGAGAGTTACGTGTGTCACCTCAAACTCCCTTCACAAAAATCTGGATAAGAGTATAACTAAAATAAGTAAGCAAATGTAGACCCAGTCTATTTGTTAAACTTAGTCTCACTTCTGGATGTGTGGTAGCTGTACTCCAGATAGTCCTCCCCTTCTTCCGGTTGCTCTGAGAGTGTCTTGAGAGTGTTTTGTGAAGAGAAAATATAAACTGTTCTGGAAAACAGGAAGCTGCACCACTTTGTGCATCTAGTTTTGCTCTGTCACCAGGGGGAGAAGTTATCTGGGATTCAGGCAGCCAAATTTCCAGCCAAACTGGAGATGCTAGGATCTATTGTATGGAAAGCACCTGTCCTATCTCTGTCTTCTGCTGTAAACTGGGATCTAAAGGTATATATACCACCACAGCAAAGAGCCAGTGTCATCCAACCATTGTTTACTGCCTGATTTTCAATCTCTGTGTTCATACTGACGAACAGCTGCAGTAGCAATGACCTATCCAAGTACTGTAATCTTTGGTCAAGAAACAAAAATACCCAATAAAGCAGGTAAACAGCATGAGCCCTAATACACTAGCCATATAATTTCATAATCTATGATGCTGAGCTGTCCTGAGGAAGCATTGACCATTTTCCCTTCATCTTTTAATGTCTCTGTTTCTGCAGCGGCCTTTGAGTCCTTGCTTCGCTTTGCTGAAAACCACACGACTTCTCTGTTCGAGACGGTCTACAGATCCATGTCTAAGGAAGTGGAAGAGCCAGTCAAGGAGCTCTTTACGGACATCTCTCTCTACCTCCTGGGTGCCCAGACCAGAGTGGAAAGAGCTTTCTTCCGCTTTTTCGACAGCCTCTTCCCGTTGGTTTACAGCCGCCTAATAAACCCAGGAATTACAGATTTGTCTGAAGAATACACAGAATGTTTGCGCCTAACACGGCAAGATATAAATCCGTTTGGACGCTATTCTAAAGAAGCGGTCGCTGAGCTGACCAAGTCTCTCAGGGCAAGCAGAATGTTCAACCAGGCCCTTGGGATGGGCATTGAAGTGCTGAATGCTACTGAGCATACTATTTTGACAAAGGAATGTACCAGAGCATTAGTGAAGATGCAGTATTGCCCTCATTGTCAAGGTCTAACACTAATAAGGCCATGTGAAGGATATTGTCTCAATGTAATGAGGGGTTGTTTTGCCAGTGTATCTGAACTGGATGCTTCATGGAGGGAATATATTTATACCCTGGAATATCTCACAAATGAAATGGCGGGAGCTCATGATCTAGAATTGGTGCTTTTGGGTATTCGGTATACAATCAACGAGGCCATCTTGTATGCTCAGCTGAATGGACCACAGCTGTCTGCCACTGTAAGTATTGTTTTCTGTCCATGGATTCCTGTTACTACTCTTAATCATTGGTGTTTGTTTGTTTGTTTATTTGGGCACTGGATAGTGGTTTATTCTGACTTAGGCCAATGATAGTTTTGGACAAAGCCATCTTCTGTTCTCCACCCACCTGTCCTTATCCACTGTCCCTAAGTGGAAAATTCACTAAAATAATTTGTTTTGAGTGGGAATGAGAAGATTCCTTGTGAAAGAATTGTAGTGTGACTCTGGGTTTCTTGAGTTGTAGACATTCCACCCTCTTTTGAACCTCAACAAGAGTATCCATAGGAATTCCTCCAGGGCAAGGAGTGCAGAGCTATGTAGTGTTGTTCTAATATTAATCATGTGCATAGTATGTTCCACTGCAAAATAGTGTCCTAAATTTTATTGGGTTTGTACTCCAGAATAAGTGAAATCATGTTAGTGACAGTAGCAAACTCCAGTCAACAAGGTGACATTGTCAGTCATTGTTCTCATGGATGCACCTTCTGACTGTGCAGATTGGCTGTTTTAATCTTTTGTGCCCTTCTCCATGATTTAAATGTGTGTTTCAATATATTGTGATGCTGTGCCTCCAAGTATGTAAATCTTTCAGCCTGAGACATCAGACATGTCTGGTCTAACAAAGTGATGCTGTCTGTCAAATGATCATTGCAAAACATAAACAAGCAAATTTCCTATTGCAGAGGCAATCAGATGTCAGAATAAATAGATGAAAATTTCCTGTCTGACAGACAGACCCTTGTGCATATCTTCAACAGTTCAGTAAGTGAGGCTCCAAGCATCCTCTATTGTACTAAGCAGTTGAGTTTTTAGGATTCTGTGTAGGGTTCCAGCTTTGACCTCTAATTTTGGATTCTGGTGGGAAAGCCATATAACTCTGATTTTTACAAGTTGCTTTTGGTTGTGACTTTCAGTGGTCTAGTCACAACCTGCTGCACTTGCAGGGAGGCTGGGAGAGCACTGAAGCTGTGCACTACGGGATCTAGCAGAAGGAAAGAAAATGGAGAGGGAAGAGAGAAGGAGAAGGTTTTGAATTTCCAAATGGTATGCAGAAGCATTGTCTGGCATCCCAGCATCTGAGCTGCCCATTTCCAGCCACCTTTTCGCACTGTAAGAAGAACAAAAGCAAAAATCCATAACCATTGTACAAAACTTGCTGGATGTTTAAAGAAGGAACTTTGGAGCCCTTATCCTACCCCCATCATGCCAGTTATCTAAGAAGTAGCTGCTAAAGTTTGCAATGTGGCTGGGAAAGTAATTGTGATCACATTAAATGAAGGAAACCATTATAGCTGATCTAGAAGTGACTTGATTTGGAAGTGGGGTACAATTAATTAAATAATTTATTTTGCCGATTTCGATAGGAAATTAATTGGTTAACTTTCTGTAACATTTAAATACCGGCTTCAAATTTTAAATTTTGGATCTGTGTCTACACATGCACATTTTTAATTGTCCTTTTGGCGATACTTGTCTTCTTTTATGGTGCTGCATAAGAGGCCAATCTATTCCTGAGAGTTTACTTGCTGGATAGCTCAGTGGTTTATATTTCTAACTTCAGAGCCAGAGTTTGGAAGTTTGATTCCTCACTGTGTCTCCTTGAGAGGTGCTGGACTGGGTGATCCATAGGGTCCTTTCCAGCTCTGCAGTTCTAAGATGACAAGGATGATGGCAATCATTTCAAGGTCTCAGGTTTTGCTTGTTTGTCTAAAATATTTTATGCCTCCTTTATCTCAGACAAAGTACTGAAGCTGATTATCAATGTTTTTGTCTATAATTAAGTGATATTTTGAATTGATATAGTTTTCACAGTCGTTTTTAAAATACTTTCCCCAAGACTAATAATGAAGAGTTCAGAAATTTTGTTTGGAGGATGTGTAAAGGAAGCAATAAAAAGAGTATTAATAGAACTTGTTAAAAATGTAATAATTTTAAATTGAGAACATTATTCAAACATACAGGATGTTTATTTTACTTTTAATAGGGTTACATAATAAATTACATATGAATATATAAGATGACAAGTCCTAAGTGAAAGACTGAAGTCCAGGGCAGAAATTACTTGCTTGGCTGGTTATATGCAGCTGGCTATGTTTGTGTGAAATATAGCATTGTTATCAGCATATCTGCATGGCAGTTTGGCTCACAACAAGAATAAGGCTGATACAGAATAGTGCAAAGAAAAATAAATCACATGGATCTGAAAGTGTAAAGTCCTTGTTAAACCTTGCGACTATTCTACTGTTTTTGGAGTATGAAAACACTGGACAACTTGTAGAACTAAAATAAAAATGGAAATGTGGTAGGGTCTAAGGGGTTGGTAGGGACGTGGTAGCGCTGTGGGTTAAACTGCAGAAGCCTCTTTGCTGCAGGGTCAGAAGACCAGCAGTTGTAAGATCGAATTCACGCGACGGAGGGAGCTCCTATCACTTGTCCCAGCTCCTGCCAACCTAGCAGTTCAAAAGCATGTAAAAATGCGAGTAGCTAAATAGGTACCACCTCAGTGGGAAGGTAATGGCATTCCGTGTCTAGTTGCGTTGGCTACGTGACCAAGGAAACTGTCTCCGGACAAATGCTTGTTCTATGGCTTGGAGACATGGATGAGTACCACGTCTTAGAGTTGGACACGACTGGACTAAATGTCAAGGGGAACCTTTTTTTAAGGGGTTGGTACATAGAAAGTAGCATGCTGTAGACTTGAAAATGTTCCATGTTTAAGTCAAAATCCTATTGCAAAATATTGTTCACTGAACAGTTTGGGTTTTGCAGTCTGCTGGCTTTCAGTTGCACAGACATTCACATGTCAAGTTCCTGTGCATAGAGGAATATGAATTATGTGCCAGCCAATCTGTGAAATGCCTCCTGTTGCTTACATAGTTGCTATTATATGGTTGCATGAGGGAACATAATACATTAATTAATTATTTCTTTAATTCATTAATTAGATTTCCTACCCTTCCTTTCTCTGACTGTAGAGAACTGAAACAACCAGTTTAACAGAGGGCTGGCATATATGTATTTACAGCTGGGGCATCTTGAAAGACAGCAAAAATATCCATTGTTTAACTTACAGTATTTACTCTCAGGAGATGCATTTATGAGGTCTGCTGGTTCAAGTGCTAAATAACATGGCTGGTTTAGGTTTGGGTTTCGTCGTTGTGCTTCTTGACAAGTACGGGGGTGTACAAGAAATTTGCAGCTCTGCATAACGCAGGAAAATATATTTCTGTCTCAGGAATGTGTGACTTTCTTCTATGAAATTTAGTTCTGAAAGAAACTGACCACCTGGTATTATTAAGCAGTAAATAAGGCAGTTATGGAAAATGTCTTCAAATTAAAGACCCCCCTGCTGGTCATTTTTCATGTACCCTGAGGCAGCCTTTATTAACAGCCATACATGCTTTTTAGGAAACAGTTAACATTTTTTAAATAGCTGGGCAAAGGCTGTGTATTAACATAAAGAATTTCTTTTAGCTAATTGAGTCTTTGGCAGTGAATAATGGAAACTTGGCTATTTTTACTTTGTTGGGGAAGAAGGTTAAGTAAAGCATTTACTGAGCTTAATAGAAGTACTCCCCACACTTGCAAGGAAGAAAGGGAAAAGGAGCCAGTGCTTTATGTTGAACTTCCAGAGTAACCTGTAGTGATATTTTCCATTTAAGCCAAGGAAAACTGCCTAAATTACCTGCCTGGTATGTGCAAAGGGTTGCCATTAAGATATTAAACTACTCCTGATCTGTGTGCATTTCTCTGTGACGCACTCTGTCATTTGTTCAATGATGCTGGCTTCTACCCAACTACTTCAGCTAATGTAGGTCCTCCACTGTCTGCAGCATCAGCAATCACAGCCATTACTTTCAGTTTCATCAGCTGGAATCTAATTGTGTGTCATACTGAAAGAAGGCCAGCATGCTCTATGGTGCCAGATAGGTTGACTTTGCCTCTTGACCCTTACTGTCACTCTGGAGTGTTTTAGATTCTCCTCCTCTTTACACTTGTGTTCTGAAGGCTGGTAGACTTTGTCCATAATTTATTATATGACAGCATACTAGTTTAACACAGGGATGTTGGCAAGTCTTTGGGTCAGAGATCCAAATCTGATACCAAGCCACAAATCCCAAGCCCCAAGTTTGAGTCCTAATTAAAAAACAAGCTTTTTTTTCCGAAGGAAAAAAAAGGGAGAGATGAGTTCTGAGTGACGAGTTGAGTCTGAGTCATTAAAAAAAAACCAAGTCAAGTCAATGGTGCAACTTAAGTGCAACTTGATGGCACATCCTACGACTTGAGTCCCCATCCTTGGTTGCACATTTCCAATTCTTCTTTTTTCATGATATTCCCCCCATCCCTTTCCTAAGGATCAGGAATGGGAGATAAATGATGTTCTTCAGGAAATACAAAACAAGCTTGTATGTTGATATTCATGCATGTCACAATGAAGAGGGTTTTGGCTTCTCTCCTGTCATCTGTAATGTGTGAGAATGTAGCTATCATAGGACATAATAGGGGTGGGGGGAATCACATATATTTTGGCCAATGTTAGCTTTGCATTTGCATTATTTACTGATGGGGGGAAGCACTGTAAGTCTTGAATGGAAGGAGTGGTGCAATCAGATGGGGAAATAGATCTCGTTTTGAACCACTTGTGGCACAGTCCAGTGCAATTATTGCCCAATGATCAGAAAATGTAGGACAGTAGCTCTCCAACCTGACCCCAGTTGGTGCCCAAGCTGGAAGTTTCTCGTTCAGCAGCAGGACTACTCTTTTTTGGGGACCATGCTGGCGCAGTTCACAGATGGATGGAAGAGTTGCAAGCGCAGTTGCTCTGGCAAAGTGACCCTTTTCTGTTCAATCAGATACAATCTTTTCTTGCCGTAAAAGTAGAACTAAGATTGTGCTTTTCTAGCTTACTAAAACCACTAAGAGAAATAATGCAAGAAAATAAATGCACGTGGGGAGGGGTTATGGAGTCCATGATGGGAATTTCCAATGATACACTTTTTCCTACATGGAGATTTCCCCTAATGTTGGCTATGTTTTCATTCTTTGGCATTTCTTTTGCTTTGCTTCTCATGTACTACAGTGAACATTTTTGTGATGACAGGCTTGAGGAAAGGTTGATGATCATCATGAAACACTGACGCCAAGTAACAATGTTATTTGTTTTGTTTGCTTAAATCCTGTACAAGCATGTTTATATATAGAATCCATTACTTTGTTTTAATAGAGTCATTAGCTCTTCCCCATCCAAATGTATGTTCTCAGAAAGGTTTTCAGTCTCTTTTTTTTACAGCTGTAATCCCAAGATTCTTTGTGGTTGATATAATTATGCCGTCAACCTCAACAATCTAGCTATGCTTTTCCCAATGGATATGTGAAAATTCTTCAACATTGAACAGAGTCAGCTGTAAAGCTTTTGAACTGTGAAAACAAAACTAAAGGCAGAAAGTTCTAGAGTATGAATGGAAGCTCTCTTTTATAACAGCTTAACTTCTGAGTCAAGTTAGCACGCAATCCCTGCAGTCACATTAGCTGTACACTTTATATCTACAGTGGCCCAAACTGGGCCCTGCTTTGAGTACCAAAAAGAAAAAGAGAAAAAGCTACGGAGTTATAGAGAAAAATCACTTTGGCTCCTTTTCCATTCTTTTGATTAGTCACCAGATTAGAGAGTTCTGTGATATACAGTTTTTGCAAAAGTGTGCAGTCAAAGATGAACATTTACAGAAGAAAAGCAAATCAGATTGAAATAAAATCAGAAATCCCCAACACCTCATTGGACAACTTTTAATTAATACTTCTGAAAAGGATCATCATATACAACACTGCAATGATAGATCTGGAAACCAGCTGTTGTTCCAGAAGGAGAATCCAAAAATGCAAGCAGCTGGAGTGTTCCATGTCAACAAATGAAGTGTCCATCTTCGTAAGATTAAAGTTCTGTCAAATGGCTATAGAAATGTACTATTTTCTTAATGGATTTCTTTGCTTGGAATTGTAGATCCATTCTTCATACTTCTGTGCCACTCAACTTCCAATGCCCAAGGCCAGTGTTTCACCTGCCTTGTACTTATGATGGCTTTGTCATCAGAAGATAGATGACAAAGGGTTGTATGCTTCCTCTTTGGTGCATGCGCTGTGGTAAAGTACGTACTGTACCTGGTCCTGGCTTCTGGCCCTTTATTTTTCTACCTTAGTGCCTGACCATCATCCCCTCCATCATCTCATCTATTGACGCTGGTCTTTTCTCTTCACCTATCATATTTCTCAAGGGCTTGTTGTCAAAAGACATCTGACCGATTTATATATTTCATCAAGGATGAAAGGAAATCAGACTTAGAGCTATGGAACGATGTTATAAACAGGATTTTCAACTATCTTGTATATGTTTAGGATGAGGTCTTAACTAGCCAAGAAGGTTGAGAGCTAGTACTAAGCCTACTGAAGCTGTGCTAAATCCAAATAAATGGAGATGTTGGAATTAGGATTATCCTGACCCTGGCCAAACTTTGTGGTTATAATAACTGTGACCTGAGAGGAGTTTGTATCTGGTGTAACTGAGATGGGGGTATTCGTATTTTTGGCCAATCCACACAATGGATTAGACACTCTATGACCTGGCAGAGAGGCTTGTCATCCCGCCTTCTGCCAGGACTGGCTAATCCATTGTAAGCAACGGAGCAATAGGAAGGCTCCATTGAGTTTGCAGCAGCAGCAGAATGATGAGTGGACCGTCCAGCCCCATGGGGACGGACCCTCATTATCTCCACCTGTGGGGGATATTCGTATTTGTATACAAATGCCCCCATCTCTAGCAACTATATCTTTACCTGCTCCTTTACGTCTCCAGTGTTGTTTTGTTTTGCTTTTGCACTGTCTAATATCAATTAGCACTGTAGTTGTGCTGGCAGATCCAGTTCCATCCTCAGGTCTGAGCTCAGCCAACACAAAGGGGTTGTGCAAAGGTTTGTGTCCATTCCAGGCCCATCACAGTTGAAATGTTGGGTTTGGATGGCATTGTTACTTAAATTGAATTATACTGGTTTGCAGGGTTTTCATTTGGATTAAAGCCTCCCAAGGCAGTGTGCCTGGCTGGCACAACCCACTGTTCATTCCCATGAGAAAGAAGATAAGTAAATAAACAAACACTTGAGTCATTATAAGTTTAGCTCAGAATTTTTCCCTTCAGCTCATAAAAGCTTAAGTTATCCAACTGCGGGGTAACACTAGATTCAGCTTGTGCTAACTTTCACAAATAGTGTGTAAATATTCAGAATATTTCAGCAGATTAAAGATTTAATGGAATAAATTTACCTAAAAGTTTAAGACATAAGCCAGAACCGTATTACTGATTTCAATTTGGGTAATGGAAATCACAGAAATCTTGATAGCAAATCATTGTTCATTAACAGGGTGCTTGCTAAGGTCTTGGTTATGCACCACAATGTGTGATTAAAAACATACCCAGGAATTTAAGGAGAAAACCTCAGCACCACTGTACTGAGGTTTTAGTTTTAAAAAACCTGCCCGTGCACTGCAAGGGTTAAATGCTTGGTGTGTTTTTTCCCTAGGGGTGGTAGTAACAGAGAAATATTTACCAGTCCTCAAATTCCCCATGGGGCTAGATTGGTAATGGCTGCCATTACACCCCTCCTCTGGACCACTGGACCAACAGAGGGGAGTGCCAAAATCCAGAATCGGAGGATGGGTAAGTATTTCTTGATGGCAACTTATGGCTAGCATGCCCACAGAAAAGGCTCTGCATGTCAGCTGTGGCACACGTGACATAGGTTTGCTATCACTGTCCTAGTGTCTGGAGCCATGGAAAACAAACCTGTCCCTTCCTCGTCATGACATCCCTTCAAATATTTAAACATGGCTGTCATGTCCCCTTTAACCTTCTTTTTGTAAGGCTAAACATTCCCAGCTTCTTAAGCTGCTTCTCATAAGACATGGTTTCCAGACCTTTGCCCATTTTGGTTGCCCCCCGGACTCATTCCAGGTTGTGAACATCCCTTCTTGAATTGAGGTGCCCAGAACTGGACACAATACTCCAGGTGAGGTCTGACCAAAGCAGAATAGAGTGGTAGTATAACTTCCCTTGATCTAGACACGACCAAATACAGTGTTGCCTCACATAGCGATCGCTTCATTTTACGACAAAATCGCTTTGTGATGCATTTTTTGCAATCGCAAAAGTGATCGCTTTGCGATATTCCCTATGGGGTTTTTTTCGCTTTGTGATGATCGGTTCCCTGTTTTGGGCACTGATCATCGCAAAGCGATGATTTTTAACAGCTGATCAGTGGTTTCAAAATGGCCACCAGGTAAATAAAATGGCCGCCCACTGTTTTCTGGGACAGATTCCTCGCTTAAGAGGCAGCGAAAATGGCCGCGCTATGGAGGATCTTCGCTGAATTGTGAGTTTTAAGCCCATAGGAACGCATTAAACAGGTTTTAATGCATTTCTATGGGCTTTTTAATATCGCATAGCGACGTTTTTGTTCTGCAGCAATTTTTGCAGAACGAATTAACGTCGTAATGTGAGGCACCACTGTATACTCCTATTGATGCAACCAAGAATTGCATTGGCTTTCTTGGCAGCTTCATCACACTGCTGACTTATGTTCAGTTTGTGGTCTATCAAGATTCCTAGATCCCTTTCACAGGTACTGATGTCTAGTCAGGTCTCTTCCATCCTAGATCTGTGCATCCTAGATCTGCCTAGGTGTAGGACCTTACATTTCTCTCTGCTGAAATTCATTTTGTTACAGTAGTTTTGGCTCAGGACTCTAATCTGTCAAGTCTTTTTGAATTTTAATCCTGTCCTCTGGGGTATTAGCAACCCCTCCCAATTTGGTATCATCTGCAGATCAGCATGCTCTCTATTCCTTCATCCAAGTCATTGATAAAGATGTTGAATAGCACAGGGCCCAGAACAGAACCCTGAGGCACCCCACTAGTTACCTCTCTCCAGGATGAAGAGAAGCCATTGGTGAGCACCCTTTGGGTTCGGTCAGTCAATCAATTACAAATCCACCAAACAGTAGCCCTCATATTACTAGCTTCCTTGCAAGAATCTCATGGGGAACTTTGTCAGAGACCTTACTGAAATCAAGATATGCTACATCCACAGTGTTCCCTTCATCTATCAACCCTGCAACTCTATCAAAAAGAGAGATCAGATTAGTCTGGCATGACTTGTTTTTGAGAAACCCATGTTGACTTTTAGTGATGACAGCATTGCTTTCTAAGTAATAACAAACTGTCTTTAATGATTTGCGCTAGAATTTTTCTGGGAATTGATGTCAGGCTGACTGGGCAATAATTATTTGAGTCCCCCCCCCCCACTTTTTTTATTTTTTTTTTTTATTTTTTTATTTTTTGAGATAAGGACAACATTTGCCCTCCTCCAGTCTGTGGGGACTTCTCCTGTTCTCCAAGAATTCTCCAAGATTATTGGCAATGGTTATGAAATTATTTCTGCCAGTTCTTTTAATATCCTTGGATGTAACTCATCTGGCCCTGGAGACCTGAATTCATTTAGAGTTACCAGGTATTCCTGTGCTACGTCTCTACCTATTCTGTGCTGCATTTCCCCCACTACATCACCTGTCCCCCAGGTTGAGCACTGTGTTCCTTTTTGGAGAAAACTGAGGCAAAGAAGGTGTAGAGAAGTTCAGTCTTTTCCCTGTTCTCTGTTAGTAGTTGGCCATCTTCTCCATGCAGTGACCGTATCATTTCCTTGTTTCTCCTTTTGCAGCGGGCATAACTTTAAAAAACCCTTTTTATTGTTTTTAATCTGTCTGGCAAGCCTGAGTTCATTTTGCACTTTTGCCTTTCTAACCTTCCCCCTACATATACTGGCTATTTGCTTGTAATCCTCTTTGGTGTTTTCCCCATTTTCCCATTTCTTGTACACAATTTTTTATACACTTAGTTCAGTTGAAAGTTCTTTAGTCAACCATTCTGCTTTCTTTAGACATCTCCCGTTTTTCCTTCTTATTGGATCAGTTTTAGATTGTGCCTTTAGTATCTTCCTTTTAAGAAATTCCCATCCCTCCTAAACTTCCTTCTCTTTCAGTATCTTTGTCCATGGAATTACAGCCAGTAATTCCCAAATTTTACTGAAATTGGCCTTCTTAAGGTCTAGAATGCGTGTCTGGCTGCACTTGGCTTCCCCTTCCCACTGTATAACAAATTCCAAGACCTGAATGGGGATACCAGAAACCAAATGGACGGAAAGAGGGTTTCTAATTTGTGCAAAACAAAGGATTTGTACATGAAATATGTAAAAACAAAAGACACACTTCTACCATCCCCAAAAAGAACCTGACATGAGATAAAGTATAAACTTTTTCTTCATGTCATCACTAGTCTCTCATGTCAGAAGAGCACAGACATCAGCTTAACTTCCCCCAAACATTTACTGAAATAAAAACAGCTACTGTATTAAAAAGTTAGAAGAGGGGGAAATGGCCAGGATGTGATGGCTTTACAGCTGATTTTTATAAAATATGGGAAGATATTGCTATATACCTTTTTAAAATGTATAATTCAATATTAGCTGGAAAGTACCTGAATCCTGGAAATTAGCTAGAATAATAACCATCCCCAAATCAGAAAAATATCTCACCCTCCCCTCTATATAAAGAGCAATTACTTTACAAAATCAAGATCATTTTTCTAAAATTAAAAAAAAATCTATATTGGTGCAAAGGTTGAATAGTTTTATTACAGATTGTATCCATACAGATCAATGTGGTTTTATGTCAGGTAGGCAAATGTCTGGTGCTCTTTATAGAGTATTAAATATTCTGCATGTGGCTGCATTAAAGAAACAGAAAATGGCAATACTTTCACTTGATGCGCTTAAAGCTTGATTGAATGGAATGGAGGTATATACTTCAACTTATGAAGAGAATGAATGTGGTTCTTTAAAAAGCTATAGGAAGAGGTCCATGCTGTTGTAATGATTAATGGAATAGAATCTGTGAAGTTTAAATAACATAGGGAGACAAGACAAGGGGATTCTTTATCTCTTATAATAGTCCCCTTGGCCACTGAGCCACTTTTTTGCTTGTATTATAAAAATATTAATATTATTTGTATAAAGGTAAAAAGTAGACACCATAAAATTAATTTATAGGCTGACTGTATGCTTTTATTGCTTGAAAGCCATTAAAAATTATAGAGCCATTAAACAAATATTGGAAAACATTAACTGCCACATGGGATTAAAGATTAATTACCAAAAATCTACACTGCTATGTGTAGCTATCCCCTCAGTAGAGAAAAAAAAATTAAGGCATATAGATATCCAGTAGAACAAAAAGAAATTAAGGTTAGTGTAGACCTTTGTTATTCAAACTTTAGGTCTATAGGAATCTGGTAACAAAAGTATAAATAAATTACCGGTAACATATAGAAGTTATTAGAATGTGTTTATTTCTATAAAGGAGAAAATGTAGAAATGGGCTAAATTACATTTATCTTTAAAGTCAGTTTCAAAGTCCTTTGACTGGACACAAATGAAGACATGGGGATACCTGTGTTCTTAACTCCTATGTACAGTGGTGCCTCACTTAACGACGTTAATTCGTTCCAGCAAAATCGCTGTAGAGCGAAAACGTCGTAAAGCGAAAATAAAAAACCCATTGAGATGCATTAAAACCCAGTTAATGTGTTCCAATGGGCTAAAACTCACCATCCAGCAAAGATCCTCCATATGGTGGCCATTTTCGGTGACTGTATAGCTAGGAATCTGTCCAAAACCACAGCGGGGAGCCATTTTGAGCACCCAGCGGCCATTTTGAAAACCCGACGATCAGCTGTTTTGATCTTTGTAATGCGAAGAATCGGTTCCCGAAGCAGAGAACCGATCTTCACAAAGCGAAAAACCCCATTTAAAACATTGTTTTGCTATCGCAATTGTGATCGCAAAAACATCGTCATAAAGTGGATTCATCATAATGCGGGGTAATAGTTAAGCAGGGCATGACTGTATACATATCGAAATTGCCCAGAAAGAAGGTTAAAATACAAATCTTTTAAATAGTGTATTAATGCATATATTATGCAATACAAATAGTGTATTAATACAAATTTTAATTAAAATATTGTGTAAATATATGAACATCTTTGTTCCTCTTATATCTCCATTATGCTATTTTCTTGAACATCCCAATTTTAAATTTCAAGATAAAAATGCACAGTTTAAACACTGCAAAGAAATGGGAATTTATTAGAAATTTATTTATAAGAGGGGAACCATTTCTATTGGACAGTCAAAAGAAAAAAACTACTCAAATTAAAAAAAATGCAAGAACAGAAATCACCCAACTTTGGGGAAATGCTCAAGGGCTTGCTTTTCAAAGTTATTTGGATAGAATGTGAATAATAAATAGCACCAGTGGCATAGTGTGGGGGGGCAGAGCGGTGGTTGTTCAGGGTGCAACCTTGTTAGGGGTGCAACCGCCACCCTTTTGTGGGGGCCTGTGCTCTGTCTTGCTGCTGGCCTGGCCTGTGTGGCTCCATCCATCCATCCTCTCTCTCCTTCTCTCCCTCCTCCTGCTACCTCCCTGCCTGCCAAGCCTGTATGGCGAGCAAGGCAGTCCTGGTCCAGAAAAAGCATGGCGCTGGGCGGAGAAGGGTAGTAGACTAACCTGTCGTGGAGAGCATGCTGGTAGCCTCCGTCTGACTGGGGCTGGTGAAGGAGCCATGCAGGCCAAGCTGGAGATGATGGGTTCCAGGTACCACTCTGCCTCTTCCTGGTGACCATCTGGCTGCTGTCTTTTAAGCCTGATAGAATGCATGTATTAATATGCTATAGGAATGAATTATATTATTCTTAGAGATAAATTTGCCATTGTGTATGTGATTAATGCTATTTCCACAAATTATCAATGGAAATCACAATAAAAGATTAAAAATAGGCATTTTAAAACATGTTTTTCAAAACTAGCATTTTTAGAATACTTTCCCTCAAAACTTGCATTTTAAAAATATATTTTTAGACATACATATATTATATATTATACATAATTTTGGATATATATGTATAAGTCTCATGGTGCAGTGGTTGAATGTTATATATGTTGGTGTGCGTGTCTAGAACTGTTTTCGAATATTGGAAAAGTGCAAAGGCTAGTTAATAGCAGAGTTTCATTATGCATACAAGAGCTTGCACACTAAAATTTTCATAGACAAGTCTGCTGAAGCATCACTATCTTGTGCATCTACAGGCATGTTATATAAGTGTTTGGTGACAAGGTGTTTTCAGTTTCTCTCAGGAAAGTCTTGTCATTTCATCCAAGATTTCGGTGTTCATTTATATAGAGACTCCATTTAAACTTGGCTGTGCTAAACAGCTCTGTACTGACAATAAATTACATACTCCCAAAGTGGGATTAAGATAACTTTGTGAAAATGAAAACCAAGTCATACGTATTGACAAAGGTATGAAATAAAAATGAATTGCATGGGAGACTTCTGATATACTTTGGCATCTGAAGGGCTAGTAATTCAAAATTATCAATAATGTATTGTATCCAATTACAGCAGGAAGAAATCATATATTAGACAGCCTTTTAAGACCTTTTATTAAAATATGTTAATTCCAAGAAGTCACATGATTCCAAGAAGTCTTTAAATATTAGATTTCTTGTAGCTTGAAGAGGCACTCGGAATTAAATAAGATCTGTTGGATGATATATCTTCTAGTAACACAATGTTATGCGATACCTTCATAATTTTGGGATG
This sequence comes from Pogona vitticeps, assembly GCF_051106095.1. NCBI lineage: Eukaryota > Metazoa > Chordata > Lepidosauria > Squamata > Agamidae > Pogona > Pogona vitticeps. Next base: position 42,269,134 of record NC_135785.1, read on the forward strand.
TTAACATCTCATCATCACCATTAATACCATCCTCAGCACTGCCACAACTACAGGTGCTTTTGACAGATACCTGTAGGTATTGGGATGTCCTTGTTCAACCCAGTTCCATAATCAAACCAGCCTTCTCCCACAGCCTTGTGTTTCTGTCAGTATAGATGTTTGAATGGGACAACATGTTGTACATCAAGTCAACTGACTTTAGGTTAGCCAATCTGGGGATAATTGGTTTATGCAGATTGAAAATGATAATGACTCTGCCATGGTATTTTTAGATGAATTTAACTGAGAGCAGCTACTTTGGGAAGTGGTCAGACTGCCTTTTCTTAAGGCAAAAGTTGTTGATCAATCACAAGGGGATATTTTTCTGCACAGTAAATGATGATAAACATGCCTAAAGTAGGGACAGATAATGTATGATCCTCTAGGTGTTGCTGGAATTCACCTCTCCACCTCTGACTTGCTAGGACTGATGGGAAATGCAGTCCAACAGTATTTGGAGATCAAAAGACTCCAGCATTGGCTCAGAAATTAATTTCTGATATTTCCCAAAGGAAATTAGCCTGCTGCAACAGGCTAATATTTCCTTTGGGAAATATTAGCCTGTTGCAGCAAAATTAAGAATCTTCTGGCAGGTTGGGGGCTAGATTTTGCTTTGTTGGATAATGGAATGTGTTAAATGTTAACCTAATTGTAATAGGAAGATTAATGTTTCATGCATTTAGTAAGTCAGTGATTTCCAACCTTGGGTCCCCAGGTGTTCTTGGATTACAACTCCCAAAAAATCCTGACCAGCACAGCTAATGATGACAACTTATGGAAGTTTTAGTCCAAGAACATCCGGGGTGCCAAGGCTGGAAAACACTGAAGTGAGTTGTAGCTGTATCTACCGTATGAGTGTAGGCGGTTGAACATTACAGTTTAAGAAAACTGTAGTGTGGACTATATACCTAGGGATAAACACTTGAAGCTTAAGGGTGACCTTTTGCAAATGTGCCATTGACAGATGCATCTATTTCATTTTACCTTAGGGACACCCCAAGGACATACTGTTTGGCTGATAGTTACTTACCGCAGGCCATCAGATAAGTTCAGAGCTTGGGAAAGACCCTTTTGGACATGCCTGGTGCATCTGGGAGTTGTAGCCCAAAAGGGCACTCTTCCAAGCTTGGAGTGTGCCATATCATTTTTAATAAATCATAACAAACACATTTAAAATGAGTTTTTGCACATGCAAATGAACCATTCTGACCACATCATCTTACATCTCTCAAAGTAACAACATTTCCATTTTGAAGATTTTTCAGTCTAGGTTCTAAAGATAATGACAGGGAGGGAGATGATAATTTAGATGGCTTGCTCAGCACACCTAGAGGGTAAACTGAAATTCTAAGAGGAAAATGGTATTGTCCATTGTATTATCATTGATTATATCTTGAAGAAAATAACATGAGAACATAAACCATACAACTGGAAGCTAATGCATAGTGAAGCTTCCAAACCTGAAAGAAAAATAGCCGCCTTGTGAAGAATATACTGTAACTTTGTTTGGAGTGATTTCATAACAACAAAGAATTCTTGCTAGCTAGTAGTGAACTGCTGAATTAAATGGTTTCAACAGCATCATAAAACTGGAAAATTTGAAAAAAGTACTGCAGATGTTGGGAGAACACTAAGAGCAAAGCTTAGGTGCTTCTTTTATTTAATCACACAAAATTCAGACAATTGCCATGTGCTGTCAACAAATATAGTGGTAGCTAATCAGTCTTCAGGTATTGCAGATAAAATAGTGTAATCCATCATGAATGTGTGCAAATAATAATTTAAATGGAATATAAGCAGCAGTGGGACTCCAGCTTGTCTTCTTCTTGGAGTGCTATGCTTAGATTTTTTGTTTGCATCTTTCTTAACAATCAGCCCAGGGATGCTTGCTGTTGGCTTGCCACAGGGGCAGTCCATGGGAGATCCTTCTCTCCAGTGGTGAGGATTCCAAACAGAACGAATAGAAATTGTGTTCATTCAGTAATGGGAGTAAAGTGGAAGAGAAGGCTTACTCAAATCCTAGTTTTGTTCCATTTAGGCTATCAATCATTTAATGAGACACCTCAATGAGGAATTTTAAAGGCCTTTAAGACTACTCACTTCAGTTTAGAGAAAGAAAAAGAGCTCTTATGCCCACTTTTCAGCATCTGCGTAATTTGCATAAAAAGTCTCTTGTCTCCTTTCCTTTGGAGAAGCAAAGCACAAACACACATACAGATGTAGCACACAAGGACTGTCTGATTGTTAAGAAAGATGCAAACAACCTATCAGGTGCTTCAGATTCGTGAACTAAGTAGTCATCTTTCCTTTGAGCAACTTGAGCAATTCAAGCTGTTTGAACAATTGCATGCACTGGACAGTTTTGCACAAGCCACTGCTTTTGCCAATGCAAAGCTTTATGGCAAGAACCAGGAAATTCCTCACCAGCCTTGTCAGCAAGGAGGAAAATGTTGTAGTTCTTCATCTTTATGTATGAGGATAAGACAAGAAAAAGCTTACATCTCTACTGACTTTCAAGCTGTTTGGATATGTGAAAAAGAGCTACTGTTGAGCTTGAAGTTCATTGATTGTCAGAATATATAATCAGGAAACGAACAAAAGGTCTAAGTCACATTGGTGGATGAGTGCTTCCTTCCTTATTGAACCTACAGGGTGATAAGTGAAAAAAACAACAACCAAGTCACTCAGTGAATAGTTGCTTTTCTGAATTTGTTGTGATTTAATGTGTGTTGTGGATTTCTGTGGCTCTAGTTATTTTGGACATTTTTGGCACTTCTGCCTCTTGTGACAAATTGTTGGTCTCATAAATTAACAGGGCACCAAATAATGGATGTAGAGTGTTGCTGAGGTAGAGTCCAGTCCCTGATGAAAATGCAGTCCCAGCATATTGGCAGCTAGACTGTTTGTTATTCATTGTAAGGTGCCTAGCTATGGGAGTGTTAGATGTTTGACAGCATTGAATAGATTCCAGTCAGCCATACAAACTACCTCCAGTGGAGTGGAAAGGACCATAAAATTGTTTTAGCAACAGCTAATTCTCTTGCTTCTTTTTAGGCCTCCTTAACTGTTTGGTTGCCAGTGGTACAATTTGTTGCTAAATACAGTAAATATTATTAAACTGAGCCTCCTAATTTGTGATGAAGTTTTAGCCAAAAGAGTTGAATGAAGTGAAACTGATTTGAAAGTCCAGCCTTGCATCATTATGGCCTAATAATTTGTTAAATGCCAATCTAGAGGATGAGGATTAATCCCTCAATACTTTTGTGGCTGATGATTCAACAATTCATAATTTGGAGCAACTGTCATGAATTTCAGGATTGTGTGTTGGTTTTAAAAAAGAAGAAAAAAAGTTTGTCCACTTTGTGCAACAGGAAAAATATGAAATAAATGAGCCCTATTTTCTGCCCTCAGTAGCAGTGCCCAGTCTGCTGTGGCAGACCTTGCTTCCCAAACAGGCAGTTCCTACAAAGACCTCCTAAATAGCTGTAATAGTGTCTTGGCTAACGTTCAAATGATGCTGTTGGAAGAAGTGAGGCCTATGTAACATTACGTGATTCTGGAATTTATGCAAAGAGAGGCACTTACTCAGAGGTCACAAGTAAAGGATGGTTGCAGATGAGTAAAGAGTAGCAATGTGCCATATATTTTAGATACTTTATACTTTAAATCCTTCCTTCTCTTGTCCTCTCAAGAAAGGGATGAGGAATGAAAATATTATTCTCTTAACCCGCAGGGATGGTAAAGGATTTAATTATATTATCTAAACAGTTCTTGCATTGGCAACAGTGGTGTTCTGCACACAAAAAAGCACCATTTTCAGCACATTATTGCCCAATTTGTGAAGCAAGCTATTGTCCAAAAGAAAGCTGTTTGAAACACATATTTGATTCTTTCTTTGTGCCTGACCAATCTTTCTGACTGTGTATGTACATGCATGTGTATGTATGTGCTCTGCTTCTCAAATGGGAAAGGAAATTAGGGACATTTTATGCAAAGTGCAGACAATGAGGCAAACAGGAGGCAACGGGGCGGGGGGGGGAGAGAGGAGGCAAACCTCCCTTTTTTCTCTCTGTTCAGCTGGATGCAAGGAATTTTATGGGGCTTTATAATTCTCATCCTATTGACACATTCTAAATTGATGAGAACAAGGCATTTAGGAAGTATTCTTTCCAACTATTTATATCTAATAAGAACTAAAAGGATTTGTTACAGAGAAGGTGATAAAATTGTTGGCAGATATGATGAAAGGCTGAAGAGAAAGGGGGCAAAGTCAGGTGAAGCAAATTAAGCACAGAATAATAACAAAACAAATATTGTCTTGTGAAAATAAGGTTCAGGTACAGAGTTTTTCTTAACTTAGCAAGGCTAAGTTAACTGGAATGAAGAATGTGGCAAGTATTGTTTCTTTTGCTAAGTCCAATGGTCTGTGTTGGGTCACATATCGGCTAGACATGACATCAGGTGGCAAAATTCTGTTTTCTCTTGAATTTTGATAACTTTTTCAATAGCCACTCAATTATTGGTCACTTGACAAGTTTCTGGTTTTTTTATTAAAAGGTTATAGACTCTGGCAAAGCTTCCAATAAGGGATTTCATGTAGAGATAAATGTAAATTATGATCTGGTTTGACTTCACGTATCAAGTGAGGAATCCCATTGCTTGTGGCAAGATGGTGAAACTTTTTCAACTCACCTTAGAGACAATTTGCACACTTTCAGGATACTGTATATTTTATGTGCAAAATTGTGTAACTAAAACAACTGTTGCCTTGTTGCATAGACTGTCAACAAGTACAAACATTCTACAAGTCAACTACAACAAGCCATTTGTCTCCCTTTTTTCTGGGGGCTGTGTATATCAAAACTTAGCTTCTGAAAGAGATGTCAAAGACGGTTTGCTTGCCTGGAGATAAAGATATTCATGTGTGCTCGTGGAAGGACAGAAAAGGTGGGATCAGCCTGACTCCTGTGGGAGAGGGTTCCAAACCCTAAGTGCAGCAACAGAGAAGGCCGTCACCCATCTCCCCACCAAAAGCCCCTGTGAAGGTGGCAGGATTGAGAAACAGACCTCTGTTGATGATCTTAATACTTGAGTAGGCTCATAAAGAGAGACACTGTTCTTGAGATAGCTTGTATTCAAGCTGCTTAGGGCTTTATAGGTTAGAGCCAGCAGTTTGAATTGTGCCTGGAAATGGATCGGCGCTGCTCTAACAGCACTGACTATGTGATCCTTGTGATCAGCCTCAGTTATCAATCCAGCTGAGAATGTTTTAGATCGGCTGAAGTTTCCTGACACTTTCCAGAGGCAGTCCCACATAGAGTGTGCTACAGTAATCCAACCGGGATGTAATTGAGGTATGTGTCACCATGGCCAGACCTCTCCAGAATGGACGCAATTGACACACTAGTTTTAACTGTGCAAATGCACCCCTGGGGACCACTGAAACCTGAACATCCAGGCTCAGAGATGAATTCAGGAGCACCCCCAAACTGTGCACCTGTGTTTCCAGAGAAAACATAACCCCATTCAGCACAGGCTGCATGCCTATTCCTTTATCTGCCTTTTGACTGACCAGGAGCACCCTTTATTTTGTCTGGATTATGTTTCAATTTATTCGCCCTTATCCAGTCCATTACTGACACCAAGTTGAAAGGGAAACTGAGAGCAATAACATTAGAAGGCAAGGGTATTCTTTGGAAGTCTGCATTCAATTTTCTGTAACTTCCCTATCTCCCTTGCATCTTGTTTCCCTTCTCTTGTCTGCTATTTGTAAGGCCTCATTGGACAGCCACTTTGCTTTCTTGCATTTCATTTTATTTGGGATAGTTTTTGTTGCTGCCTCCTGTACAATGTTACGAGCCTCTATCCAAAGTTCTTCAGGCACTCTGTCCACCAAATCAAGTTACTTAAATCCATTCTTCACTTCCACTGTGTACTCATGCGGGATTTGGTTTAGATTATACCTGACTAACTCAGTGTTTTTTCCTACTTTCTTCAGTTTAAGCTTGAATTTTGCTATGAGAAGCTGATGATCAAAGCCACAATCAGCTCCAAGTCTTGTTTTGGCTGACTCTATAGAACTTCTCCATATTTGGCTGCACAGAACATAATCTATCTAACTTTGGTATTGCCCATCTGATGATGTCCATGTGTAGAGTTGCCTCTTGTGTTGCTGGAAAAGAGTGTTTGTGGTGACCATCTTGTTCTCTTGACAAAGCTCTATTAGCCTTTACCCTGCTTTGTTTTGAATTCTAAGGCCAAACATACATGTTGTTCCTTTTATTTCCTGACTCCCTACTTTAGCATTCCAATCCCCTATAATGAGAAGAACATCTTTCTATGGTGTCAGTTCTAGAAAGGTGTTTATAGAATTGGTCATTTTCAGCCTCTTCAGCATCGGTGTGGTTGGTGCATAAACTTGGATTACTGTGATGTTGAAAGGTTTGGATTCATATTGAAATTGTTCTATCATTTTTTAGATTATATCCCATTACAGCTTTTCCCACTCTGTTGTTGAATATGAGGGCTACTCCATTTCTTCTATGGGATTCTTGCCCACAATAGTAGATATGGTAATTGTCTGAATTGAATTAGCCCATTCCCATACATTTTAGTTCATTGACTCCCAGGATGTCAATGCTTATTCTTGCCATCTCCTGTTTGACCACATCCAGCTTACCAAGGTTCATAGATCTTACATTCCAGGTTCCTATGCAGTATTTTTTTCTTTGGAGAATTGGACCTTTCACTTCCAGACATGTCTACAGCTGAGCATCCTTTTGGCTATGGCCCAACCACTTAATTAGCTGTGGAGCTACTTGTACTTTTCCTCCGCTCTTCCTCTCTTGCCCCTGAATTACTCAAGCTCCTTCGCCAGGACAAGGCAACAATCCATGAAGGGGAACACTGCAACAAGCCAGGAGAAAAATAAAGAGATGGATCAAAAGTGTCAGTTGGGAGCCCAAGACTGTCCAATGATAATATTGGCCCTGGTTTCTGGGGTAGCATCTGAAGTATGTTTGTTGGGGGGGGGGAATGGATATTCTTTTGAGAGAAAGACAGAAGTGGTCATGTTTGTTTCCAAGGCAGACATAACTGACATTCCAGAGTAGGTGTGATCCACAATTCCCCCTTTACCATATTTTGTAGTATAGAAGACTAACCTAAACTACAAAATTGCATTCGTGTAAGAGGGGCTGGGGAAGAGTGTTGAAAAATTCATTTTCAAATACAGCTGTCCATCTTTGTCTCTTTCAGAGGGAATGTGCAGTAAATCCAGCCTCAGGTTGTGTGGATAATGTCAGCTAGGGGTTAAGCTTCATTTTGTCTCAGATCCTAAGGGCAGGAAGCAATGATTAGATATCTCAGCAGAAACTGTCTATGAATAAAGAACAAAACATATTTGTTCACACAAAGAATTTCAAACATGCTTCATGACCTAGCAGGAAGATTTGGAAGGATATGGATCAGTGGAGAAGCCACTTCGAGTCCTTAGACAATTGTGAAATACATTTACTTTTCTAGATTTGCTAATCCATTATTTTGTTTTCAAGCTTCTGTTTACAAAGCTCAGTGTGGAAAGCATTTTTGTTGCTTACCTGCTGTTCAAGCTGTGACTGTTCCAATTTCTGAATCAAACATTCATATTCCCATCTGTCTTTGTGCAGAGGTCAAACACAGCTGGATAATATCTTGTTTTTAATTCCACAAATGGAGGGAAATATGCAAAAAATGTCACTGACACACTGTTATTTTTGTTCCTGTCTTACAAAAGTTATTATGTTGCCCTGATTCAGCTTCTCATCTTATGCACCTGGAGAGTCTTCCGAAGTCCTATGTGAAATATACTAGGACTCAGGATTCTGCTTCTGTGAATCCATTCAGAAAATGTCATGCCTAGCTTTGTAAACTGTGTGTGCGATCAGATGGCATTAAAGCTTTGTGTCTGATCACAATGGAAAGCAGTTCCTCTTAAATTGTCCCTTCTATGCTTATAGGAATTACTCCAGCCCAGCTACAAAAAAGACTAGCCCTGCTGCTGAATCAAAAAATTCTGTCCTAGGTAGGGAGTTGGGCTGATTCACAATTGATTGATTGATTGATTGATTGATTGATTGATTGATTGATTGATTGATTGATTGATTGATTGGTTGATTTATCTATTTACTATATTGGATTTCTATCCCGTCCATCTAGACCAAAGGTCTACTCTGGATGGTTTACAAATTTAAAAACAATAAAACCAATAAACATATATTATAGATCCAAGGTGGTGAAAGTATAAGAAATTAAGAGATGGCAGGAGAGAAAGCCTGCCCAAATAGCCAGGTTTTAAGTTTATTCCTAAAAACACCCAGAGAGGGAGTCAGGTGGATCTCCACTGGCAAGTTGTTCAAAAGACGAGCGGTCACTGCCGAGAAGGCCCGGTTCCTTGTTCTTTCCTTCTGGACCTCCCTTGGCGATAGGCCCTTCAGCCGCTCGGCCTGGCTGGAACAAGTGACTCTGGCAGAACTTGGTGGGAGAAGGCACTCTGCCAGATATTGGGATCCTAAACCGTTTAGGGCTTTATATGTCATCGTAAGAACTTTGAAATCGACACGGAAATGAATGGCCAGCCAAGGCAAGGCGGCCAGAGTGGTGGAAATATGATGGTACCTTTTCACTCCAGTAAGAAGTCTGGCCACCCCATTCTGTGTCAGTCTCAAAGGCAGCCCCATGTAGAGCGCATTACAGTAGTCTAATCTTTAGACCATGAGTGCATGGACCAAAATGTTGAGCGCCCCCACATCAAGATAGGGACACAGCAGGGCAATCCACCAAAGGTGGAAATGTGCGGAACAGACCACTGACGACACCTGGGTCTCTATGGTGAGCGCCGGGTCCAAATGTACACCCAAACTGTGAACCTCATTCTTAGTGGTAAGAGTCACCCCCTTCAAAGGAGAGGGAGTTTCCCAGACCACTGATGTCTGGGACACCCACCTGAAGGACCTCCGTCTTGCTCGGATTGAGCATCAGTCCATTCACCTGCATGCATTGCTGAACAGCCCACAGACAGCGCTCAAGGGACAAAACAGCACCCACTGTTGTTGGAGATGTCCTGTACCTCGTCTGATTGACACAAAACACCTCGCAACAGAGCTTTTTCTCAGTCTGATTGCACTCTTAGTGTTGTTGTTACGTGCTGTCAAGTCAGAATTAACTTACAGTGACCCTAACAGGGTTTTCAAAGTGATATATTTAAGGAGTGGTTTGACGAGTTCTGCTCCCCTAGTGCCAGCTTACGCCATTGTAAATTTACACAGTAGGATTTTGGCCGTTGTTTTCTTCACGAGGAGAAAAACACTTTGAGTATAGAAATGCAGGTGCCATTTTCAGCAGACAAAATGGCAAAAGGGTTAAATAATCCTTCTGATTGGAGCCCAAGAGGCTGCCTTTCATATACAGAAACACTTCAGGAAACACTCAAACATCTTCCAAGTAACTGCTATTTTGGCCCTAAATTGCTACTCTGTTCCAAAATAAGTACTGTATATGACTGGCTCAGTCAGGCAACATGACATTTCATGTCCTGGAAACACTTCTGTCTTGGTAGGACAGGATCTTTAGTTTAACAGAGGCCACCAAAACCTGAAGATATACAAACAATGTAGAAAAACTGTTGTCTGTATCCCTTGCTGGTTTTGAAATCTTAACACTTTGCTTATGCTTTTGGACCTGAGAAAGCCATTGTTTCCTGGGATTAGATTTGACAGGACTTTCGATCCATTTACAATATTAGGGAATTTATTGCCCATTTATCAGCCTCTGTGTGTAATTTTTGGAAAGTGTGAGACAGGCCATACTAGTTGCTAAAGGATGCATGAAATTCATGACGAGTTATAATTTCTCATAAATGGGACATTGTTTGATTAGGTATTTATCTCTAAATTTTAATTTTGATTAGTCAAATTTGACCAGATCTCTGTTCCCACTTGATCATCCCAAAAGCCTTCCCCTGTTATGTTAGTATGGGTATACAACTTGTGATGTCTACAGCAATTTCTAGGTAGGCTGGGCTAGGTTTTTAAAATAGGAATCTGGATGATTCCTCCAATATAATTTGGGACTTTGGAATCACCCTAATGCCATTCACAGCAATGTGTACCCTAGATCCAAGCCAGTTTGTACTCCTTTATTGACCTCAACTAAAATGACTCTAATCTTTTGCATACTAGGCACTGATACTACTTGTCTTCCACCCAGTTCTAATGTGTTCCAGACTGTTTGCACATGTGTTTCCTTTCACCCCAGAATCAGTGTGGCCATTCCGTTTCAGTCTGGACCTCATACAACTTGGGTTTAATCAGACCAATTTGGCTTAGAATTTAAAACTGCCTCAAATCTAGTGCTCAGCCCTGTTTTTAAATAAGGATGAACTTTAATGAGAGACTTTACAATCTTTCCCTATACATCTAAAATGTCAACTACTGGATAGCTTCATACTTCATTGTTTCCATTCCACCGCTTTACGGTGGTTCTGCTCCTTCCTGGCTGACTGTGTCCAGAGGGTGGTGCTGGGGGACAGTTGCTCTGCCCCATGGCGTTTATGTCATGAGGTTCCTCAGGGCTCAATATTGTCCCCCATGCTGTTCAACATCTACATGAAACCACTGGGAGAGATCATCAGGAGGTTTGGGCTGAGGAGTCAGCAATATGCTGACGATACTCAGCTCTACCTCTCGTTTTCCACCAATCCAGGTGAGGCAGTTTCTGTGCTGAACTCGTGTCTGGACCTGATAATGGACTGGATGAGGGTTAATAAATTGAAATTCAATCCAGACAAGACGGAAGTGCTGTTAGTGGGTGCTTCGCCAGACAGGCTGGAGGGCTATTTCCCTGCCCTGAATGGAGTTACACTCCCCCTAAGGGACAGGGTCTGCAGTTTGGGGGTGCTCCTGGACCCCAGTATAACACTGGAAGCCCAGGTGGACTCGGTGGCCAGGGGCGCCTTCCTTCAGCTGCGGAAATTATACCAGCTACGGCCCTACCTGGACGAGCGGAGTGTCATGACAGTCACACATGCACTGGTAACATCCCGCATACCAGCTACAGCCCTACCTGGACGAGTGGAGTGTCATGACAATCACACATGCACTGGTAACATCCCGCATAGATTACTGCAATGCGCTTTACGTGGGGCTGCCTTTGAAGACGGTCCGGTGACTGCAACTGGTTCAGAATCGAGCGGAGCGGCTGGTGAGTGGTGTGGCCGCCAGGGAACATATCAAGCCGATTCTGTATAAGTTACATTGGCTACCAGTTGCTGCCCGGGCCCAATTCAAAGTGATTGTTTTGACATATAAAGCCCTAAATGGCTTGGGCCCTGGATACCTGAAGGACCGCCTCCTTCCATCTGAGCCTACCCGGCAGTTAAGATCTAGCCAGGGGGCCCTTTTGAAAGAGCCGTCCCTCAAGGAGGTAAGAGGGACGGCTTGCACACAAAGGGCCTTTTCGGCAGCTGCCCCCAGACTATGGAATGCCCTCCCGACTGAGATTCGTCTGGCGCCGACGCTGATGACATTTCAGCGCCAGGTCAAAACCTTCCTGTTCCAGAAGGCTTTTAACTGAAATAATATTAGCTGTGGGTCTGATGGCAATTTTATATATATTTTAATTGTATTTTAATTGTACATATCTTTATTGTATTTTAAATGCTGTAAGCCGCCCAGAGACCTTTGGATAGTGTGGGCGGCATATAAATAAATAAATAAATAAATAAATAAATAAATAAATAAATAAATAAATAAATAAATAAATAAATAAATAACTCCACACACCTGAGAGAAAATGGGGTTCTTACTCTTTTTCCTGCTCATACGAATTGTTTATAGGTTCAAAAAGTATTTCCATGTAGGTTACAATTTCTGTTTGCTGATAAGGGTTCATTGACTATGTCTCCATGGCCATTTATCCATTCATTAAATGGATTTTCAACTGCTTTTAAAGTAGAACCCTCTCAAAGCAGCATTGACAATGGTAAAAATCTGTCAGTTTTGCCTTCTCCTGTATTCAAAATTTCAAGTTCTTTCTGTTCTGAATGTTATTTGTGAGTCCTGGAAAGCTATCTTCAAAAAATGTACCAAAACTAAATTGATCCTCAGCCAAAATAGGTACAGCTAGTTCCAGCATGAAAAAGGACAGAGGCCTTCCTCACTGGTGTTCAAGATGAGGACCATTTCAGACAGTGAACATGAAGTGAAATTCATTGCAGAAACTACTGACAGCCAGAATTAGCACTGGCTGTTTACCAGATTTTTGTGGTAATACCAACAATCTAGCACAGGTAAGCCAGTTTAAATGTATGAGCCAGAATTCATTTGGAAATTTACACCAGTGTAACTGTAATTGTGTTACATTTTGTTAGTGAATTGCTGCTAATTAATGAGATGCAGCTGACCAGGGATGAGACCAGCAACTCATTCATTAGTGGCAGTTTGCTGCTGTGGCTTACTCAATTCTGCTTATGCCAGTATTAACCCCTAACAGGTTTTGGAGCAGAATGGAATAAGATGTAGTTATTCTGATTTAAATTTCTGGTAATACACTGAATCTTTCCATCAAATTCTAACTAAGCAACTTCTCCCTCACTCTCATTAATCTCCCCTTGAAATGTTCCACAATGGCATCTTAAAGTCAGTAAACAGAGTGCCCTGGGAAACTGTTTTTGGGTTGCTGTTTTTTGGGGGGGGCGTTGGTAGGAATTTTGGAAGGTTCTCTTTTTGGATGTCGAATTTCCGCCTTCTCTCCCTTCTATGTAGACATTGGCCTATTTTCCCTCAGTAGAATACAAAAATATTTTGCTGCCAGGAGACAGCCTATGCCACACTGGAAGATGAACAAACAAATGACTCCTGTGTGGAAAAAGGAAGCTGCCAAACATTATCAAGTATGACTGGCAGTAACCCTCCTAGTAACTCTCCTCCAAAGGTAACTTTTGATTGGCTTGGGCACGTCGTGAGAATGGCTGATGGTCGGATTCCAAAAGATCTCCTGTATGGAGAATTAGTGCAGGGAAGCTGCCCCCGAGGGAGACCACAGCTGCATTACATCTGCAAGCGGGATCTGAAGGCCTTAGGAATGGACCTCAACAGATGGGAAACCTTGACGTCTGACCGTTCAGCCTGGAGGCAGGCGGTGCATCATGGCCTCTCCCAATTTGAAGAGTCACTTGTACAGCAGGCCAAGGCAAAGAGGCAGTCCCTAAACAAGCAAAACCAGGGAGCTGGACAGGGGACAGATTGTATTTGTTTTCAATGTGGAAGAGATTGTCACTCTCGAATTGGCCTTCTCAGCCACACAAGGCACTGTTCCAAGACCTTCATACAGAGCACGTTACCATAGTCTCTCGAGACTGAAGGATGCCTACACAACTCTCCTAGGTTTCAAGTAGCATTCTTTTCTACCTATAGTAAGGTAAGATATCTAAGGAGTGGTTTTATTACTACAACAGCCCACACCCCATGGCTGAAGGAGAGTTTGAATCCAAGTCTCCTGAGTTCTAGTCCATCATTATATCCTCTGCATTACATTGGCTCTCTCACGACATTTTGTATAAATAATATTAAATATGCCAGAAAAAAAGTAAGGTGAGAAGCTAGTCTTCTCCTAAATCACTGTTCATAAAATGATAGATCACCACACCACTAAAACATTTAAGGTGAATTGCCTAATTGGAACCAAGGAAAAGACTCAACGACCAATTACAGTGATGTAGCTTTATTGACTTCATTGATTGTGCTGTTGTAGTCCCATTTAGTCTTACAGCACTATTGGTGTGCTTTGATCTTAGCATTAAGATGACAAAAACAGGCAAACTACATTAAAGTAGGCCCTCATTCATATAACACATCAATGAGCAGAACAAACTAAGAAGATATATTTTTGAGGAAAAACAATTAGTTTGGTTGATTGGTCAGGTGCTTATTTTATTTATGTACACTTAAAAGCCATCTGCTAAATTCCTCTAAATATTCTGCTAAATATTATACATTATTTGCATACATCGGTCAAAATCTGTTGCCTAGCTATGCTTGCATAACTTGAACTTGTGTAAACGGTTGCAATATTTGCACAAAGGTGGATGCTATATCCAGGAAACATTTCCATGGGTGCAGTTGTGCAATGAGCTGTGTGAGCGGTTGTGCAGCTAGTTGTGCAGTTCGACATACAGACTGCCTGGGTGTGACTCTCTGTTATCATCCATGGATATAAACTGATGCTACATCAGTGGATGTAGGATTTAAGCCACTATTTTGGATAACTATGTAAAGTAGAGAGGGGCTTCCAAAATGCATCTGTATCCAAATATTTGTCATACAATCAGAATCAACCTGCTTTGTGTGGTTTTGGAGGTAGCCTAATTTTTTCTTAAGTTTATGTGACAGTTTGTACAGTTCCAGATCAAGGTTGAAAGAAAAATATGGATAGTGTAAGTAAATGGAAGGAAACTGGGAATTGTAGTCATGCAAAAATGGAGTCTGTTAGGTTCTGTGTAAGATGAATTTAAAAGAGATGATTTTTCATGAGCTTGTTATGCAGAGTCGGGACAGTCCAGAGAGAAGAGAGGCAACTAAAACCACTAACTGGGAGAAGATAAGACATTTGGAGCTTGGATTATGAGAACTTTGGGCAGTGATCGGAGTGTTCTGAATTACACCTACTGGATTTAAATGGGTGTCAGCTTGAAAGTGTAATGAAGAAGGAGGTCCTAAACAGTTGTAAAATGAGGGGGTTTATGTATGCGAAGTCCGGTCCATGAATGCTGTGGAATATGAGACAAGAGAGGCTTGTTTTTCTTTTAAAAAAGAAGTGGGGGAATAGCCCAGCTTCTGGATGCCAACAAGTAGGAAACAGAGCAAAGATGATTACCTAGCTGTTTTTGTTTTAATTAGAAATTGTAAGTTTATTTAAACATTGTAATAGTCTGGTGATGCTCAATGCTTATGCTTTAAGCTACTGGTTAGTTAGTTAGTTAGGCATCCTTCAGTCTCGAAAGACTATGGTATCGTGCTCTGTATGGAGGACTTGGAGCAGCGTCTAGTGTGGCTGAGGAGGCCGATTCGAGAGTGACAGTCTCTTCCACACTGAAGACAAATCCAGTTTGTCCCCTGTCCAGCTCCCTGGTTTTGCTGCTTTTGTGACTTCCTCTTTGCCTCAGCCTGCTGGGCAAGGGTCTCTTCAAATTGGGAGAGGCCGTGATGCAATGCCTGCCTCCAGGCTGAACGCTCAGATGTCAGGGTTTCCCATCTGTTGAAGTCCATTCCTAAGGCCTTCAGATCTCGCTTGCAGATATCCTTGTATCGCAGCTGTGGTCTCCCTCTGGGGCGGTTTCCCTGCACTAATTCTCCATACAGGAGATCCTTTGGAATCCGACCATCAGCCATTCTCACGACGTGCCCAAGCCAACGTAGGCGTCGCTGTTTCAGTAATGTGTTCATGCTGAAAATTCCAGCTCGTTCTAGGACTACTCTGTTTGGAACTTTGTCCTGCCAGGTGATACCAAAAATCCGTCTGAGACAACGCATATGGAAGGTGTTTAGCTTCCTCTCCTGCCGTGCACAAATGGTCCAGGACTCACTACAGTACAGGAGTGTGCTTAGGACACAGGCTCTATAGACCTGGATCTTCGTATGTGTCGTCAGCTTCTTATTGAGCCATACTCTCTTTGTGAGTCTAGAGAACATGGTAGCTGCTTTGCCAGTGCGTTTGTCCAGCTCAACATCCAGAGACAGGGTGTCAGAGATGGTTGAGCCAAGGTACACAAAGTCATGAACAACCTCCAATTCTTGTGTGGAGATGGTAATAGAAGGAGGTGAGTCCACACCCTGGCCCATGACTTGTGTTTTCTTCAGGCTGATTGTTAGTCCAAAGTCTTGGCAGGCCTTGCTGAATCGATTTATGAGTTGTTGGAGGTCTTCAGCAGAGTGGGCAACAATGGCTGCATCATCTGCGAAGAGGAAGTCCCGCATGCATTTCAGTTGGACTTTGGTCTTCGCTCTCAATCTAGAGAGATTAAAGAGCTTTCCGTCTGATCTAGTCCGGAGATAGACACCCTCGGTTGCAGTTCCAAAGGCATGCTTCAGCATGACAGCAAAAAAGATCCCAAAAAGTGTTGGTGCAAGGACACAGCCCTGTTTCACAGCCCTGTAGCTTTAAGCTACAACTGTATGCTAATAAATCTACTTTATTTTCTTAATAAAACAAATATAATTCTTCAACAAGGATCTAGTCTCTTGATACAGCAAGTCTATCAAAATCCAGTGTGGATAAAAGAAGGTCAATGGTTGCTAATGTAAGTTAAAAGGTCCTACTACTTGATAAGGCTGTTGTTCATTCTAAGGAAACACAAAGCCTATGTTTTATTGCTTTGGAAGCAATCAAAGGTAACTTTTAGGGTTCCGGCTTGTCCATGGGGTTTTCTACATACTTCTGAGGCCTAGAGGACCTAACTCAGGAAATAAAGGTAGTAGTTTTGCACCTGGAGGGACTCCCTGACTGCGATCCTTGTCTCTTTAGGGAGACAGGATCATTACAGAGAGAACAAAGGATTGTGACCTAGGATTGGAGAGGGCTATATTATACTATTGATTTTGGGGAAGTGGTGGACCTTAAATAGAGGATTCAATGTGCCTACCTTTGACACATTTTTTCAGTTGTGGGGGATCATGGCCACCAAAGTAGTATGTGCCAAGAAAGGAATGATCTGCCAAACCATGTTAAAGTTGCAACAATTCTTGTCAGGAGATCAACCAATAGACATTGTAAGCCATTCTCCCAATTAGTAATGTAGCTTTCAGAAATATGCCCAGGCAAGGTATGAAAAGGATCTTGTTCCATGTGATGATAAATTGCACCATAAGTCTGACACGGACAGAAAAGCTGGCCTGAGCTTGAGATGCTGGGCTTTTCTTAGTGCTGGCAACTGACTACAAGAGCAGCAGTTACTGTCAAGGGGAAAAGAAGGGCAAAAATAGAAAAAGTGTGTGAGGAGACTCGGATGACCTCACTTTGATCTCTCCCCACGGTGTAAGTAGTTGGGCTATTTAGGCTCAAGGCAGTTCTGGGGCTTCATTGATGGTTCTGCTGTCATTCCTCCCCTCTTCTCCTGTGCCACTTTCTCATTGTGCTGCCCCAATATTGCCAGAGCGAGGTTGTGTGATCTGTTGCTATGGCCAGTTCACTGAAGGAACAACTTATGTGTCTTGCTTCAACTGCCCCTGTTTTGATCCATTTTGCAGAGTGTTTTCTGAAGACACTACACATTTCTAGCAATTAGTCTTGACAAAGCTGTTGCACCTTGTTTCTAGACTACATAAACATGACACTTGTATTTGTATTTCTTCAGTAGCAGTGATTTTCAACCAGTTGTAACTTTACCACCAGCAGCATACAGATGTAGTCTAGATGGGGCAAAGGATTTTCATTTTCAGCTACTAATGGCATTGTTATTTTTTCTTTTTTGTTTATACCAATAGTATAACTGAAAATTTATCCCTTTAGAACTTGATGTACATTTTAAATAATAACCATTGTAACCATCTTTGCAACCATCCTGTGCTATGTGGATTTGATCAGCCAGTGAAAGTAATGGGCATGATCTGGTCACAAAAGTGAAATATTAGGCTGTCCAAGAGGAAGGATGTCATGCTTGCTTGTTTTCTGCAGTAGAGCAAGTAGATATATTGTCAAAAGTTAGATGCAGTTTTAGCATTTTGTTTTGGGGCCAAATATGCTGTACACCAAATACCCATCTCTGTCAAATTTTTGATGTATGCTTCCTGCTGTTCTGTTAATGGTAACTCTCTGTACAGTATTTTTTCCCCTCACTGTGCGGTACTGTAACAACAACCCAGGCATGCATATCCTCAACTAAATAGAAAACTAGAAAACTTAAAAAAAAAAAAGATGAAAAGAAATGAAAGATGTTAACTTCATGGGGAAATGTTTGTGAATATTGAGTGAAACAAACAGAAAAGCATGCTCAGTGAATGTGGTAATAAAATGATACAACTTATTTGCTGAAGAATTTTCCACATTTGAAAACAAGCTTAGTACTACAGCGTTATGGGTAAGCAGGAACATCTGTGCCAGAGGTGTGAGCCCAGATCTGAGAAATCAGAATGTGGGTTTGAGAACAACAACAACAACACCAAGATCCAGTGAACTGTGGAACCAGAAAATAAAGAGGCCTGTAAACCTTCTCAACATGCCCAATGCATTAAGAATGCTTGCCAGGCCTCAGGATGGAGTTCAAGCTCCAGGCATGCAGATTCTGTATCATTACAGAGCTGTCGTTCTGATTGAGGCTTATCTATGTAAGCCGCCCTGAGTAGACATGGTCTAGAGGGGCGGGGTAAAAATCCAATAAATAAATAAATAAAACTAGTTGCACAAGACACCATCCTTCTAAGTAGAGCAGGTAAAGGTGAATGGGTGGGTGGGTGGGTGGCTGTGCTCTATGGTGCTGTTCCTCTCAGAGCCTCATTTGCCATACCTGTTGCCACTTGTGTCTCCAGCACTGAAGATGGATTCGGGCAGGCACAGTGGCACCTGTTGGGTGCCAAGGAGACCAAGGCTGGAGTGGTGCTGGATCAGCTGGAGGTTGCTTTGCCAGAGCTTCAGCTTCCCAATTCCTTCCCTGCTCAAATGGTGTCCTGAGAAGGACAGAAGGACTGGAATCCGTGTGCCCTTCCTTATTCAGCCATGGGTAGAGGGAAGGAGGTTTGTTTCACATCTCAGGTTAAAATATTTTTAGTGTATGCCTACAAACATATGCATTTACAAACATATGCTCTTATGGGGACTCTTATGAGTATTTTCTAGTGTATACCTAGTCACAAATCTGAGTTCACTGCTGTGAGATGAATTCCTACCCTGTCGTAGATGTATTCACACCTCGATATTAGAGAAAACACAGAGAAGATACAGTGCTCGCTGAATCCAGTAATGTGTTTGCAGTTGTGTTTGGACATTCTTCCCCTTTCCTACAACATTTCTTGGTGCCTTCTCTGGAGAATTTCTTAGCCCAACACAAGATGTTATTAGGGCATACAAGTCTAATAGGTCTACAGAAAATTTTAAAAGGAGGTTGTCCTCTCCCCCTTCCTTCTGTTAGCAGCAGCTGGATATTGGCATATACATACATCCTTCTGACTGATATGGGGGGACCGTAATTAATGTAAGATAATGCAACTCCCACATTTTGACACAAGGAATCTGAGTAACTAGGCAATGCAGAACTATCTGTTTCAGGCCAAATATTGAATATTGCCTTTATATATATAAATGGCAGTTGTTGAAATAGCATTGGCCCAGCTCTTTAGTACCTTTAAATCAATGCCATTCTAGTGTCTGGTTTAATGCTTGGCTTAAAAGTAGTATTCTTTCATTTTTCTCATAAGGAATCATTTCAGAATATGTTGTGCAATCCCTACAGTCTGTCTCAGTGTGCCATAAATTCCTGGAAGGCGGCAGTGATATATGGGCTGAAAGAAGTTTTTGTACCAGCACTAGGCAAAAGAATGCTTCAATCTGGAGTTGTTATCCAGGAGAGTACAAAGGTACCACTCAGACCTCTTTGGGTTTTTTTAGGAGAGGAAAGACTACCGAAATGAAACTGATTTTCGTTTCAAAGGATACATTGTGTTTCTTATCCTTTTCTCTCTCTCAGGATCTTTAGTAGTGCTGTATTATTGAATGTCAGAGCACATTCCACCCATTATTTGGTTTAGTTATATTACTCAAATATTTTAAGCACTAAAAACAGGATATTTACAGATATCTTCCCCAATTCTCACATTTAAATTTGGCACAAAAAGGTTTTACCTATCTGGGAGCTACTTTTTTTCTGGGGGGGAGTGTACATGGATTGCCAAGAATTCAACCCCTCCCCCACAAATCAAAGATCCCCTGCCCCAAATAAAGCTGAAAGTCCAGTTTCAGTTCTGAAAAACTGATATTTAGTAAAACACTGTAGTGGAGCTGTTTTACATCTGTGGATGTTTAGTGTTGCCTATTGCTGAATGTTTAGAATTGCCTCATAGAATGGTTACTTTGCCCTGCTGCATGATCCCACAAATGAAGTCATTGTGAGACATTTGCTCGAGGTCTTCACGAAAATTAATTTGGACTTCGTCGGAATGAAGGATATCTTTGCCTTCATAATGCAAAAAGCAATTTCAAAATGGCTTCTTTTTCTTGGAAGTGTGTGTGTGGGGGTGTTAAGTATTCTTTGAAGCTACTGGGAACCTTCCCCAAGCTTTCAAGGCTGCACAGCTTTCTCAGTTGTTCTCGTTTACATGAAAGAAAGAACAGCCCATTAATTGCATCCACTCAATAAATGTCACTAATGATCTAGTTCTGTATAAAGTCAAGCCCTGAATCCCCTATCAAAGTAAGAACGTGGAGGGAGATATGCTGGTAGACCCTCGTAACCTTCAAGCAGTGGGGGGAAGGTCTGCTTTCAATCAGGTACAATGATCTGGAAGTAAAAGAGATCTGGAAATAGTGATACTAATGGTGTGACCGATGCATGCTTTCCTCTATTCATTCCTGAAACTAATTTCTAAAGCAATGGTTCCCAAGCTTGGATCCCCAGATGTTTTTAAATTTAAACTCCCTCAAGCCTTCAACACTAGCTGTGCTGGCCAGGATTTCTGAGATTTGCAGTCCAAGAACATCTGGGAACCCAAGGTTCAGCACCACTTTTCTAAAGGAAACTTGAGTGACTTGTGCTTACTTTTTGGTTGAGCGTCAAAGATTTTTATGTAGAGCGGGAACTACATACAGTATGTCTAATAATTGTTGCACAATTCCTGAGTTCCAATGTTGCAAGTCAAGCTCATTTTTTTAAAAAAATTAAGGAACACCACATTTATGCGAAAGCATAAATCTTTCTTTGGTGGAATTGACTCTCACTGTGTCATTCTGAGTTATTTGACAATCCAGTCAGCTTTACTCAGCGCTGCTCACAGCTACTGTAAATGGCTTGGTATTGAAATCAAATCCACTGAACACCGGCCTAGTTAGAATGAGCCAAAACAAAATAGCCTCAAACCAGCATTTTTTTTCCAGTGAAAATGTCTGTCATGCATGTTCTTCCAACAGCTGTTTTTGTTTTAGGTTTCCTTTCAAACACATTCAACTAAATGCAATGTTCAGATTCATCATCAAAGGTCACCAGAAAGCCTCCAATTCCCCTTTCCAAAAGATTGTTATCAGTTTCTGAGCAATTGTATGTTTTATTACTTTCATATTTTACATTTCTGGGGTTTCATATACTACTCAAAGGCAGTTGCAACTGGGGAAAAAAGGACGGATCTTGGCATGTTTTTAATTTATTCTCCCCCACCCCACATTATTGCAAGCATCCTATATTAAGAGTTTTCTTGGGTTTTAAAGAACAAGAGAATTGCCACTACTATGAGATATAGGCTGAGAAAAAAATCCTTTGTTCAC
The DNA here is from genome assembly GCF_051106095.1 of Pogona vitticeps. Lineage (NCBI taxonomy): Eukaryota > Metazoa > Chordata > Lepidosauria > Squamata > Agamidae > Pogona > Pogona vitticeps. The sequence goes on from NC_135785.1 coordinate 42,290,671, forward strand.
CTAAGAGCAAACTTTGAATTCTGTGTCCCCTCCCTTTTTTTTTGAATGAATATGGATGGTTCTATTGAACATGGTTGCCTTTTCAGAGGGGGCATCCCATCAGTGTTGTCTTTTAACCAGCAAGTATCATATTTTGAGACCATTTGCTCTGGATCAGTTGTGTGAAGTTTAGTGAGAATGCTGCATGTTTTAGGACTGGATCATTGATATGAAGAATGATTTCTGTTTTCCATTAGATGCATATGGTTCTCTTGGACTGTTGAATTTTTCTCACAGTTGACTTGTTTCAGTTGTTTCATTTTATTATATTTTTGTTTTACTGTTAATGATTACACTAGTGACAGCAGTTAGAGTATCAGCTGGAGTCCAAGAGCAATACATCTGTAACTTAGTGGCTGAAATCCAGCAGCAAGTCACAACTAGAGTAAACCAGTTGAGTCAGTGGGGGTTTGATGAGTAAATGCCTCTGTAAGTTCCACAGATTCAGTGGGCCTACTCTAGCTGTGACATACTGCTGGATTTCAGCCAATGCATTTATTAACTTCTTGAAAGGCGAATTTGGCGATAGAATACTTCAATATTTTGTTAACCTATATATCCATTTGGCTGAGTGTGCACAGGGATTTTGCATTTCTATGTTAGAGTGTATATTTTCTCTGTTTCACATATGATTTATAATGAGTTTCAAATTTCACCATGTTCTTTGGCTGACAAGGCTGTGGTGTATCCTTAAGATTTGTATCAACTGTCATTGCTTACAGGTGGATATTAAACTCTGAAGCTGAAATCCTGTTGGTATGAACTTAAGGTTTCCTGAAAGAACTGAGGCTCTGTGTGGCTAACTGATAAGGTGATGGGTGCATCTTGTTTGTATATTCGGGTGCATAACCACATCATTTGTCTGAGGTGTGTTATGCAAACCTTATTTTTATGCTACTTTAACACAACTGATGTACTTCTTGGCAGCAAATAGCCATGAGTACACATGGGGATATTCCCCACACAGGTGGCATTAATGAATGGGGCCAGACGGTCCACTCACCGATCCGCCGTGGACGCGGACCATGTGATTCTACCAATGGATCCACAGCACGTGATCTGCTCGCTACTCCTGGCGGGAGACGGGAGGACAAGCCTTGCTGCAAAGTCAAAGAGTGATGAACGGATCACGCGATGTGGATCCATTGGTAAAATTGTGCAGTTCACATCCACAGCAGATCAGTGAGTGGACTGTACAGGCCCATGGGGCTGGACCCTCTCTAGCCATGAGTTAAAATGTTGCCACAGGTATTTGCTCTTGTGACTTGGCATGCCTGTCAGAAGATGCCTATGCTGACTTGTCATAATTCAGTGCCAGGATTTATACACACAGTAGGACCCCCTTATCCACAGGATCAGTATCTGCTGATTCACTCACCCAAAATCTGAAAATATTAAAAATATTAAAAGGAAAAAAAAAGTTGAAAAAATATTTTCACATGTATTACCAGAACTGTTCACTAGAGGAAGCCAAAGACCATGCTATGAAGAATATATAATATGTTTCTGGCTGCTTAAGGCCTCTCCTCTTGCAAGCTTTTTCCTTGGAGATGGCAGTGGCTCCTCCTCCTGCCTGCTGGTTTACCTGGAAGTAAAAAAGAAAAACAAATACAAGGGTTTGAAAGCATTGGCTGTATGATCTAGACAGGAAGCAGAATGGGATTTCCAAGGCCAAGTACAGGGCAGGCAGACTGGCTGGCTTTGCGTTGAGGTGGGTTTGCTTGCAGGGTTTGAGACTGTGCAGAGTGATGGCAAACAGCTCAGCATGTAGCTGAGCTGCCGTCTCGTAATGGTGGCTTCTGTGCTCCACTCTCCTCCCATTGGTTTCGCATGAATCAGAGGGAGGGCCAGGTTTTCCACAGACTTCTTTGTCCCAAGGGCTTGCCTTCACCTTCCAGATCGCTGGTGACGGCAGAGAGGATGTTTGTGATTATCCACATTTCCCAGCATCTGTGGGAGGTGGCTTGGAAACAATACGGATATGGGGGTCCTACTGTACTGAATTGTGCTGTTGGATGTAGTTAAGAGGATTTTGGTGATAGAGGTTATTCTGGAAATGTGTAAACAAACGTCCACATTGCTTTGAATATTAAAGGGGTGGGGAATGGGTTCTTCTGGATGTTTTCATGTAATATCATATCTCCCAATGTCCTTGGGATGCTTATGGCTGGGAATGGTGGGAACAAAAGTCCAGCTACCATATATTAACCATCCCTATTTTGATGTATAGTTCTCTTATTTCCTCTGCAAAGATAGAACTCAGTTCCTTGTGGGTTCATTTAAGTCCTTAACTGTACAAATAGCTTTTCACATATTACATGAAATAGCCGTCTTTCTCTCTTCTAACATCTGATAAGATTTCAAAGGTCAAAAACGAAGCACAGCCTGCAGATTAGCGGACTTTATATTACATATAAGTCCTATTAGAATCCTTATACTGTACAGCCTTTACAACTTGATGGCACGTAACACAAGCGTAAAAACCTTCTAATTTCACCAAAAAAGTCATTTAAAGGGGAAGGAAAAATCTGTCTACCTTAATGGGGTGGTGAATGAACCTATGAAATTGTGGGTGGTTTTGTTTATCTAACAATTTTAATTTCAAAAATGTACTAAAACAAGCCAAGAAAGAATTGACCTTTAAAATATTTTCAGTTTGTTCCATTTCATAAATGCTTTAATTTGTCCTTGTATCAAAGTTGCTAGAATTATCTTTTTATCCTTAGATGTGCAAAATAGACTTGATGTGTATGTAGACATTCATAATTCCTATTCCATAGGCAGGAAACAGGCCAAGCAGAACATGGATTAAGTGTCAATAATTTCTGAGTTCACCACCAAAGAAAAATGACAAGATCCATGGCTATATATGGTGGTACATAATAGATATTTGCAGTGCTTGGTTTCACAAAGGCTGTGTTAAATATAGAACTTGGAACAAAATAGAATTGGCAACCTTAATGGGCATCATCACTGCATAATGTGCAGCTTTGCTGCTGTCTTATCCCTTCCAAATTGCGTCTTTCTTCCCTGATCTAATCTTGCTAAATTAATGGCAGGATTTCCTCAGAAATTACGGCTGGAATATTTGAACACTGAAAGGCTGAACAATCCAGCCATGACTACAGAAAAGAGAAAAAAGAAAAAGAAAAAAGTTGGATTGTAGAATAATTTTGTTCAGATTGGATGGCTGCTCACTTGCAAGGGGACATGGCTGAAGTGGTCAGGGATGTGGCCAAAATTAACTCACTTCATTTTCTTAAAACATATTAATAGATTAAAGCATTGGACCATTTAATAAAGAAAAGATTTTAAAATCTTATGTCTCTTTTTATGTATTTGCTCACACTTGTTTTAATAATGTGGTGGCAGCAGTGGTAGGATTAGAATACTGTAGTTCTGCAATTTGCTGGTGATTAGTAATCGCCTCAGGGTTAAACCTCTTGAAGAAACAATGAATCCTTAAGCTCTTAAATAACACACAAGGTTTAAGAAAGAGAAATGTGAGAGAAATATCTGGGAAGAAGGTGCCAGCTGGAGGTTCCTTGCTTAAATTCAGATGGATTAAAAAAAATCTTAATTCCTACCTTATTTTGGTTCCTGTATGTATTTGGCAAATGCTGAGAAACAATATCGCTGTTTTTTAAAAATAATTTTTTATGAGAGCACAGTGGGAGCTCAAGGGATTGGTGGATGCATGCCACCTGTGGACCTGCATTTTGTCTGCCCTTGTTTAAGATGGAGCACTTAGGAGAATGTTTCATTTTATGTTCCAACACATGGGGAGCTATGCTCACATCACTTCATTCTGTACTACAGACACGAAGAAGTTTCATTGATGTCTCATTTACAGTTGAGATAGGCAGACTCCACAAAGCATGATAGCCTGTTGAGGTTTGTCAGGTCCATGTGAGAGATCCTACCTCCAGAGAAAGACTAAGGGGAAAAAAGCACCTTATTTTTTCCCCTTGTTTGTGAAATATGAACAAAACATTTCCAGCTTTGAGTAAAACGGTCACTGTTTAAGAAGTGACAAGAAATTCATCCACTGGTTCTAATTTCAATAATATATTCAACAAGGCAACACTTAAAATTCTGCACACTTCTAGAAATGCACAAAAATCAGTGCTGAAAATTCTGAGAATGACAAAAAAAAACCCACCAGCTTGCATGGAAAAGAAAAAAAATGCTTTCTCGTTTAGCATGTTAAAGCATGGATTAATGCCCTTAATCTGTATTGTGTGAAAGAGTTTTCTGTCAAGAGACTTTTTGTCCAGTCGAAACTATTGAAGCAATAGTACATAAATATGTGTACTTTATATTTAGTTAAGCAATTTTAATTAGACATTCTTACATTCCTCACGACTGCTTTTTCTCTTCAGAAACAGGGACCCAGACTTACCTCAGCTGTTCCTAGAGGAGCAGTCTCTGGGCTGATGACAAGTTGTGAAGGTGACAGGAGTGATGGTTGTTGTGGGTTTTTCGGGCTCTTTGGCTGTGTTCTGAAGGTTGTTCTTCCTAACGTTTTGCCAGTCTCTGTGGCCGGCATCTTCAGAGGACAGCACTCTGTGCTCACCAGTGAGAGCTGGACCATAAAGAAGGCTGACCTCCGAAGAATTGATGCTTTTAATTGTGGTGCTGGAGGAGACTCTTGAGAGTCCCCTGGACTGCAAGGAGATCAAACCTATCCATTCTTAAGGAAATCAACCCTGAGTGCTCACTGGAAGGACAGATCCTGAAGCTGAGGCTCCAATACTTTGGCCATCTCATGAGAAGAGAAGACTCCCTGGAAAGGACCCTGATGTTGGGAAAGTGTGAAGGCAAGAGGAGAAGGGGATGACAGAGGACGAGATGGCTGGACAGTGTCACTGAAGCTACCAACATGAATTTGACCAAACTCTGGTAGGCAGTGACATGCTTTGGTCCATGGGGCCACAAAGAGTCAGACACGACTTGAAGACTAAACAACTACATGCTTAATGTTTACTGCTTGGGTATTCAGGGTGAGCAGTTAATTATTATGGGTGCATTTGTTGACTTTGACTCAACTTTGTTGGCAGTTTGGGTCATCAGGGCTGGATCCAGGGAACAGGAGGGCAGACAGCAGGATCCTGTTTACCCAGGTTGTTAAATGACTTCTCTTAAGGGGAGCAGTGGCAAAGCCATGTTCTGGCCTAGTTCAGGGGGCCTATTGGCCTGATTCTGCTCTCAGGTAGCAAGGCGTCTGTGTTGTCTCTAGAGGTCAACGGTGAGCATTGATGGGGGGGCATTTAGGTTTCTCAATGCATGGGAACCAATTCCTCAATGATGGGCCACGGACTGCTGCTATAGCCAATAAAGTTTCAACTTTCCCCCCATCCCCAAAGAACTGAGTCCTGGAATTTTCTAATGTGTATTTAGGTGGCCAGGGGGCTGCACAACACTAGGCCAACAAAAAGGCTGCTGAAAGATTTCCTGTGCAGTCATGTTCATAATTACAGTGCCTTTCTCTCCATCCGGCTCATGACACCAAACTTTCTAGTTATTTTTTTATGGAACCTGTTCTTGATGGAGGGGCAACTCTGACAAATAACCTCAATCAGAGTTTATAGAAAAGTTAACTTTAAAAAATACAAATAATGCATAGCTAACGGTTGGAAAACAAAATGTCACTCACAGAATCCTGGGGTTTCTTCAATACTTTTTTTAAAAGCCATTTCTTGTCCATCTGAGAGACTTCATATTGTGAGATAAATTCTGTGTTGATATTAAGTGCTACAAAAGCATGTTTGCACTAAGGCTTAGGGTTGCATATTCAATGACCTGCTAAATGCCAAGTTTTTTTTTAATACCCACTGATTCTCTTGCCTTTTAAAAAGCCGTAAGCCCCACAGTTTTCACTTGCTCAAAGAAAAAGAAGTATCACTAAAGTTTATCATCCTTCATGATAACATTTATTTATATTAAGTTTTACAACCCTTATATATGCACTCACACAACCACCTTTTTTCTTCTTGACATAATATGATTACTGTGTTTATCTCATGGGAAACAGAAATGGATAGCAGTGGTTGAAAATGTCACAGCCTTACTGTCTGCTTCCTGAACAAGCCATGAATTCCAGTCTCATTTCCAGAAGGTCAGGCATCATGGAGCACCAAAAAGCTGTAGCACTCATGCAGTGTAACAATCTACCACTATAGGCATGAAATGACTCTACATACTATTTAGGAAGGATGCTTCTGAGAATATACTCAGGGAATCTGCAGCCCCACTTGAATTTAGGGCAGACCTCTTTCAGTGGAAAAGGAATGAAGGAAATACAATTCCAGGACTTTTTGGGAGGAGAGTATGATGGTAGTTCTTCAACTCTTCAGTTAGACGACAATGAGGCTTTCAGGTTTTACTGTGGTTTGCAATAGATTAGCAGAGAATAAATTGGAAAAAGAGTAAAATAATGAAGGTAGAGGGTTCCCCTTCCCCCTTAGGGCATTCCTTCTTCAAACTGGAAATTTAAATAATAATACTCCTGTATTATATTGTTTGCTTTTTTTCATTTAAAGCTAAAGGTCATATTTGAGACAGCCATTAATATTTTGTGAAGGCTCGGTTTGTTTTACAGCAGAATGCAAAAACATAAAAAATTATTGATCTCACAACTATAAACAGCAACAAGATAGAACAACATATAACTATTCTTAAAAAATTATTTTATTTTTTTTTCTGTTTTTATGAGGTATGGAAAGAATACTTGCTAAATTTCATATTTTTGTCAATTTAGGCCGCTATGATGAGAAACCTTAAACTTTCTGAGTTTCATTACCTCCAGGTGAGAGTAAGACAAAAAACTCTTCATTTAAAATATTTTTACTTTGTCTTTCACCTTTAAAGGTCCCAAGTCAGCTTAATTTTCCAGTGCAAGTAGACTGAGCTTGCACACAGGTCAAACTTTGTAACAATTTTCTCTCCCCCCCCATGAGCTGTAGATATCTATATTTAAATTATGATAATTGTTTCTTTATTTGCACATTGGCATGGAATTTAATATATATGAATTTTATTCAATTCTGTGTCCTTCCTTTTCCTTTTATGATAGTTCATTTCCTCTTCTTTGAGAAAATTATGCAGCCACCCAAGATACAGGCGATACAGGTGTGCTGACTTTCTTTTCAGTACTACTCGTATAAATAAACAACAGAATGGGTTAAGTACAATCATGTTAAGAAAATGGTTTTGTTTTTATAGTGTTTATCAATTGGTTATTTAGAGAAGTAAATTTCCAAGTAAAGTGAAGGAACTAAAACCTGTGGCAAATTGTGAATGATACTCCACTCAACGGTACCTTTTCCCTTAGTTTTTTTTTTTATCTCCAGCTAAACTATAATTCAGAAGAGGAATTCAGGGCAGAATGAATGCACCAATGAACAATGGACTTTGTGGTTACTGACATTGTATGATGACAGTGCTGCTTTTGAGAATTATGATTATATTCTACACAAGAAGTCTTGGAAGTAAGCCTATGGAATGTTTCCTGTTCCTTCCTGGGAGGAGGAAGGAACAGGAAGTTGCAGTCCAACATACAAGTTGTCCACCTGTGCTCCTGTAAGTTGCATAAGTCAATATGCAATGGATAATTGAGATTTCTTAACAAATGGCAATCCACTTCCCAAAATTATGCTAATTGCATAACTGTGCAACAAGATTTCAGCCATAGGCTTAAGCATCTGGAGGACCCTGGATTGAGAAAATTCACCTAATATATCCTGCAGCAACAGTACAAGGGGGTGCTTGTAGTGAACTGGCATAAAATACTCTACATGCTCTTGTTCTTTATACATTTTATTACTGCTTCTAAGGCAGTGTCATCTTCATTTGAAAAACCTCAGATACCTGTGCTGGAAAAATCCATCTTATGCTTCTGCTGCTTGAACTAGGGAACACTTGACTTTATTCTCTATATCTGTTTATTCTCTATATCGGTTTCACATACTCAGTCAATATATAGTTTTAGTACCCATAGTTCTTTCGTGCTCAGTAGTACTTGTGGCCATTACCTCTGGGATGCCAAATAATTGTGAAAATTGTTTTCTTCTGCCACAAAGATGGAATTTTTTTTAAAAAAAGTATCAAAACATTACAGGATGGCTGGTTTAGTGGTTTACATATTCATATCTAGACTAGGATGCTCTGAATATCTTTAGCTGCAAAACTGTGACATCATTTGGCTCCCAAAGCCTTCTGAATGCATACTTTTTTTCATGCCATTTTAGATGTCCTTACTATTTGATAGGTTGCCACCCTAACTGTGAAATATATATGGGCAATTATTTGACTTCGGGGCGATTCTGACTGTGCTTTCCCTCCCTGGTATTGTCAGTTAGCTATATTCGATTGGCTGAGTATTGCCTCACTTGCTCCTATAGAGAAACATTTTTTTAAAAAAAAAATCACCAAAGGATGCTTACTCAATTGTTTGTTTGTTTGTTTAATTATTTGATGGAAGTGCCATCTTTCTCCCAGACTAGAACTGAAGGCTGCTAACAGCTTAATTAAAACAAGTACAATTATAAATAAAAGTCAAGGTAGTTCATAGCATAATTAAAATTTAAAAGATCAATGAACTGTATTATTAAAAACAAAATTAAATAAATTATATTAACCTGCAGTTATTGGGAGGAAGGTGGCCCATAATAAGACAAATAAGACAGACAGGCAGACAGATAGATAATATTAAAACAGAATACTTAGTAAACTTAGTAAAAATATTGCAGCATACATACCATGTTAAAAGCCCATTCTTGTGCAGCAAGACAATTTCTGAGGTCCTTTGGAATAAAAAGCTCTTTATCTGCCCTTCATTGATCACTGCCTACATTGTCAAATCTGTTATGGTACTTCTAAGACAGAATAGAAATTGACTCATAAAAAGATAACTTATGGTCAGGGATTGTCTGGAGATTTTAATGTGACACTAGAAATGTGCTACACAAAATATGCCCCATAGACCTGACTGGTTCACACGTAGCAAGCAACACTACACATGAGACAAAATGGAGGTAAGTGAAAAAGGATAGAGGTGTGTGTACAAGGCAAGGTGGGTGTTCAAATCACTGTTAGGTAAAGGTAAAGGTAAAGGTTCTCCTTGACAATTTTTGTCCAGTCGTGTCCGACTTTAGGGGGCGGCGCTCATCCCGCTCTTCAAGCCATAGAGCCAGCGTTTGTCTGAAGACAATCTTTCCGTGGTCACATGGCCAGTGTGATTTAGACACGGAACGCTGTTTACCTTCCCACCGAGATGGTACCTATTTATCTACTTGCATTTGCATGCTTTCGAACCGCTAGGTTGGCAGGAGCTGGGACAAGCGACGGGAGCTCACTCCGTCGCGTGGATTCGATCTTACGACTGCTTGGTCTTCTGACCCTGCAGCACAGGCTTCTGCGGTTTAGCCCACAGCGCCACCACGTCCCTCAAATCACTGTTAGGAGCACTATTTAGACTTTCAGAAGGCAAGATGCATTTACCTTGGTCAAGATTTAGCTAGAGCAGCAATATATGGGGGCTTTTCATATCATGCTTTAGAACTCAAGCTGTTACATTTCTTTCTTACTCTGTGTTGACCCTGAGGCAAATCAGTACTGTACACACAGAGACATACACACACAAACCAATATGTTGTTAGCTCAGCATATAATATGTGCATAAACATGGTGTAGGTCTGAGGTCTCCAACGCCCGGTCTGCAGCCCAGTGCCGGTCTGTGGCCTGAACCAGACCAGGCCACAGAGAGAGACCTCCCCCCACCCTGCACGCACTGCCCCTGCATGGCCCGTTTGTACCTGTGTGCACGCACACCTGCACGAGCACTGTGCCACCGTCTGCACAGGTGGACGAGCACTTGCGAGAGAGTACATGCACTCCTTCGTGCATGCATACGAGCACGGGGGGGGGGGGGCTGCCCTGCCTTCCCCAGCCAGCCCTCGGGGCTAAAAAGGTAGGTATCTCAGCTATTTCCACATTAAATGAAAAACTTACATAGTGAATAAGTAGCTTTCAAATATGAGACAGGGTATTTGAGGCAATATAACAATTATTTTACATTTAAAATAATGAATTTGAAGTAAAGAATTACACTTATTTTAAAAAAGTTTATCTATCTGTCTGTCTGTCTGTCTGTCTATCTATCCATCTATCTATCCATCTATCTATCCATCTATCCATCTATCCATCTATCTTAGCTCTTGACATGGTAAGGGGGTTTAAATGTCAGAGGAATTTTTAAAAATGCAGATAGAAGGCTAGACACTATTATGCATTTAAACTCCTGTAGGTTGATCCAAGAAGGAAAAATCAAAGCTGAGATTCAAGACTGAAACATGTTTAACCTCTTCAGGTATTAACAGTGGCATCAGCAAAAAAAAGTTGTGGTTCTAATGGCAATGGATATGGAGATGTTGTTGAAGGGCCTTTACTGGGCATCAGCAATAGCAAAAAGGTGATAGGAGTGGAGGATCTTTCTCAGACCATGTCAAGTGAAACTTAAGCTAACTTTTTTAGTACTATACAGAAAAAGGCAATGGTAAACAGCTTCTGAATTTTTTAGGCTTTAAAAATCATGTTAATAAAACAATTCAAAAAGAAATAAGAGATAGTGCCAGAAGATACGACTTCCAAGTCAAGAGGCACTCAATCAGCAGCTGGGAAAGAGCACAGGACAAGTACAAATAGGGCTATCACTTAATGAAGCAACCAAAACAGGGCCAAAGGGATGCATGGGGTATGGAAGCAAAGCGAAAGCCTGATGCTACATGATGCATGTAATTGGAACATAGGATGAAAGACATATAAATCAAAGTATGGTCAATACTGTTTTTTAAAAGAAAGAAATGGAACACTTGAACATTGTATCTCTTGGTGAGAGTTAAGTAAGGTGGACTGGGATAGGACATTTTTAATCCGATAATTTTATTCAGGAAATGACACACATATTACTGAGCAAAGAGTGATTTTATTAATATGATGTAGCTGTAGCAGTTAGGGGCTATAATATACAGTCTGACAAAATAATGTCAATCAGACTTCTTCAAAAATTTATCAACATTATGTAGGGGATGGATAAAGTGGATAGAGGGAAGCTCTTCCCTGTAATACCAGAACCAGGGGACATCCACTCAAATTGGGTATTGTGAGAATGAGAACAGACAAGAAAATATTTTTTCACCCAGCATGTTGTTAGTCTGTGGAAATCCTTGCCACAGGATTTGGTGCTGGCATCTGGTCTAGATGCCTTTAAAAAGGGGATTGGGCAGCTTCTTGGAGGAAAAGTCCATTGCAGGTTACAAGCTGTGATGGGAATGTATGATTTCCAGGCTAGAGATGGGGACAAATATAAAAATGGATTGGCTTTTTTGATGAAAACAGCAATTTTGTTAAATATTTGTCCCTTCATATTTGTGGGTTCCAGATATACAAAGGGACAAATATTTACCCGTTTTTATTCATCCTTCGTATTATGAAAAAAAAAACCAAACCCACCACTCTGCCTGCTGGCTGCCAATTAACTGGTTGGCAGCAGATAGGCAGCCACCCTCCCACAGCCACCTAACCCCACAGCCTACCCCCACCCCCTTCCTCTCCCTACTTTAGCTCTCCCCTACCCCCACTGACACCCCGTTACCTTAATGGCTGCTGCTGAGGTCTCCTTCTGGCCTGCCAGCCCCGGCATGTAAAAGGGAGACTAGCTGCCCTTTGTAAAGATGGCAGCTGCAGCTTACCTACCCTAAGTGAAGCCACAGCCACTATGTTTGCAAAGGGCAGCCAGTCTCTCTTTTTACATGCCATGGCTGGGAGGCCAGAAGGAAATCTTGGCATCAGCCATTAAAGTAAGGGGGTGTCGGTGGGGGTTGGGTCTAAAGTAGGGAGAGGAAGGAGGTGGGGATAGGCTGTTGGGGTGGCTGGCTGTGGGGGGGGCTGCCTATCGACCACCAATCAGCTAATAAGCAGAATGGTGTTTTTGTTTTTTGTTTTTGTTTTGCAATAGGAAGGGGGTGTTGGCGGGGCTAGGGGAGTGGGGAAGTGGCAGCGGGGGATGTTATTTTTTAAAATACCTCCCCCCATGAATCAACAAATAACTTAATTATTCATTGCTGCTTGGGGGCACCTTCATGCTTTGTGAGTCATCTCTTCTCCAGGCTTAAAAGGAAGGTACTTCAAAATGCCAAATGCAAGTAGTATCAGGAGACAGGTACATACATACTTTATTGTTACGGCATCAAGCCATACAAAATTGAATACAAAACTTCAAAGACTGGCATGCACTACAAAGTCATACCAAAGGTAAAATATCTAAAACAGCAAATATAGCAATGTAAGGCCAAGGTCTAAGGGTTTAGCTGTCTAGTCTGTCTGCTACAGCATGCCGCCTAAAATTTTGCTACCAGTTCTGTAGTAGTCCGATTTTGGTCGGTTAACAATTGATTACAGTAGTCCGAATCCTGCCATATCTTTTAAGAGTGGTGTAATATATTTTCCTCGGATCTTATTATGCCTGTTACACCTGAGCATCATGTGCTTGAGAGATTCTATCTCGCCAGAGCCACAAGGGCAGAATCTCTGTTCCCTCGGGATTTTCTTAAATCTGCCTTCCAGCACTGCAAAAGGGAAAGCCTCGCATCTAGCCAGAGTAAAGGCTTTCCTAAACTTATACGTTTCCAGCTGTGATAGGTAGGGCATAGGGAGCAGACGATATTTATGCATGTCTGTTGCTCTAAAATTGGGGCATCTACTGAGATCTGCCAGGAGACAGGTATCTAGTTGTCTTGTGTGCTCCCCAAGGCATCTGGTGGGGCCACTGTGAGATACAGGAAGCTGGTCTAGATGGGCCCTTGGCCTGATCCAGCAGGGCTCTTCTTATGTTCTTATGTAGCATCTCCAAATACAAGTGCTAAACGAGAAAAATTTGAAAGCTTTTGTGGAAATATCTGGGGGGAAACTTATCACACTGCAAAACAGGATTTGCTGATAATTATAAGTGACTGGAACACAAAAGTAGGTAAAGCAGAACAACGCATTGTTAAAGAGAAGAAAAAAATGAAGCAGAACAGTGAATTTTGCCAACAATCTACTTATTGCAACTACATGTTTCAAGCTACTGAACAGACAACAGTACACATGGACATCATATGGCCAATACAGAAATAAGATTGACTACATAACTGGAAGTGAGAAGATAAACTGCATCCTCTCTGCCAAAACAAGACCAGGAACATATCTTGAACAGTTAATATACATAAAAATAAAATAAGGCTATAAAAAATCCACTAAAAGAATCAGAGTGCCAAAATATAATTTAAATGACATATTGATCAAGAAAGGATGAAGAACCAAAAGTAAAAAGTGGCAGAAATAGGGCCAGAATCCTAAATGCAGGTTTTCAGCAACTTGCACCTACAAAGAGAATTATTAGAATAACCATTGCAAAGAGATAGAAGAGAACAGAAGAAAGGAAAGTAAGAACTCTCTTTGTGAGAAGGCTCCATACCACCTTCCATTGAAAGGGTCAGCAGTGGCCAAAGTAAAACTTTTTATTTTCCAACAGTTACCAAAATATTGCCAATTTGGCGTGCAACAAAATTATTCTTCTAATTGCTTTAATAACTTTCACTTCACTTTCTAAATGTAAAGATTTTTAGAAGGAATCTGTTATACTTTCATCACTTCTGTGTAGTTCTTCAATATATTGTTCCCTCTTTTTCATCTTATTGTGATCATTTAATATATTGCCCAGGATCCTGCTGTAGTTTAAATTTCCTTGATGTTTCTTATGGAAGATTTGGTAAGAAATATGGGAAACAAAAAGATCCAATATATATTTAAGCCCCAACGAAAGCAGGGGCTAGAGACTATAGTAACTCTGGGGCCATTGCATTCATTTTCCAGGCAAACAAAATGCTCAGGATTTTACAACAAAGACTTCTACCATATATCAAGTGAAGAGCAAGAAATGTCAGACATGCCCCCTGGGTTCAGAAAAGGAAAAGGCATTAGAGACTGTATTTCAGTCTCTAATGTTGTCTATTAGAATGTACTAAAGAAGTTTAGAAGAAAAGCAGTGTTTCCGTTTATAACTTACAGTATTGCATAGATTATGAAAAGCTGGGCCGATTTCATAGCTATATTCTCAGGTGATATTTTGAATTCATCCATTGATAAAGAGGTAAACCAATAACGAGAATTAAACATAATACCAACATATTGTGTGTGGGTGGATTTTAATTTTCTTCTAATGTACCTAATATTTTTTAGAGTTTTTGAAAGGCTTTTCTTGGTTTGTTTCAGAATAAATTTCCCCTCATTTACTAGTCTATGGCAATTATTCCCTTAGGCATAATTTTTGCATATTGTCAATATTCAACCAAATGTCACCACTAACAAGGTAGGAGCTTACAGTCAAGAATGATTGCTACTTGATCATAAGTGCGTCCCTGTTCAAATTACCATTATCCTTTTAAATATTCTCCAGTAATCTTGCTACATCACTAGATGCTTTTGTATACCTCAGCTAAAATACCATTGGCGGCCCTGCCTACCTGAATCTATGTTAGGTGATAGTACTTGGGTATAATGATTTTGTGAAATACCCTGTCTTCACCTGTGGGCTGAAATGGAAGATGAGCAGCAAGTGCGTAAGTCAGTGATTGAATGGCAGAACCACTTAAGTGGGTGGAGACAGCATAGAGAAACCAGAATGCCAGGAGGCAAGATGGAATGAAAGTACAGTGGTGCCTTGCTTAATGAGGATAATCCGTTCCAGCGAAATTGCTGTAGAGCGAAATCCTCATTAAGCGAAATAAAAAATCCCATTGAAACGCATTGAAAACCTGAAAAACTCACCGTCCAGCGAAGATCCTCCATGGGGCGGCCATTTTCGGTGCCTGTAAAGTGAGGAATCCGTCCAAAAACACAGCAGGGATCCATTTTACACAGCGGGCGGCCTTTTTGAAGCCACCGCTCAGCTGTTTTAAAAAGTCGTAATTCGAAGAATCAGTTCCCGAAGCAAGGAACCGATTGTCACAAAGCGGATTTTGCCTATTAAAACATCGTTTTGCGATCGTAAAAGCAATCGCAAAACAGTCATCGTATAGCAGTTTCATTGTTTAATGAGGCAATTGTTAAGCAAGGCACCACTGTAGAGTCAAGATATAGAGCCATATTGAGGTAAACAGAAGCTCAACTGAGGTGGGAGCCCTGGGAAGATAGGACCAACAGTGCCCCATTAGACTACTCTACTATTCAGCTTGTACTGTTTTTAATACCATTTGCTTATGACTGGCAAAATTCATAACTAGCAATCGATTTAGTGGGTCACAGATCATTTCATATGGATCACTGCCAGCCAATGTAGTTAGGCAAAACAGCATATTGTCAAAGAAGCCTATTATCTTGGCAGGAGAGAAAGAATTATTCACCAGCCACAAGCATCCTAGGGAACAAGATATACTGTAAGAAGCAATCACATTGATTGTAGACAAAGCCAGTTTTTTCACCTTTCCCCCATCTTTTTGGACAATTTCATCACTTTTACACAAATTGCACATCACAAAGCAAATCGGAGGAAATACAATGTTTTTCTACACATTTCTGCACAGATCATTTGGTTGGATTTTGAGTACTTTCTTCCAAATAAGTCAACTGCACTTATGATTCTGCCTGATCTGCAAGCAACAGTCTAATCATGCCTTTGAGAGTTGCATTAGGCAATATCTGAACTAATTTATAAGGTACATATGAATAACCAAGGGTCTACTTGCAAGTGTCAGCTGTTTGGGGGATTCTAGTAATGTAGTCCAAAAAAGTAACTTTTCTAAACTGTGGTTACCAGTAGTCAATTAGTTTTCTCCTATAATTAAAAATTCCATCCTGTCTGTTGATCTTACAGATATTTTTGCAGATTTGGGGAAGTCTTGTCATAAGAAATATGCTAAATGAAATGCTCAGCCAGATTCTTCATTGTCTAGATTCAGTAGGTACAGCTGTTCTGGGTATTGACAGGATTATATTTTACCTCCTTTCATGTAGATGTCAAAGATAAATCTATCAGGAAAAAGGCAGTGGCACCCCTACACTAGCATCACAGAAATAGCTGAATATTCGTTCTGGATGTTTGTGGATCTTTTGGAAGCAAATTCCCTTAACACACTGATTTTGCAAGAACTTTTCGCTATGATTTTACATGCTGTTTCCTGTATTGTACACATATTCTTGTCTATCAGGCAAAACCCAAATGGGAAAAAAAAGACAAAAAACAAAAACCTTATGACACCTTAACGACTAATTGATATATTTTAATGTGCACTTTCGGGGACGTCCACTTTTTCTTGTGTGGTTTTTCCCCTAATGTAAATGTTTTCATCCACATTTTTATTGAAGAATGGCACCACAGAATTCAAAGAATGTCAGATAAATGTTTTTTACTTTATACATTAGTTGGGAAGTGCAAATTAGGTTGCTGTGTGTTGTATTGTGGCTCTGGCCTCCATATACTTGTAGCTAATGAGAAGTTTCCATTTTATCTCCCTCCCAGAAACTTATGGTGGATACTCTGTTTTTTTGTTTTTTATCCTGTTTTTAATCCTGTTTCTCACAAGCTTTTCGTTGCTGCTGTTTATTTATTTATTTATTTATTTATACCCCACCCCTCTAGACTATGTCTACTCAGAGTGGCTTACAACATAAAATAAATCAATATAAAATATATATAATCATAAAAATACAATTGCTATATTAATTAAGACAATTAATTTAAGAAAGGATTACCAAGATGGGGTAGGATAAGGAAAGAAGAGATAAAAAGACTTAGCTGACTGGAGGGAAGGCCTGTTATTCATTGACATTGGAATTCTGCCACATACTGCAGAAAATTGTTGTCATGTAAGCTCCCTTCCTTAGATAAGACCAGCTTTAGGTGGAACAGGTTAGAAGCTGGTATATGTGTCCTAGGGAAAAGCTTTTGGTGAGACACCAACTATTCGTGGAGGGTAGCAAATGTGTAATAACCTGTAGCAGGCCGGACCTGTCTCTTTAAGAGAAAGATATAAGCAGCAGCTCCCTTTGTGAGTAAGAGGGTTCCTTTGGGGAGAAGTTGTGAGATCAAAGTGCTTTCCTGCTGATGTCCCTTTGCTTTATTTATGCAACAGCACACAATTTGGAAATAACCCATTCACAGGCTCCACCCATATAGATTTTAAAACTTAGATGCTTTAACCTTCATGCTAATGAAATTCTTAATTTGTAGCTTTGTTTCCCTCTTGTCCTCCCTTGTTACAGGTAGATAAAGTATGCGGACAGCCTGAAGAAAAAGAAGTGAAACCTTTACCGGACAACATTGTTCAAGTGAAAGAAATAGTTGAGAAACCATCTATCACAATGGCACACTCAGCTACTGTAAACAATAAAAGGAGGTAACCTAAATACCACCATATTTTCGCAGAAATGTTTGGAATGGAACTTCCCAGAGTGACATCAGACAATGGCGACAATAATGATGTTCGTTGGTTGTGGTATTAACTAGTGCTTTTTAATACTTATGTTCATTATGTAGTGATTGAGATAATAATATTTCAGGGGGCTCCTGTACAGAATTGTAAATTGAAACCTGTCAGTCATTAAGCACTTTGTGCTTTCTGTTGCAGGAATTCATTCTTGCCTTGCATTTAGCTATTATCAGGCAGAAAGGTAAATGTTAGTCCGTAGCTCACTTAAGCCTCATATAGACTTGAGAACCGATTATTTCACATGATTCACATGCCCCTGAATGCACAGTCATATTAACAAACACCATTATGGTGTAAAGAACTGTTCATTTGTAAAGCTGTAATTGCACAGGAAGAGCTTAGCATAGCACATATGCTAAATGATGTCCTTACATGAATGTGTAAATTAGCAGCATTAGCTCCCCATAAAAATATAAAATAAAATAGAGAATGTGATACTAGAGGTCCACTTCCATTTTGAAAAATGTATACAGTATTTTAGTTGGATTTGGCTGAAATATGTTGGTTTGCATAGTATGTTACTACCAAAGCTGGCCTATTGGGCAAAATCCTGTTATTTAACTTTGTTTTCAGCGTGATCCAGATCAGGCATTAGAAATGTTTAACTTACATGAATGCAAAGATTCCTATACCCCCAATTTAGGTTCTAAGACTCCCAAGGTCTCCCTTTTACCCTGGGGAAGCCTTTGGGAGCATAAGATATAGGGGTTTTAAAAATCTAAAATCACCTCCAGATCCCTACCACTGGGTTTGGAACTGCCACCGCTGATTTGGCGGTGATGTTTGATTTTTAAAGTCTAGCCCTCCTAACCTGCCGCTCCTCAAGGCTTCCCCAGGGCAACAGGGAGCCTCGAAATCTAAAACAGGATAAACAGATTTTAGTTAAATATTTCTGGTGCCTGATTTGGACAAATTTACACAACAGGATCTTGCCCACTGAATCAGTGAGGATTTGATTAATCATTCATAAGTTCAATTGATTCAGTGGGCCTACTTTAGTTGTGACTTACTACACTAAGAAATATCCATTGTCCAGAGATTGGCCACTTATTTGTCAGGAGAGTGGCCATGGTTTCCAATAGTGTAATTCATGTTTTCTTCTGAAAGTCTGAGGGGATCAAGGGCCACAGAAGCAACTTTGGGGGACATAAGTGGCCTTAAACCCACACATTGCCCAGCTCAGGCCTAGAACATAAACTAGCTTAACTGGCAGTAGTTTAAGCTGGAGCCGAAATCCCTTGACATCTTAGGCAGTCCAAATAATACACTCGTGTAGAATAAAATGCCAGGACAACCTTACTGTAATTTTCCAAGAATGTGGTACAATCAGTTACAAACCGATAAGAATTTCCCCCTTTTTTCTTTTTATTATTTTTACTGTTTCCTCTTTCCTTGTGGCTGGTCTTTCTGCTGAGAAAGCAATTTTCTATTGTGTCAAAATCTATATTTGTTTTCTTCTTCCCATATCTTTTTTTTTAACTTTGTGAAATCTGTTTCTCTGGGAACAATGCTAGCATGGCTGAAACTTGCATAAAACTTGCATGATATGTTGGTTAATCTTATGCATGGACATGAAATACTACACTACACAGCAGATATTCGCCTGGCCAAAGGCAATTTCAGAAATTATGAACATTGAATAGTTCTTGTTGTTCTTCTTGTTGTTAATTACCTGTGTGCTTCAACATAAAAAACGTTACAACATTTTAAAATCACAGGAACGGTTAGGGCAGTCAGGTTATGTGCATAAAACCCACATCACAATATTTTTTCATAGATTTTCTGATTGCACAGAGAAGTATTGTAGATGCCTTGCTTAGAACATTTGGAAACACAAGACTCTTGGCTGTGATACCTGAGCTGCATTTTAGTATATCCTGCCACTAAACATGGACTGGAAATATATTCTGTTTAAAAGCACTGCATTTGCAATTTAATTGGAGAAGGAACTAGCTGAGGTAAAGCAATATTAGTGTTTTACTGTGTTTTTATTGCTTGTGGCTCTTTTTAACTTGAATGGCATGAAAAGATGTTCTTGAGTACTACAAGCATCCACATTTCATAGATTTTCCTACAGAGACTCCGGGGAGCCATTTTCTTTAAAATATACATCTGACCTTAGGTTTTGGTGGATGGGTCTTCTAATTCACTTAAAATTATGTTATGTGTGGAGCTTTGTTGGGAGCATAATAAGCTGCCTTATAACATGTCAGACCATTGGTCCATCAAGCTCAGTTGACTGGCAGCTATTCGCTGTCATGCCATACAACAGTCTTTCCCAGCCTGGCATACATGTGGTGGAACCTGGGACATTTTATACATAAAGTATGAACATTGCTACTAAGATACTCTGTAGGGGCAGGCAATCTGTGGGTATCTCACCCTCATCCATGGGCCTTGGAGGGCCATGCTTGCACCCATTCCTGTAAGCTCCCCAAATATATTCTCTTTAAAATGGACTTTTATTCTCAAAAAGTATCCCTGTATTCTGTAGTGTTAAACAAATAATAATACAAATGAAGAGGCAGGGGTTCTGGGAAGTGTTCAAAATGTGGCAAATTTACCCTGCATGCCACTGAGAAGTAGCAGTGGCATTTTGAGTTGATTTTTAAATTTCAGGGGCAGTGGAGGAACCTGGGGATGCTTAGGAGGACAGAAATGCCCTGAGGCCATAATCCACATATTGGTCACTCCTTCTATACTGAGAAAGCCACAGTCTTGGCTACAACTTGGCTACAACAAGCAGGCAAACTATTTGTTTGTTTAGTCAGTCAGTCAGTCAGTCAGATAGTCAATCTCCAATTTTCCAAATATGCCTGAAGGGGCAATACACATTTGGATTCCCCCATCCCCGAGGAAAAGCAATCTAGCATTTTATGGGAAAAAAACCCCTCAAAAATAAATGCTTTTTCATCTAAAGTACTTCGGTGTACGCTTCTCATCCACAAATCATCTGTCCTGCTTTGTTCTCACATGTATACAATAATTCTTTTTCATGTGACATTTGGATATGACAGGTACATTCATTATTTTTTGCATTTTAAACCTTCACTTTGAAACCGTATTTATTAAGTTTTTTAAAAGAAAGATAAATTTATTTTTATATGTTATTAGGAAAAAGCTCAAATCACCAAGCAGTAAAGCCATAGTCTTGCCAGGATTAAACTGTGCATAGACTGTGGTGGTCTTTTTCCCCTCCCTTCTTTTTTTTCCCTTTTTTCCTTTTATATATATATATATTAAGGTCAAAGCATATTTTAATTGCATTTGTTCTTTTCTAATTTAATCCTGTGCATGTGCTTGATGATCTTTTCTTTCAAATAATTTATTACTTTTTTGTTTCTCATTTCTTTCTTCATTTGCCTGAATTCCCCCCTTCCTACCCCTCTTCTGACTGTTCTTCCTGGCCCAATCCAGTTCTCTGCCTCTGAAAGCTTCAAAGAATGACAAATCCAGAAGTTTGAAAAAAATGTCCCGGTAAGAATGAAAAGAACCCAACATGCTTTTGTCTCTTGATTTGAAATGAGCTCCCCAAACATTGTTCTATCCTGTAAGATTAGACATTTTTCTTCAACGTTAGCAGGAGATACTCTTAAGATTAACTTCTTAGCCCAGATGCCCTAATCTGAAACAGAGGTGAGGAACAGATGGTGGGGGGGCTGCAACTCCAATCAACCTTATCCAGTATTGCGAATCAGGAGGCACTGTATTTCTAGGAGTTGCAGTCTGCAGTCTAAAAACTTCTGGATGACAAGATTATTCATTGTTCCTTATCTAAAAGACTGTGCATTCTTAGCAAGGGGGAAGAAATAGACCTGCTTATTGTAATCTAATTTTTCTGATGAAGTATCTCCCTAATGGCCAGAAGATATGCTCCCATTTATTTTTGTATTTAAAGCAAAATTAAATTCAAAATGAATTAGATTTTCTGCCAGCTTTTAATGCAGTTTTGCTGCTAAATGCTCCTGTCTAAATCAGATTGGGCCATTTGTCTGCAGCTGGCAAAGTTGGCCTAAATAATTTTGTTGCTGGATGTAGAACAGAAGTTGTGGTGTTGTCTCCCAGAAGTCAAAGTCATAATATCAAGGCTGCTTATATTGTTTGAGAAACTTGGGAAGAAAATTTCTATCTAGTATATATATTGCTGGTAAAAATGTGAGAACTTTTCATAAACAACTTGCTACTCTATCTTGATACATAAAATCATCTAGTTTTGAGATGACTGTGCCATTGTGCCTACTGTTAAGGTTAGCCAAGCAAAAGCTGTAAAACTTAAGGGCATGATCCAGCTGCTCTTCCACACACAGCAATGACTGTACATGTCTCCATCTTCACAAAAGAGTTTCTGAGGAAAGTGGTAAACATTTTCTTGCTTGCACAGAGAGGAAATAAATCATCTTCTGTATATTTCTGACTTTTATTGTTTGTTTATGTGCCATCAATTTAAATCTAATTTATTGTAACCCTGTTAAGATTTCCAATGTATGTGAAATATGTAAGGAGTGGTCTTACCTCCAACAAGTTTCCATTGCTAAATGGGGATTCAAACTCAGCTTTTCCAAGTCCTAGTCTTGTCACTCTGTCCATTATGCCACACTGACAGTTACCACCCACTATTTATTGAATATTCCCATGGCAATTAACAGTGCTTCAGTTGTAATGCACCTTAGAAATATCTAGTGGTCAGGCTTCTGAAAACATTATGTGTTTCTCTGCTTTATTTTAGAATCTAAATGAAAGCAGTGAATTTCCAGGGTGTCTAGATGGATGGTTGCTGATAGGCAACATCTTACAGGTCATGTAATACAGATGCAATCCAGTCACTACTTTTGGAATGTCACTAGATAGTTCTTGGCTGAAATAGTTTCCTGTCATATCAAGAATGGCAAGCCTAGACATTACTGCCAGATGGCTTTTTGCTTTATTCTCTGGCACATAAAAATCATGGTCTAGCTTCAATCATGATTTTTTTCTTGAAGTGCTACAGTAAATGATGCACTGCTATTTTTGTTGATATATTTTGAATTGACCAGCAGAATTAAAATTTAAATGCAGACTGATAGGCCCATCTTCATCCAGATGAGAAAACAAACTTGATCTATCTCTGGACTGGATTCCTGTGGTAGAATTAAAATTATGATTTTTACATTTATAGAAGGAGAAGCCTTCAGAGATAGTTAGGCCTAGATTCCTTTGACATGAACAAATCAAGGAGGCTTCCTTACATAATCATAAACTATGACTCATTGCCAGGTACATAAGCAGAAATATATACATACCCTCTTCCTGCACAGCAGAGGCAGTGAAGCACACCCAAACTCAGTTTTATTTCATCAGATTCCTGGCTTGTTACATGTAATCCAAGAATCATGATTTAAAAGAAGCTGTAGTCATATACTAAACAAGCCAACAAGAAACAGTAGCTTGTCTTGCAGAGTTTCAAATTTCTGGCAAAATCCCGTTTGCTTTGCAGTAGAAGTATAGCTATTAACTTTAGGTTCCCCAGATAATCCATCCCTTTCTGGCATTTCAAGCCTCAAACATATTTCATTGCTTACAGTTATTAACAGATCAATAGCAAACAAGCAAACTGACTTTCAACAGACTAAAGACAAAGAAAGAGAAGCGCCCAGGAAAGAGGTGGAGGTCTCTTTAAATTCAGAAGTAGGAAGGTACAATTGGCCAATACTGGATAGGTTGACAGTCGCCTGAGCCCAGAAAGGTCCCTTCCAGTCTCTAAAACTGCAGACAGCATGCAAGGTTATAAAAACTCACAATAGGTTGATCTTCTGTCTTGTTTAACAAAATAGAGTTTATTTTAAGTCCTAGTTCCTGATTCTCACATAAGTAGGATCCAGGCTTGTTCTTCCTTCCAGGGAAGGAGCAAGGAGTGGCGAGCATGTAAACCTGGCACTTTGTGCAGGCTTCTTTGTATTTGTGCACATGGCAGAAAAATATGGATTAGGTTTCCATTCAAAATAATGCTGCCTAAGTATAGAAAAAGGTCAAAATCAATAGTTATAAAATTCAAAAGGCGGACTGCTTCTCTGTGTTTATTTTGAAATGCAGAGAAGGTGTGGGGAAGAGAGAAGAGGCATGACACTTTCTCCACCCACCCTCTTTTACTCCAACCATCTCTAAACTGCTCTGTCTAGGATTTCCTGACAAATGTTTATGTGGACAGACTTGCATTTGGCACTCAGTAGTGGGAAGAAGTAAGACAGGGATGGAAAAGAGAAGGGGTAGGAGAAAGAAGTATCTTCCCCACCCTACCATACCACTGATGGAACTTGCCTCTCCTCCAAGTTTTTTTTTAATACAAGAAACATATATTGGGATGTCAACACATGGATCTGAATATAAAGTCTAATTTATTATTATATTGCCCCCAGAACACTAGCATTGTTACGGATGGATCTGTCTAGTTCTTCAAAAGTAGGGATTTATGTATTTAAAATATTTTTCTCCTACCTTTCTCCCTAAAAAGGAACCAAGGCAGCTTACATCATTGAAAAGACAATACTAACAAGCTAAAAACAGTAAGTGCATGAAGATTTAAAAAGAATTAAACAAGTATTATATTAAAATAGTGAATAAAATCAGTATTAAAACACATTAGTATATAGTGATGCAACTATACACGTCACATCAATAAGATTAGTAAGCAGGTCAGAATGTCAGCATGCTGCTGCAGGTTTGTTCTAATCCCGTATGTCTGATTTCCAGGGAATTTATCACCTATATGAAACGGTCCAGAACGCTGTATGCCTCTTTAGCAGAACGACTCTGTGATGGGGATCTTGTGATGAAAGATAGCTCAACTTGCTGGAATGGTGAGGATGTTGTAGAAAGGTAAGTGGAAAGAAGATTGTTTGAAGAATGATTTCTTGGCATGAGCTGAATTGTAATTTCTGTTCGTTTTCCCAAAATGTGATATACCTTACACATTGTATAGATTTTAGGACAATATTACCATCAGCTCTGCTGTGGTGGATTTGTCTGCTGAAGAGGAGGATCTTACATCTTCTGGCAGCTTTTCGTTGATTGGTAGTCAGAATGATTTTGATTTTTCCTACATTTTTTTCTTTGCTTGGTTTGGGGCAAAACTCTGGAAAAAATATTTCATTGAGGATATCCTGCAGATGGCATATTCCAGATTTAGTTAAATACAATTAAAGTAGGAAGCCCCCCCCCCACCTTTTGGATCACCATCCACTGATTCACGTATCTGCTCCCTGAAAAACCCAGAAATACATATGTATATGTACAAGGACTGGCCACTAGAGAGACCAGAGCCAGCGCATAATTAATTAATTAATTAATTAGTATCCTATTCCTATTAGTGTCAGGCACTACTCTGGATGATTATTACAAATATAATAGGAAACAAAAATAAAGGTAGTAACATTAAAAGAAGCAGCCATAACTCTAAGACAGATCACACCAACTAATCATATAAACCCAGAGCAGATGGAGGAAAGGGCAGGGGGAGAAGAGGAGGGGGGGAAAGGGGGTGAGGTGGTCAGCTATGGTCAGTGTGGAGCGCCTCCCACAAACTTCCACATTTTATTTTATTTTTTGCATCCATGGGCGAGGGAGGTTTGGAACCAATTCACTACAAATGCCATGGTCTTACTATATACACACTTGTGACAATTGTCACCCAGCGATGCTGGTTAAGTTAACTCAAAATAACTGTGGTTTAATCCTTGTTAGTTTTTACTGACTTCAGTAAGTGCATGAAAGTAGGTGCAGTTGGTTAAATGTGTCATTTGGAATGTTGAGCCTCCTGTAGTTGTGACTGAAAGAGATGTTTTACCGGTGTTACAAAAGTGCAAAATGTTCATTCGTTCATGTGCTAAGAACAATGTATGTGGTTTAGTACCAGAAAGAAACATTTGACTGCGAAGCTGCACCACCTTGATCTTTGTAAGGCATCTTTTTCATTTGGCCGAGTTGCACACGGGGATGTTTTGGTAATTCTGTTATTGCTTTCTGTGTACTCTGTTTTATTCATTTAAATGGAGTGCACAGATTTAGATATAAATAAAGTAAGCAATTAGGCATGGCTGGATTTTTAGTTATTTCCTTTATTCTGAACTCTTTGATCCTTAATCTGATAATTGTATGACTGTAGAGACTCTGTGAGGCTTTCTGTGGAAACCTGAGCATTCACAGTTGATTTTCTAGCACTGCACATTTCACTTTTCAAGCAATGAATGCAGCAATCATACAACATATTTAAAATGGTTTCTCCTGAGGGTGCTTGGTAAAGGGGTGGCGTATCACTATATTGCAACTGTTTGACTTTGAATAAAGTGAAGTTATGATTACAGCCGGCAAAAATTCTGAGGATGGGCAACAATAACTATAAATGTTCCTTGGCAGAAGCTATCCGTGGGGAAGAATAAAGGTAACAGGACCTGTGCTCTAACTATGGTTCATATTTAACCATCATTTGAAACTGGGTTTGGTTAGCAAGTCCTTGTTCAAAAGTGCCAGGTCAGTGTTTGTCATGATTGAAGTCAGAGTTGATGTGCGCCTTCCCAGAAACAGCTTTAAAAACAATGATAAAAGTGCGTAAATAAATAAATAAATAAATAAATAAATAAATAAATAAATAAATAAATAAATAAATAATCCAGGCAATAAGAGGGCAGAGATCAGGGAAGGAGTCTAAAGACAAACCTGGCTATAGTTGAAGGGTTTCCTGCACATGTGGATTTTCTACACATTTTAAAGGTTTAAATAGGGCCATCAATGAATGCCTTATCGAGAGGTCATTCTGGTACTTGGTTTGGGGTAAATCCAAATCTTAACTGACATGACAGAATCTGCCACATAAATCTAACAAACAAGGTGTGACCTTTGCAGCTTTGGTAAAGGCCACCTCTGTCCTTGACAGCCTCCCAGCATGGAAAGCTTCTGAGTGTTTACACTTGGCCCTCTCTGTGCTGAGCTTTCTTGCTGTGCATTCTGTTTATAGATCCTGAAGGAATTCTTTCTAGACTTGTTTGCTTTGGATTAATTTATTGTTCTTTATGCCTTACTGGGAAAGTGTGATTTGGGGACACAGAAGGCTATTTCACAAATTGTTGTTGGACAGTTGAGAGTAAGACTGCTAGGAGTTTTGCATTAGGGATCTAAAATCTCAACAGCTTTCCAAATGTACCATAAAATTCAAACCAATTGATTCTTTTGTTTTTGTTGTTTTAAAAAACAAAGACAAAATCTAAAGAGCAGCTAAGGGCAATAAAAACAAATGACTTTGTTTGATGGCCTGTATTCTTGGAGTAGCCAAGCTATTGGGTATATGCTTGTATTAATTCAGAATGCAACCAAACTGCATTTTGATATTGTGCATTTCATATGATAAAGCAACGGACACCAGAACACTCCATGAAGCAAACCACCTGTTAATCTATGGCCAACATTACAAGGTTTTAGTAGCCCCATTGGTCCAGATAGGCAGGGTATAAATCAAATAAATAAAAATAAATAAAAAATAAAAAAGAAATTTCTCTTGTAGAATGTGCACAATAAACTGTAGTTAGGTCAATGGAACTTATGGAGGGCTTGACTCACTAAATTCCCATTTATTCAATAAACCATTGGGACTTGAAATGAAAAAAAAAATCTAACTGGTCCAGCTTATTGCTGTGTAAACTAAATGATAAGGTTGTCATTTTATACAAACATGATTGACTAGTAAGCTCTGGGAACTGCAGCCCAAAGATACGGTTTTTCCAGGCTGCTTGGGAATGAGGCATCACAAAACAAGTGCTGTTGACACAGATCTCTCTTGGTTTCCTCTCTGTAAGTTTGTTTGTGCAAAATAAGAGCAGTGGAACTGGAGTGGTTTCTTACTCTTTACCACAGAGAATTAATGAAAGACTGGCAGTTTTCCAGGATGTTTCTGAGAATTAATGGTTTAGTTTGATTTAGGGTTTTCTTCCCAGTACTGCAGCTATAGTGCTGTCCGATGTCCATATAGTACTAAAGTGACACCTAGTGACAAGCAGTGAGAACATTATACCTTAGCATTTTGAAAGCAAGAGAAAGATGGGAAGGAAAACTTTGGGTTTGGAATTTGGGAAATTTTTTGGAGGCTGTTCTACCCTAGAGCCTGAATCCTCTTGATTAAATGAGTGTAAATGCAACAACATAAATTGCAAGGTGAATTGCTGCTAGTTGACAAGTTGCCACTTCTCTCACTCATCATATGCCTGTTGGATGTGTTGGTTCATCATGAGGAATATACGATAAGTGGGAACTTGTTTAACTGACAGCAGTTTGCCACTAGGAATCAAGCCACTGCAGTTTTGCTGGAGTAACTAACCTATAGGATTCTGGCCCATGAATTTGAAGTAAAATATTGCCACTTTGCTTTAGACGTCTTCTGTAGTCTAGAACAGTGTCCCCAACCTTGGGCCTCCAGATGTTCTTGAACTACAACTCCCAGAAGCCTTCACCACTATATCTGCTGGCCAGGATTTCTGGGAGTTGAAGTCCAAGAACATCTGGAGGCCCAAGGTTGGAGACCACTGCTTAGAAAACATCAGTTACAACACTCTTTGTGTGGGCTTTGGTAGCAACTGGTATGAAAAATTCTGAATCCAGATTGTATGCTTTCCTTGTTCTTGTATCAGCAAATAGATAATCCACATCTATCTGGTTGGATTAATCATTTATTAACTCTATTGTGAAGTTTCTTAGCCAAACAAACAAAATCAGCAAAGGCTTCAGATCCTGATTTCATAAACCCATCCTAAGATTAAACAGTGTTTATTCATGCCATCCACTAACTGATACTTTTCTTCTTGAGGAAAAACAAATACAGTATAACAGTTTAAATAATGAATCACATAAACATAACATGAAATAGCATGGTACAGTATTCATAAGTAGCTGAACATGTCAGTTGCTAAACGGAACAAGTTTAGTTCTTGCAGAACAAGTTACAGCATTCAACTGTACTGTACTTCGAATTTTACATTAAATCAGGAATGGCAGCTGCTACTCTTTAAGAAGCTGCTGGAAGTTTCATTTTGTTTGCAGGCCTAATATTAATAGTTAAAAAGGGTCCTGGAGGAAGCAAAAGAGAAGAACATAGAAAATACCTGTTTGCTTTAATCTTTCCAATATTTTAATTCTTCTGTTTTAAGCATGAGATGCTATGCTTTGATGCACTTTGCCTCTGACCTCCAAAGGTGGTCTTAGACATTAAAAAATGACTGACATCTCTTGGTTCTTTTGTAATAATTACAGAGCTTACCTATTTGAATTCCTTTGAAACATCGGCGTAAATGGTTATGGTGATTGCATTTCGTCCTCAAGTCTTAAGAACCAAACAGCAACCTAGATGAATTGAATACTAGAAGGCCATGTATGACTTCCATGTTTGGTAGCCATTCTTTGCCTTTTTCCTTAGGAGTTTCCCTTATATAAATTGTTAGCTATCTCCATATCATGTGGTGGCTTATTATTAGCTGTGTGTCCTGTTGGGACATACATTTTATTTTACCTAAAAAGTGCATAATACTTTCTCATCATATCCCATGTTCTAGTATTATAAGAAAATATTGTCCACTTTTTCCACATGATGGCTTAAATTCAATTGCACTCAACATAGCATGAAGCTGGGCATCTCAGTGGACATTCAATTGAAGTGGAAATGATTAAGTACAGATGGGTGATCTAACTTTCACATCCAGGTATCATCCATATGCCACCTGAACTAGTGTATTGTGTATGACTGGAGGGGGGGAGGTGCCACCTTGTCTGTCTATGCAACAAAATCTAACCTTTATTTCCTCCTTCTCCTCTATCCACTTCTGAACAGATTGGCTTTCTTTTTGAAAGGTCTGCAAAAAGGGAGACAACATATTATAGGCAACCAAAAATGTCTGTCGAATGTTTCCCACATTTCAGTTCAGCCTGATTTTTGTCCCTGTGCTCTATAGCAGTGGTCCCCAACCTTGGGCCTCCAGATGTTCTTGGACTACAACTCCCAGAAGCCTTCACCACCACCTCTGCTAGCCAGGATTTCTGGGAGTTGAAGTCCAAGAACATCTGGAGGCCCAAGGTTGGGGACCACTGCTCTATAGGATGTATTTTAGTTGTTATCCATTTTTATAGTTCTGGTGAGGAGTAGGGAGCAATGTAATACTTAAGGTATAACAAAGGCACTGAGGTCTCCCTCAAGCAGGAAAAATATATCAAATTCCTGTTTTTCATTCCTAAAGCGAAAGGAGCAGTTACAGCAGTGTATCCTTCCTCAAGGAGAGTTTATTCCTTTCTCCTTTGTTTCTACACCTAAAGAGACAGTAAATTACCCTGGAACAAATTGTTTCAAGAGGCAGCAAGTCAAAGAAGCAGATAGACTTACAGAACCTTCAGACATATAATGGTAACAGCAATAGTGTAGAGCAAGGTCAAAAGCAACCTCACATGCATATTACTGTACTATTGAGTACAGTGATATGGAATAACTCGTAAGGGCAGCAGATGAGCAATGGTATTGTAACTTTCATGGCAGGCATGAACTGTCTGCAAAATATATATGTTGGGAACTCTTGTTGGATGTATCTCAAGGATGAGTGTTGAAGAAACCCATAACTTTTGCATGCCTCATAGGGTGCAAGTCATCTTATAATTACTGTAACATACAGCCCTGCTCTCACCTGTCCGTCACAGCTGGGCAGTGGAACATCAGCCAATGAGGGGACGGAGGGTGGTGCAGAAGGGGGAGGAGCTGAAATATAAAAGGGTGTGTGTGTGAGGTGTGAGAGGAGAGATGGAGAGTTAGTGATTAGCATGTTAGTAGGCCTGTGAGCCAAAATAGTCATTGAGGAAAAGTCTGTGTGATTTAATGAATGAGAAACAGTGATTTACAACTTGATTATCTACCTGTGATTTACTCATTTTATTTTATTATATCAATAAACAAGTTTTGTTTTGGAAGAAACACTTGTCCTTTTTAAATATTGATTATATTGGTGGCAGCAGTTGAAGAAGAGTAGTGAGCACTCCTGGAGGCCTGAGTCGGCAGAGGCTTCAGAGTGGCCTTACATTTTAATAACTTACAAACTGTAGCTTTAGTGTTTGTTTTTAACTTGTATGAACAGCTAGTTAGGATTGATGTAAATCTTGACATGAAGCAGCAGGAGGAATTACTGTGGTTTCATGAACCTGCATCACAAGCTATCTAACCAACCAAGTTATAGTGGTCTGTAGAAAAAAACGACTGGACTGTTACTTGGATGTTTCTGGTTTGCCATGGTCATCAGAATGTTTCCAAAGTAAACAGAATGCTAAAAACCAAACAATCTTGATAGTATTTGGCATTATAGAAATAATTTTAAAAAGCCATCGCCCAGATTCCCAGAAACAGATAATTATTGATTCCCTGCTATGCAAGTTTACATGCTCAGCCATCTTCTAAAGCAGACAGAGAAATGTGTAAAATATCCCTTCAGTTTCAAATTCAAAAGCTCACATTTTTCGAAAGGCACTTGAGTAATGTATTTGTCACTTTATATATACAGTATACATATACACAACACACACACACACACACACACACACACACACACACACACACACACACACACACACACACACACACACAATGTATGTATAATATATATAATGACATATATTAGCCATACACTCTTTCTGTGTGACTAGTACTAACAGATGCTTAATATTTATCATTGGTACGATGAGTACGTCAGTAATGGTGTCAAAATCAGGCTACCTAATAATAATATATAATTTGAAGGCAGGTTTTCTTGAGAGAAAAAAAATGATAATAATTTGGGGGAATCCATCCACTTATCTTCTTGGTAGCTAGACCTCAAGTCAGCAATTTGGATGTGTTTTGGACCCCTGACACATTCCAGAGGAAGCACCACATATGGTGTGTTACAGTAATCCAGCTGGGATGTAACTAAGGCATATGTCACTGTGGCCAGATCAGACAACTTCAAGAAATGGGAAGCTGGCACACTAGTTGTAATTGTGCAAAGGCACTCTGGCCACCACTGAAACCAGGCTCAGAGATGAATCCAGGAGTATCCCCAAACTGAATACCTGTGTTTTCAATGCAAGTGTAACCCCATCCAGCACAATAGGTATCTCTATTCCTTGATCTCCCTTTCAAAAGACCAGGAGCACCTCTATCTAGTCCATTGCTAATACCAGACACTGATCTAGAGCTGAAACAGCTTCCTCGGATTTAGATGTTGTTCAACCACTGATAGAAAGGAATAACAGGAAGAAGAATTGTCTTAAATTAGAAGTCAGGAACTCTGTGGTGTAATTTTCATTAAACATGGACTTATCCATGAGCTGGCTACTCTATCTCATCTTGCTGCTTGGTTACTGAAAAAGAGTTGACTCTAATCTGTTTCTTCCCTTTTAAGATACTGTTCTATTTATCTAGATTTTAGAGTAAGTAATATGATGGTGGTGGTTACTGATCTTTGAAGAAGAAAAATTTCCCCAACCTATCTTCCAGCAAAATAAAGGTTGAATGTGTGGTTCTTCCTTGCACTCAGCTCAACATATTGCTGCACCTCTACAGTACTGTATAGGTCACTTTATTTTCCTGACTGGAAGCCATTCCAGTTACTATTCAGATATTATATCCTGAATGCAGGTATGGCTTTAATGGTGGTTAAATCATTTTCTTTCCGGTCCTCCCTTGGTCTAACGCTGAGGGAGGCCCGGAGAGAAAGAAAAAGAAACTGAGCCTTCTCAGCAGTGGCCCCTCGCCTTTGGAACAGTCTGCCCTCAGAGATCTGTCTGGCTCCCTCGCTGGGTGTTTTTAAGAGCAGACTTAAGACCAGACTCTTTAGGCAGGCTTTCCCTCCTGTCATCATTTGAATTTTTTTTCTTTTCCCATCTTGAATTATATTACTATTGTTTTTTATTTTATTATATAGCTTTTATTCCATTTTTATTGTTAGCCTAGATAGAGTAGACTTCTATCTAGATGGGTGGGGTATAAATTTAATAAATAAATAAATAAAATAAACCAATGTGTCATCCCTTCAAGGGAATGCCAATCATGTATTCATCATCAGGGTATTGCAAGCATGTTTAGCTTAATGTGCTTGCAAGTGCCTCTTCAGACATTCAGAGTGTGCAATAGTCTGACTGACATTCAGGTGGAGGACACAGAAACACTGTAAACATGTTCAGCTGGCCTTCACACATTTATACTGAATGTGTGAATGTCTGATTGGCATTTGGTGGAACACGGGGACGGGAGACCTCATGTCTACACCTTGCCTGCAGCCCAACCTGCTTTCAAGCTATAAAGGCTCAATAGGGCTATAAGAAAAATGGCACAGATGCTTATTATTCAAGCTTTCAAAGCAATCATCTTATGCCAGCATGGATTCTGTTGTGATTCACTGTGCTCTTTTCCCCTTCAGCTTCATCCCTCCCTTGAGCTAGTTGCAATATTCGTTATGATGTTGCTACCAGTCAGTAAGGAAATTGCCTTGGATGAACAAGCTGCTCAAGTGTTGCTGAATGAAATTTAGCAGCTGTGTGATTTGATAATGGCTGAGTTTTTTCTTGCATTCAATCTTCTTTAGTCTGAAAGCTTTCCCCATGAGTATATTTGTAGAATACTACCTCTTCTATGACTGTTGGTATATTTATTCACACCTGAAGGAAAAAATATTGGGCAGTATCCTTTTAAATGCTCCACTAGTGTAATTCTGTTGTTGTTGTTGTTGTTGTTTAGTCATTACGTTGTGTCCGATTCTTCATGACCCCTGGACCCAGAGCAGGCCAGGCCCTCCTGTCTTCCATGGCCTCCCGAGGTTTGGTCAAATTCATGTTGGTAGCTTCGGTGACGCTGTCCAACCATCTAGTCCTCTGTTGTCCCCTTCTCCTCTTGCCTTCACACTTTCCCAACATAAGAGTCTTTTCCAGGGAGTCTTCTCTTCTCATGAGATGGCCAAAGTATTGGAGCCTCAGCTTCAGGATCTGTTCTTCCAGTGAGCACTCCAGGTTGATTTCCTTTACAATAGATATGTTTGTTCTCCTTGCAGTCCAGGGGACTCTCAAGAGTCTCCTCCAGCACCACAATTCAAAAACATCAATTTTTTGGCAGTCAGCCTTCTTTATGGTCCAGCTCTGACTTGATTGATTGATTGATTGATTGATTGATTGATTGATTGATTTGATTTGATTTGATTTGATTTATACCCCGCGTATCTGCTCTACTCGACCACTCTAGGCGGCTTCAGGATAGGATAAAACAATAAAACACAAGAACATTACACAATCATTTGATACAGTTCCAATAAAATAGAGAATAAAATAAGAAGGAATAGAAAAGAAATCAGGTATTGACTGAAGGGAAGGCCTGGATGTACAACCATGTTTTTAATTGGGTTTTAAAGATTCCCAGCATGGGGCCGCACGAATCTCTGAAGGGAGGTTGTTCCAGACTTCCATACATTGCTACCGGAAAAAGCATAGCTTTGACTATGCAGACCTTGGTCGGTAAGGTGATGTCTCTGCTTTTTAAGATGTTGTCTAGGTTTGTCATCGCTTTCCTCCCAAGAAGCAGGGATCTTTTAATTTCATGGCTGCTGTCACCATCTGCAGTGATCATGGAGCGAAGGAAAGTAAAATCTGTCACTGCCTCCATATCTTCCCCTTCTATTTGCCACGAGGTGATGGGACCAGTGGCCATGATCTCAGGTTTTTTTTATGTTGAGCTTCAGACAATTTTTTGCGCTCTCCTCTTTCACCCTCATGAAAAGGTTCTTTAATTCCTCCTCACTTTCTGCCATCAGAATGGCATTGTCTGCATATCTGAGGTTGTTGATATTTTTTCTGGCAATCTTAATTCCGGCTTGGGATTCATCCAGTCCTGCCTTTCGCATGATGTATTCTGCATATAAGTTAAATAAGCAGGGGGATAATATACAGCCTTGTCATACTCCTTTCCCAATTTTGAACCAATCAGTTGTTCCATATCCACTTCTAACTGTTGCTTCCTGTCCAACATTTAGATTTCTCAGGAGATGGATAAGGTAGTCAGGAACTCCCATTTCTTTAAGAACTTGCCATAGTTTGCTTTGTTCCACACAGTCAAAGGCTTTTGTGTAGTCAATTAAGCAGAAGTAGATATTTTTCTGGAACTCGTTGGCTTTCTTCATAATCCAGCACATGTTATCAATTTGGTCTCGAGTTCCTCTGCCCCTTTGAAATCCAGCTTGTACTTCTGGGAGTTCTCAGTACATACTGCTGAAGGCTGCCTTGGAGGATTTTGAGCATGACCTTGGTAGCGTGTGAAATGAGTACAATTGTATAGTAGTTGGAGCATTCTTTGGCACTGCCCTTCTTTGGGATTGTGGTGTAGACTGATCTTTTCCAATCTTCTGGCCACTGTTGAGCTTTGTATTGAGTGTAGCACCTTAACAGCATCATCTTTTAAGACTGGAATGCCATCACCTCCACTGGCCTTGTTAGCTTTGCTTTCTAAGGCCGACTTAACTTCACTCTCCAGGATGTCTGGCTCAAGGTCAGCAACCACACTATCTGGGTTGTCCGGGACATCCAGATCATTCTGGTATAATTCCTCTGTGCATTCTTGCTACCTGTTCTTGATGTCTTCTGCTTCTGTTAGGTCCCTACCATTTTTGTTCTTTATCATGTCCATCTTTGCACAAAATGTTCCTTTAATATCTCCAATTTCCTTGAACAGATCTCTAGTTTTTCCCTTTCTATTATTTTCTATATCTTTGTACAGTTCATTTAAGATGGTCCTCTTGTCTCTCCTTGCTATTCTTTGGAAGTCTTACAATTTTTTGTAACTTTCCCTATCTCCCTTGCATTTTGTTTCCCTTCTCTTCTCTGCTATTTGTAAGGCCTCCTTGGACAGCCACTTTGCTTTCTTGCGTTTCTTTTTCTTTGGGATGGTTTTGTTGCTGCCTCCTGTACAATGTTACTAACCTCCAGCCATAGTTCTTCAGGCACTCTATCCACCAAATCTAGTTTATTAAATCTGTTCTTCACTTCCACTGTGTATTCATTGGTTTAGATTACACCTGACTAGCCCAGTGGTTTTTCCTTCTTTCCTCAGTTTAAGCTTGAAATGTAAGCTTAAATGTAGTTCTATAAGTCTGTGTTGCCCAGCAGTCCTCCCCTCGTCATTGTCATCTTCATCTTCATTATCACAACAACAGCAACAAATCAACTTCTTATTATAATTGTAAAACATTATTATTCAGAAATAGCAGACACAGTCAATCAAAATTTATAAAAACATTGACTGGTATTATACAACAGATAAAAGTTTTAACAAAACACCTAAGTATCTGTTAAATATCAGTGCAGTATTATGTTGTTCCTAATGTACCTATTTTTGTAGCTCTGATGCTGTTATTTCTGAGATCTGCAACTGTTTATAATACTGTGTGAAATTTCTTGATATTGTACTTTATTGTTGTGGTTTATGTTGTTGTGGTTGTTAGTTTCGAAATCCCCTTGTGCTTTTAGGTGGCAGGCAATTTTGCCATGTTTTGATGACCTGTTAGGATGCCTGTGCTAACCCACACCCTATGTTAAGAAGATGGGGGAAATTGGCCATTTGAGGTCACAATGGGACTATGTGTGTGCTGTTGTTTTTTAAACTACTGTAGTTCTTTACTGGGAAACTTTTTTGAAGTTGGGATTAACTACTTTGGAGGAAAGAGTGGCAGAAGGGTTGTCCACTTCAGTTTAACATCTGAGTTATGTCTGTTATATTTACAGTATATCATTTGTCGTTTAGTCATGTCCGACTCTTTGTGACCCCATGGACCAGAGCATGGCAGACCCTCCTATCTTCCACTGCCTCCCGTAGTTTTGTCAAAATTTACAGTATATAGTCTGATATTTTTCCCTCTATATTTTTCTCCATGTATTTCTGTTATTACTGCTTAGTTCATTCATACTGGGGTCAAAGGTATTGGGCAGTATCAGTTGGCGTGCTTCAGCTTGCTCTCTGTTGCACAAGCAGTGAATGTGGAGAAGATCTGTTTAAACCAGGGAGGAACCCAGTGGCAGCCCCTAGAACCCTGGGATACCTTGGGATCCCACTACTGTAACAAGCATTTTATTTTAAAAATGGCTGGAAAAGTCTTCTTGTGCCATCCAGGAGGCATTACAGCAAAATGTTTCCCCACATTTCGAGGGCCCCATGGGACCTCTGCCTCCCATAACTTATTTTTTAAAAACAGGACACTACAGAGCTCAAGGAATGTTTTCAGTACCCTCCCTTCCTGAGGGAGCAACTGTGGGTTTCAGGAGCAGGAGAGAGTACAACCCTCTGTGGTCTATGTTTGGACATGTGCTGCCTTTAGATTGCCAATTATTGCTTCCACTTGGGCAAGGAGATGCAGGATACCTCCTTGCAGTAATGTCTAAGTTTTGAAACTGCTCAATGCATTGCATTCTTGTTCCATTGTTCTGCTTGCGTAGTGGTCCAGGGCATAGAGCCGTATCACAGAACACAATTCTGCCCATTCATCTGTGAGCACATTTGTATTTTTGTCAAACTGGATTTAGTTTTTGCAAAATCCTATCTACCATATTGTTGCTGAGCAGAAATTGTTGGAAACAGATTATTACTGCAAGTCTATATTGCTTAGGAGAATGGGAAACTGTCTCCTAGTAAATCAAACTGCTTATCCATGTAGTTCATTGTTGTTTACTGAGTAGCACAGAGCTTAGAAAGATTACTTTTTTGACCTATGTCTCTCAAAATCTCCCAGTCTGCATTCCCAATGGCTATGCTAGCTGGGGGAGGGGGATTTCTTGCATACAACCCCCCCCCCAAAGTAACTTTTCTGGGCTCCAAACTGGAAGCACGACTTCGGCGCTTCTGACAGAAAGGAGTCCCTTTTATTGCTGGCAGTTCTTCGTTCAACTGCAAATTCCAGGGACTGAAATTAAGATCTTCAAAATGCAAAACTTGTATTCTGCTGCAATGTTCTGTAAGACCAGCAGTGGCTTTGATGAGTCTTCCCGAAGTTATGGTGCCCTCGTCTTGTCTTGGTCATGACAAGAATTTGGGGGAATTTAAGCATTGGGCACCAGCTCCCTGTGCTTGAATGTTGAGAGTACAGTTTGAGTCGTGGACTGAACCAAGGGGCTGTTCAGCAGTTTTGAAGGGCCTTCCTACTCCATTCTGATCATGAGCAACCTATGTCTGAAAGGAGCACCTATCCATAGCTGGCACTGTGAGTCAGGCAGTGAATCTTTTAGAGGGTTTGTATTGTCAACACCCCAGCAGTGCTGATCCCTGGAAAT
The DNA here is from genome assembly GCF_051106095.1 of Pogona vitticeps. Lineage (NCBI taxonomy): Eukaryota > Metazoa > Chordata > Lepidosauria > Squamata > Agamidae > Pogona > Pogona vitticeps. The sequence continues at coordinate 42,328,563 of NC_135785.1, forward strand.
AGACCTGAAACTATTCCCCCTCCCTTAAATGCCCATGTGACTTTTTAAAATGAAACATATTTTTTTCTTTTGTGGGCTTTTTTTGAGTTAAAGTTACGCTACAGTTAGGGTATGATTTTATTAACCTGTATGGGGCTAATCAAAGTAAATATTTGAAATATGAGTAAAGGTATGACATTTTTACTTCCTAAAGGTGAATATTTGAAAAATTTACAGAATTTGCAATTGGAAAGACACTTTCTGTGAGTTTGGGACCATGTGTTTGCTTTTAAATCCATTTAGTACACATAGGGCAATGGGCAGGAGACTTCCTGAATGTTTCTTGTGGTGGAGTATGAACAGCCCTTTGTCCAGTTATTTGGCGTATATTTGCAAAAACAAGACAGGAGCATCTGGCATAGTCAATCATAAAAGAAAACAGTAACATTTTTTAATCCGTGCAAGCAATTTATCTATCTTTGGAAACCTTTCAGGCATCAAGCTGGGCTAAGAGATGTGCCCTTAGTGCAATGCCTGCCTCCTTTTACTGTAATGCTGCCATGACCTTTTGGCGTGTTTGTCCCCTAACCCTTCCCTGACATTGCCCAAGTGCCAGGACTGGATTATTGCTGGCACAGTGCATTGCAGGGCAGGGCATCAAAGAAAGATCATCATAGTACTTGATTTTTTTCTTGTAAATGCTGGCAAATGCATTTTAAAGACTTGCCTTTACATTGCTGTGCTAGTGAGGGAAAAAGGCCACTGAGGCCATGCTTCCTAGCTGGATTCACACAGGCTCTTGGGGGGCTCATCAAAGTTTTCACAACGAAAGTAGCACAAATAATCAAACTTACCCAAAAGTTAGTTGGTCTAGTATTATTTCCTGCAGTGTGCAGATGCTAGAGGGAATGCAGAGTTTTCCAGTACAGTGGTGCCTCGCTTAGCGAGTGCTTCGCTATGCGATGAATTCGCATAGCGAGGGGGTCCGGGCCATCGCTGGAGCATTCGCTCAGCGATGGCCCCTATGGCGATTTTTCGCTTTGCGATGATCGCTAAGCGATTCGCTTAGCGATCCTCGCAAAACGAAGCGGGGGAGAACAGCTGATCGGCGGTTCCAAAATGGCCGCCGGAAGGTCCGCGCCGCATTTTCGCGCCCTGCCCTCGCTTACCGAGGGCGCGAAAATGGCGGCGCTATGGGACAACATCGCTTAACGGTGAGTTTTCAAGCCATAGGAACGCATTGAACGAAGTTCAATGCGTTTCTATGGCTTTTTTTGTCCCGTTTAGCGATGTTTTCGCATAGCGAAGGTTAATCCGGAACGGATTAACCTCGCTATGCGAGGCACCACTGTATCTGCTTTTGAGGCAGGACCACAAGCTTTTGTGTAATTAGCTCTGCTTTTCTTTTAAAATGTGTTTTGAGGTACCCTCCACACAAAACTATCACAGCTTTTACTTTTACTATTTGTTGTTGCAGTTCTTATCTTTTGGTAACTCCATGCAGACAATTCATGCAAAGTACACAGCTTGATGCCTCCTTCAGCTCAACTTGGTGTCCCAGGCAATCATGCGGCTAAATGCCCCCTAATGCTCCCAACGTCAGTAGGCCCGTTTTAAATTAGCCAGTGACACAGATAACTTTGCATCAGGTTCTCTTGTAGCACACCTGAAATGGAATGTGCCACACAGATCCGGTTGTCCACCAAGAGGCCCAGGACTGGCATCAGCAGCAAATCCTTTTGGTGTAGATGGCCTTTGGCAGCTGGGCAAGGTTGCCAAGTGGCAACCATATAGCCAGTTTCATTGTATTTTAGTATTTATAGGATCTCTAAGTATCTGTCTACAGAACCAGAGGTTTAGGTTTGATTCCCTATTGTGCCTCTGGGAAGATGAGCCAGTCCATGTGGTCTTGGGCAAGCTGTACAGTCTCAGGATGCTCTCAGAAGAAGGGAATGATAAGCCACTTCTGAATACTCTCTACCTAGAAAGCCGTGGAAAAGGTCACCGTCAGTCAGAATCGGGACAGAATGAATATCAGTTATTAAGAACATATACGTCTGTTTGGAATGTGAAAAAAGTCACTTATGATGCAGCAACCTGTTTCCCACTGTGGCCAGCAAGTTACAGACAGAGAAGCCCATAAGCAGGACATGAGTGTTATAGCAATTTCCTGTTCAGGCTTCCCAGCAACCAACATGCAAGGAACACTGCCTCTCATGCTGATGGGCCTGTAACAATACAGCAGCCTCACTGAAGCTAACTAGATCTGACTTAGCAATACCTCGCTCTGTGGATGCACCAGTTGGTATCCAGAGAATTTCATCATGGCAAATAGCCATAATAATCTTATTTGAATATCATTTTTGCCTCTGTACTTTAAAAGAACAGTTCACATTGGACAGCCTCCCTTGCCTCATCTAGCCACAGTCAACTTTTAGACTCGATTCAGTCTGATTTACTATGTTGCTAGTTTCTCCTTTCATAAAGAGAAATAGAATTAACACTCTGCAAGATCGATTCTTGCCTTCAAGGGTTTCTGTGAGCACAGCTATAAGTTCTTAAAAATTACTTTTTCAATATGAGGCAAGTGTACATACTCCCCTTGACTTGCTCCCCCTTTAATACCAGGCGTCCTTTTAATTTCCAAGTTCATATGGTGGCCACACATTGAGATTTGGCAAAGGACCCAAAACTTTCTTATCGCCTGCAGAGGCAGCTGATTACAAACAGACTTGTAGAAAGTACAAAGAGATGTCTATCTGGTGAATGTAGCTTTTCCATCACCACCTCAGAGGCTGACAAAAACGGTTTCCTGAGCCGCTATACCTGTGTTTTATTTCACCAAAATTTCTTTTAAATAAGTTCTGTTTGGAATATGACAATTTTAAAAAAAAATCAGTAGTTTTTATTATAGTACCAATAATGAAAAAGTAGTTGTTATAGTTATAATTTTTAAATGTTTTTTTTTTGCTAAAATGTTACTTTTCGTTATTTTTAAGAATAGCATTGGTCAGCATGAGGCACCAATTCATCTACATGATGTTCCTCCTCAATAAATCCCTACTGATTTAATGGGTCTACTCTAGGGAGACTTACTATTCTAAGTCACAGGATTTCAGTCAGTAAAGTAGCCACAGTTTTTCTTTACAGGGATGGACAATGGGAGAACTGCCCTATTAGCTGCCATCCAAATGGCAAGAATGAAGTATGCAGGAGCTCAGAATGTAGATTACACTTATAGACTATTTTAAGAGTTAGGTTACCTTGAAGTGAAAGAAAAATATAGGCTGCTGTCCATAGACAATCATTTAGATACTTATGGCCTTCTTGATGTTGCTGAGCTACAAATTTCTTCATCACTTATTATTGCCCATGTCAGCAAAGGCTGATGGGGGTCGGAGTCCAAAAACATCTGGATTGCCGAGGCCACACAGGGAAAGATTCATGGATGAAGCCAGATGTTTGTTGCAGTTTTCTCTCTGGCAACTTCTACTGTTGAGGAGGCTATAGTACATAACTTAAAGAGAGCTTGTCTCATGGGTCATGGTTGTGATTTTTTTTATAGTAATGCAGGATTACAAAAGTCTATGGGGTAATAAAATGGTCATAATAAAATAATGATTGCATGCTTATTAATCCGAATCTCTTACATGAAGAAATGTAATTTTCCTGACTATAAGGATAATACTTCCTTATGGAAAAGATCAGGTTCAATCTGGTTCTTAATAAATCTGGAAAGACTCCAATCTATAATCTATGTAGCTACTTATGACCAACATAGATAATAGTGAGCTAGCTGCACCTAGGTATAAGGCAGTTTCCTGTGTTCTTAATAATCTGAGTCACACATATGTTAGCCTCACAGCTATGATCCTCAGATCACTTTCCCCTGAAATGGACTGGAACTACACCACAGTGCATAGTCTGGGGATCACTGTCAAAGTATGAGGTAGTGCATTTATTATAGGTTTACAGCACCAGTCTGTCTTTCCAAAAGTTCACAGGGGTCTCGAGTTTCCCAGAGCTGTTTTACAAGCAACTGAAGTTAGATAACTTACACAATTGAGAGGAAATAAGCAGGAAATAGGAAAAGTAGGTTGCAGTTGCATAACTTGTGCAGGACAAGAGATAGGAGTGACTTTCTGTACAAGAACTATAACATTACTTACTAAAACAGGTTGCCTGTTTTCATATGTCTAAAGACAGGCAATCTTTTACTGTCATTAAATAATTAGTCAGGGAGCTACTGACCATCAGTTTTGGGGATGAGTAGCAGTATAAGGGTTGGCATATAAACTGGGTCAAGAACACAATAAAACATAACCTTAAAACCTTGAAAAGTTTAGAGCAGCATTAGAATGAAACCAAAGTTTAAATCAGCAACTTTTTCCACTTCTGACTTCCTATCTTAATGTCATGTACAGTGGTGCCTCGCAAGACAAATACCTCGCAGGTCAAAAAACTCGCAAGACAAATGGTTTTGGCAATGGGGTTGATGACTCGCAAGACAAATGTTCCTATGGCCGTGCTTCGCAAGACAAATGTTTTCCGTTTTTTGTTCCTGCCTCATGTTTGCTGATTTTTAAATGTTTTTCTATGATGTTTAAAAAGTTAAAGTTTTTTGACTGAAAATTTTTAAATTATCTGAACGATATGTATGGCTTTAAAGAGCACTTAATAAACCCCTTGTAAACAAAATTTGACTTTGTTCTGACTTTTTTTGCCCATAGGAACGCATTAAATAGATTTCTATGCATTCCTATGGGAAAACGTTTTTCGCAAGATGAATTATTCACAAGACAATGGAACAAATTAAATTAGTCTTGCGAGGCACCACTGTATATAGAGAGGAGTTGCCATGCCCTCAGTCTGAACCTTAGCATCCACATGTTCGAACAAAATAGAGATACAGCGATATTCATATGAGCTCTCTTCATGATCAGGAACATTTTCAAGCATAATTCCCAACAAAATGGTCTCTTCCCAAAGTGACTACAACAAAATTGTCTACTTCCTAGAGTAAAGGAAGCCTGTAGCCCCTTTACTGCTCACCCCCCCCCAATGCCTCCATGGCTACTAGTCACATTTTAAAAGGAATGCAAGTTAATTGCATTCACACAATTTATGGTATGCCCCGCCTGGTTTGTTTCTTTGAAGTATGCAACTGTGAAAAAAAAAAGAAGAAGGAAAATGTCCTATAGAATATGATTGCAGAAGATAAAGATTAAAGGCTAGTGGTCGGGATCCTGTTCTTTGGGGTAAACAATGTGAATTGCAGTGGCAAGTTGCGACTAGATAAGTAATTCACACGACTTGGCACATAGTGAGGAGTACATTTCTTGATTTTTTGTTGCTATGTACTATCAAGCTGCCTCCAATTTATGATAGCCTTATGAAGGAGCAATCTCAAAAATGCCCTTTCCTCAACAGCCTTGCTTAGCTCTTGTAAATTTAAGGTTGTGGTTCCTTTTTGGAGTAAAGCCATTTCATATTTGATCTTCCTCTTTTCCTGTCGCCTTTAACTTCTTAATTAGCAATAATTTGTCAATGTGATTTGCCATTGTCATTTATTCTGTTTGACTTATGCTGTTAAGATTCAGACCAATGGGAAAGTGATGTTTCAGCTTTTGCTATAAAATCTGATTTCTCTTAATGAATAAATTGTTACCCATCACTGTTTTATCTCTAAAAAAACTCTTAATAATACCATTAAAATTGTTTCTTCTGGTGTATATACATATTGAGACCACATATGGCTTAACAGCCTTAAATCCATTCCTGGATCACTTATTTTTCTCCAAATGCAAATATACACATGTCTACTTAGAAGTAAGGCCCACTGAATTCAAGATGACTTGCTGAGTAAATACAGATAGCTTCACAGCCAAAACCTACCTTCGTCCATGTAACAGCTTTAGGAATTTGATATATGTACTTAGTCTTCTGTTAATTATTTGTTCAGAGGACAGTGACCCTCATTGTTACCATAGATGCCTCAAGAGCAAATTTGTAGTTAATAATATTGTGAAAAAAGAAGCCACAGGGACTCAGTCTTTGCTGGCAACATTGGTCTGTGCTGTTGGCACAGTAATTATTGAACTACAGTGGACCCTCTACTTAAGGAATTAATCCGTATTGGAACGGTGGCTGTAAGTCGAAACGTCTGTAGGTCGAATCTCCATTGACCTACAATGCATTGAAAACTGATTAATCCCACAACTGGCAGTTTTAATTCTATTTTTGTTCCATTTTGGTTTTTTTCTGGTCTGTAAGTCGATTCTCCGGCTGCAAGTCAAATCTAAATTTTGCAGCCAGAGAAGTCTGTAACTTGAAAAGTCTGTAAGTCGAGCCGTCTGTAAGTCGAGGGTCCACTGTATTCATTTCCACCTTTCTCTCCTCTGGACTGATTTACTTCTGGTGGGAACTGCTAAGTGTAGATTATTAACACCTGATTAAAATAATAGTGAAAGGCCTTTTCCTTTGTAATGAAGCTTATGCTCTTAAATAAAGGATGGGATTTACTACAGGAATGCAACTTTTAATGTACAGATGCAGACAGTGGTGTCAAAAATATGTCTAGAAATGGCTGAGAGATTACTTTCCCAATTCCTTGTCTTTAAAATTGTTTAAGCTGACAATTACCATGGTTTCATTCCAGTTGATATTAGTTGTTTATGTGGGAATAAACCTCTATTTGTTTTGTTTTCCCCGATCCCACCTCCTTTGAAAAGTGCATTTTTCTGTAAATTCGAATTTAAATGGACAAATAAATTTTAATTTCAAATGAATTCCTGTACTTCTGTTTAAAAATAACCCCAAAGGAAGGGAAACTGTCAGCAGAAATAGACACTAATTTGATGTGCAGTAGGAAAGCAAGGTTTTAACACATTCCCCAGATATGTTTACAGAGGTGAGGTTTCACTATTTACTATGTTGTAGGTAATTATTTCAAAAGTATCTGAAATATTTTGAACCAGAGAATAATGGTCTGAGGATTGTAAAGAAATAAACAGATATCATATGTGTACCTTAGCTTTACTTATGATTGGTAAAGCATTTATCTGATCTGCTTGGTCGTTTCACTGCATGCATCACATTTGCTGTTTATTAGGATCTACCTGGAGATGTGTCTGGTATATATATTCTGCGGCCAATTAATAATGTATGTGCTTGTTTCTGGCTTCACACTCAGGACTCATCCAGACAGAGCATTTCTTCCTCCATGCTTGTGCTGATGGGTACTGAATTTATTTATTTTATTTATTTATTTGATTTTTACCCCGCCCCTCTAGACCATGACTGTTCATCTCCCCAGGGCTTCAGTCCATATTTATTTTCGCAAAAGAAACTCTTCCTGTCTCTTTATAAAAGCATCATCTTATTAAAGAATGACTCCAAAAGATTTCAGAAAGCTTCGAACATTAACTTTCGTGCGGGTTTATAATTTACTTTACTTAAAGCAGACCAATGCTATCATTCCTCTTCATGGATTGCTGCCTTGTCGTGCTAAAGGGGCTTCAGTAATTCAGAGAAGCTATAGGCTATGCCGTGCAGGGACACCCAAGACAAACAGGTCATAGTGAAGAGTTCTGACTAAACGTGATGCACCTGGAGCAGGAGCTGGCAAGCCACTCCAGTATCTTTGCCAAGAATACCCTATGAACAGAAACAAAAGGCTAAAAGATATGATGCTGCAATATGAGCCCCTCATGTTACTGTGGAATAGTGGAGGACAAGTACCTGTAGCTCCAGAGCTAATGAAGTGGTTGGGCCAAAGCCAAAAGGATGCTCAGCTGTGGACGCTGAATATATATGCAAAAGGCCGTACTGGAGGAATCCCAAGCCAAATTAAGATTGCCAGAAGAAATATCAACAACCTCCAATATGCAGATGATACCACTCTGATGGTAGAAAGTGAGGAGGAATTAAAGAACCTCGTGATGAGAGTGAAAGAAGAGAGTGCTCAACATCAAAAAAACTAAGATCATGGCCACTGGTCCCATCATCTCCTGGCAAATAGAAGGGGAAGATATGGAGGCAGTGACAGATTTTACTTTCTTGGGCTCCATGATTACTGCAGATGGAGACAGCAGCCATGAAATTAAAAGATGCCTGCTTCTTGGGAGGAATGCGATGACAAACCTCAACAGCATCTTAAAAAGTAGACACATCACCTTGCCAACAAAAGTAAGCATAGTTTAAGCTATGTTTTTTTCCGAAAGTGATGTATGGAAGTGAGAGCTGGACCATAAAGATGGTTGACCACCGAAGAATTGATGTTTTTGAATTGTGGTGCTGAAGGAGAGTCTTGAGAGTCTCCTGGACTGCAAAGAGAACAAACTTATCCATTCTGAAGGAAATCAAGATTGAGTGCTCACTGGAAGGACAGATCCTGAAGCTGAGGCTCCAGTATTTTGGCCATCTCATGAGAAGAGAAGACTGCCTGGAAAAGACTCTGATGTTCGGAAAGTGTGAAGGCAAGAGGAGATGGGGATGACAGAGGATGAGGTGGTTGGACAGTGTCATCAAAGCTGCCAACATGAATTTGACACAACTCCAGGAGGCAGTGGAAGATAGGAGGGCCTGGCGTGCTCTGGTCCATGGGGTCACGAAGTGTCGGACATGACTAAATGACTAAACAACAATAACAATCTGAGCTTCCAATCTGAGCCTTCTTCAGTGAAGACTCACCCCATGGCTAATGTACTTTTGAAATAATTTATCATAATAGCTTTTGCAATAATATACCCCTTTAAAGAATATTCTTCTATTCAGGATGTTTGTATGTTTGCTTGCTTGTTACCATGAAAATTGAAAGCAATTGATTCCCATGAGCTTTGCTATTTGAACTCCATCCCAAAACAAAGATTATGTACCATCACCAATTAGAATTTTTTTTTGGCATGCACAAAACTGTGACTTGTATTCTGAGCTAATGGAGAACTTTATTAGAGCATGTTACAATAAGCTATGAACATCCCTAAAGCTTGTGGATGGAGGCTGTTGAAAGGATGGGGTATTGTATAACCTGTTCAGCCTTTCTGGCATCAAAAATGGTTCAGAAGCTTGTCAATATTGTATGTTGTGATTCTTACACTTGTTGCACTGGGCTGGTGGAAGTCAATCTGGGAACAATACTGCATGTGTTTGCTTTGATGGACGGTACAATTTTGTGTGAAGTGGTATTTAAGGTTAGAGATGCCTGACTTAGATTAATCAGTCCATTTCAATTTTATTTTTATTCCATAATTAATCTATTCCATCCTATCTAAGCATCATGCAGCAAATTTTGAAATAAATATGAGCATCCACATTTTTCTTTGAGTACAACATTCTCTAACATATGCATTTTGCATAGATCTTTCCCCAATATGTACATGTTTGTAAATAGTTTTCACTTCCCCAAGAACTGAGCTCTTAAAAAATCTCCAGTTTAAAGGAAAAGTTATTGCTGGAAATCTACCACCCAAAACAGAGAAATTCAGAGCACACATCCCCATCTCACTTAGAACATGAAGAGCTCAATGAATCTTTTTTGTACTTTGACTTCCACCTCAAGAATACACTGCTGTATAATCCCACTAGCTACCTGGACTTTATGGTAAGTCCCATTTTAAAGAATTCCTTGCATGGACTAGCTGTATAGATTTTGAAGGGAGGGCTTAATTTGGCTGATGCACAACTCCAGTAGTGGGCTATAAACTATGCTTTTGTGCCTGCAGGCTGACATGGACACAGATATGTAGCTCTCTTAGGATAAATTAGATGTTGCAATATCATGAATGCAATGGAGAGCTTATATAGCCAGTTCGCCTCCTTGGTACAGCTGCAAGCATTCTCCCAAAATGTATAACAGATGACTTCATGGGAGTCTATGTGGGGTTCTTTTGACAGATATGTCCCTGAGTGGTTTAAGTCATATTATAAGAGAATGTCTGTTCTGATTCTAAGCTGGTTGTCTGTGGTTTCTCCCTGATCCCTGTCTATTCTCCTTTATAGTGAGCCTGCTGTGTCTCACTGAGAATTCTTGGGAGAGGCATATTTTAAGGTGATTGGGCAAAACATTTCAGTTCCCCCATAATGGAAATACCATCCAAATACCAGATCACTGAATTATTTCAGGCCCATAAATTTTTCTTTGGGCCTTAAAAACAGCATAGGAACTGTACTAGCCTTGTCAGTGGTCCAGGGACTTTTCTGAATACCACGTTTTGAGACAGGTTTATAGTTGCCTGACTATAGTACGAGATGGAAGTGCAAGGCATACTCCTAATGTTCTATGACTATGTGTATGGATGTTGATCTATAATTGTCTGTAATAAAAATGAAAACAATGTCTGGGGGTAATGTATAGTGTTCACATATTGCTGCTCACCCCATCTTCCACTGATAGCACTCTTGAGGCTGTGATATATATGCTGAAAATTTAATAAAACAAGGATCATTTATTATTCCTGTTTTTCTTCTTTTCTGTCGACAAGAAATTCATGTATTTATTTGATTCTAGAGAGTTTTAAATGGTGCATTATAATGGCAAGCATAAAATCATGGCTGTTGAAGAATTAAATCTGTCCCTTGTTTGAACGGGGATATACTTTCAGGAAATCTTTTTAAACTTGTTTGTTTACTCAATATACTTGTCAGCTTCTGATAGCTCTGCATAGCAGGGAGTTTATACTCTTAGACTTTAGTTCTTTTCTTTAAAAATGAATATTTTGACATATATGTTATGACTACTAATCTGTAAAAGAACTAGAAAACAGTGCATCAACATTGCCATTGCAGATGTTTATGTTGCTGCCTCAACCACCAGTACTAAGGTAGTTGTGACTGGGAAGCAAAGTTGTTTAGTGGCTTGCCTTATAATTTGGCTTCGATCCTCAAATATATACTGATATTTCATCACTTCTAAATAATATCACTTTTAAATAATCTCCTTTCCAAGCCAACTATACCTGTTTCCTTCAACCTTTTCTCATAGGGCTTGGTCTCTATGTCTCTCACAATGCCTCCTGCTGAACTAGGTATCTCCCAACTATTCTTCCTCCATGAGAGAACAGCGAAGGTTCCCCTGGCCACAACAGTGGGCTCTCCATCTCTTGTGAAGCAGGGACAGGATTTCCTACCCGCAGTTCACCTGTGGATTGTGATGCTGGCAAGGGGGAGGTGGGTGATACTCTTGAGGCTGCAGGTGTGGCCATGGCAAGATCTGGATTTAAGCAGGAGAAGGAAGCAGGGGAGGAGGGCTGTTAGGCAGATGATATGGACTGGGAGGCATGCAAGGCTCAGGAAGTGCTTACACCACTGGAAAGATTTGCAGCTGGATGGGAGATGGTACCAAGCCAAGCGCCAAGAGACAAGGATAAGCAATGTCAAACTCATCACCAGCAAAAGAAGCAGCATGGGCAAGTGGTGCTTGGAGTGAAACCCCATGGCCAGACTGCCTACTGGTCTCCTGAAGGTCAGCCTCCTCCTCCTTGCTCCACACCTTGCTACAGGGAAGAGACCAGTCAGGTCTGGGTAGTGTTTGACAGTGTATCTCAGGAAGACTACCATACCTACTGGTTGCTGGTCGGAACTATGGAGGAGCGGTGGTGGAAGAAGCCTTCACCATTTGACTCCAGAAACAATTGACAGCATGCATCCTGCATCATTGTTGCGCCACTCCATTCCTGGCCCAGCTATGTGGAGTCCTAGACCTAGGACTCCTCCCAGTAAAAAAAAATTTTTTTGAGGGGCACTGCTCCAAAGACTGTGGGAATGAAGCTAACTTCCTAGCATCCTGACTTACTATTTTTATGTGTTTGGCCCTGCTGGCCCTTTAAAAGTTTTGTCCCTTTTGGGTGAGAATTTTGCTTAGCCATCACAGCTCCTGAACCTGGCAGATGTCACCAGAATGAATGAATACACAGAACAGTGATCTCAACCCTGAGTCCTCACATGTTCTTGGACTACAATTCTCAAAACTCCTGGCCAACACAGCTAGTGGTGAAAGCTTCCGGGAGTTTTAATCCAAGAACAGCTGGGCATCCAGAAACCACTGCTCTAAAAGACTTCATTAGAATCAAGAATCAATGTTTTACAGAGTCTGTTTTCCATTAGAATATTTATTAGGTTCAATGTATTTCATTGAATGTTTTCTTTCTCCCTTTTATTTGCTATTGTTTTATTTCAAATTAAAACAGAGTTGACTTTTGACTTTCCTGTGCAAGTCAGTGCTTCAAGTAGCAAAATGTTCTTTACCTTTTGGGTGTGTCTCAATTTCTTTAAAAGAGTCAGTGCCTCTATTTTCTAAATATGGCAGTCGTTTTGCTGCAATTATTATAAAGTTATACATCTCATACATTTGCTAAATTTTACATAGCTGGAGCTGGCATGCTCCAAATGAATTAATTCGCTGACTTGTTAGAAAGAAAACTGTGTGTGTGTGTGTGTGTGTGTGTGTGTGTGTGTGTGTGTGTGTGTGTGTGAGAGAGAGAGAGAGAGAGAGAGAGAGAGAGAGAGGGAGGGAGGGAGGGAGGGGGGGAGGGAGGGAGGGAGAGAGAGATGTTTTTATTTCATTCTTTCAATCAACTAAGAAAAATCTCGTATGAACATGAGAAATTCAAAACTAATAGACCATTAAATTGACTAAAACTTCATTCATTGCTGGAATCTGATCTGGAACAGATTGAGTTTCTTAGCAGAAGAGTATTCCCTTTCCACCCTCATTCCTTCATAAGATGTGACAAGTTGAACATAAATCTCTTTATATGTTCTATCCAACAGGTGCATGTTGCCATTGAGCGTGTACTCAAAGTATTCTTTCCATAAAGCATAAACTATCTGTGTGAGTTTTGTGCTGCTTTTTCAAATGCTTGAAGCTGGAATGAAAACAACTAATGCCAATAAGTTTGCAGTGTTCTCAGTAGTATTGATGCCCAACTGCATTTTTGAGAATCCCAGGTTTAATCTTGAAAGGGGTCCAGTGGCTACAATCACAGCTTGAAAATATGTAAAAGCTGGAAAATATTTAAAAGCTGGAAAACAGCAAAAGTATGTTAGAACAAATAGGTACTTTCTGGTATTTTGGGAAGATATCTTTCCTTACTTTCCCACAAGATCTGCCTCTCATATATTTAAGTTTAAACTCTGAATTTAATGGTTCTAGGCTCCTTCACTTTAAATAGTAGAACATACTACTCCACTTTCTTGATTTAAAATAGTCCTCTAAGCATGGAAAAAAGTGGGGAAGGCACTTAGGTAAATTCAGATACTTTATTTTTCTTGAAGAACTATTTGGATTTCTGCAGAAGTATTCAGCTAGGAATTTGATCGACTTTTGGTCTGATCCACAAAAGTTATTTTTCCTTTTTTTTTATGCAGCCTTGGACAATGGATATTACACAGAGTACTTTTTGAAATGGAAGTGTTGTTATGAATATACTTGTATTTTCAAAGGAACAAGTTAGGAGTTTAGGGAGGCAAGCTGTTTAATGCATCTGTTTGCTTGAACGAACGTTGGATTTATGGATAACTTTATATGCTACTTTATAGTTCTGAAAATACCTTCTATCCTCCCAACAGATAAGGAAAAAATGCTATAATTCTATTGTTAGGTTGTTGGCTAGCGGAATTTGGTTCTCACAGGCCAGGGGTATTAGAAATTCCAGCTGGGATGCTGCTGAGTGATTTCTTGGGAACCCTGCTGGTCCCTTCCCTCTGCAAATGGCTGATGGCAAAGAAGCAGCCTGTGCTGAGTAATTAAGCAGCATTACATCTAGCAACGCCCGAGCAGCACAGATGTTTGCCATTCTGTTCCATTTCATCTCCATCAATCTGCAAAAGATTGTTTCACTCAAAGTGGCCTTGCAAATATTTCCATAATTTTTTATTTAATGGTGACACCTGTGAGGGAGCTGTAATTTATAATTCAATGAATTGTGAGTTGAAAGAATGTACACATAGGCATTTTTGGCAGAAAATATAAGAACTCAAATCTAATCCAGTAAGAACTGAACCTTTCTGCTACCCAAAATAGAATACATTTACTACAAATTCTAATATATGATTCAAATACTCCTTCTTTTCATTTATCAAACTACAGTACTTTGTCTTTAAAATGAAAACCATTAACAAACTGACTTTTTAGAAGTAACAATTACAGATTGAGATCAGGGGCCCAGACTTATGAAAGCAAAAATCCAAAGCACATTACTATCATATCTAAATTTCTCTTTTTCTTAGTCTTCTAAATAGATATTTTAACGGATTGCTCTTATGCTTTGGGGAGGCAGAAGAAGCTTGTTTGAAGCACTGATTGTTGCTTTAAGAAGTGTCTGATTATATGCTACGATGCCTTATAACCTATTTGAAGCCAGCAATCTTCAGTCACATATGCTTGGTGTATGCAAGAATGTCCAACATGTATCCAAATACATGTCATACAGCTTGGAACCAAGCTGGCCTGAACCAATTTGTTCTTGAGTTTGTATGAGTATTTCTATGCTTCTAATGTTTCTTCTCTTTTTTTAAACTGTGAATGGGAAAAACAAAGGGTTGTGTCCTGTAACTGGGGGGGGGGGGGAGATGCTCCACAGCATCATCAGTTTTGAGTATGTTTTGCTGTTCTATGCCATCAAGTCAAAACAGACTTATAGTGACCCTATAGATAAGTGTGGTATTTAAGGAGTGGTTTTTACGACTTCTATTCCCCAGTAAGTTTCCATGGCCGAGTGGGGAATCAAAGCCTATTCTCCAGAGTCTTAGTCCATCACTCTGCCCACTAAACCACACTGGGTACACATTCTGGCTGGATAGCACAGTGGATTAGGTCTCTGGCAAGGGAGCCAGAGATTGAGAGTTTGGTTCCCCATTGTGTCTCCTGTAACTAGAGCTGGCCTGTGTGGCCTTGAGCAAGCTGCGTAGTCCCAGGGTACCTCCAGAAGAAGGGGATGGTAAACCACTTCTGTTGTCTATCTAGAAAACCTTGAAAAGTCAGAATTGACTTGATGGCACATTACTATTATTGAGAATGTAGTAGACCTTAAATAGAGGGTTCAGTGTGTTTACCTCTCAGTCAAACATTTTTTTTTCAACTATGAGAGAGAGAGTGGCCTCTAAAGCAGCATTCTGCAACAGGAAAGGTATAATCTGCCAGACAACTCTAAATGGCCAAGCGGCACCAGTGCTTGTCAGAGACTCCAGAAGTGCACACACTGGGTAGGCAACACTCCCAATTGGTAACTGAGCTTTGCCCAGGCAAGACACAAAAAGGATTTCATTCGCAGTGGGGACAAAAAGGTACCAAATGTATCAAATCCTCCCATTACATCTCCAGCTGTTCGCCTTTTCACAGTCCCGTTTCAAATGCTTTTCTGAGTTACAAATAAAGCACCAAATTTTAATTTGAATTGAGAAATACTCAGTATTTCTTTGTGGTATACCTATGAAGAGAAGAGAAGAGAAGAAAAAAGTAGAAAAGACAGGAGGGGCATAATAGTCCCAAACACTACTGTAGGCTTAATCTGCTCAAAGCCTGCGCAAAAGAGAATGTATTCATCCATCCATATCTATCTTCGTCCCCCTACATATAGTCCTCACAGGGTAATGTAAAAGTATGAACTGGCTATTATGAACATTCCAGAATGCAGCACTAGCCTAAAAGTGATGCAGGGCCCTCGCTCTATCCGCCTAAATATGGCTCCCCAAAGAGTTGCAGGGCAATTTATAGACTATAAATTAGGATTTTCGAATTTGAACAGACTAGAAGAATTCTCCTCTTCACAGATTGCTGCCTTGTCGTGGCAAAGGGGCTTGAGTAATTTAGAGAAGCTATAGGCTATGACATACAGGGACACCCAAGACAGACAGGTCACAGTGGAGAATTCTGACTAAACGTGATCCACCTGGAGCAGGAACTGGCAAGCCACTCCAGTATCTTTGCCAAGAATATCCTCTGAACAGAAACAAAAGGCTAAAAGATATCATGCTGGAAGATGAGCCCCTCAGGTCAGAAGGCATCCAGCATGCTACTGAGGAAGAGCGGAGGACAAATATGAGTAGCTCCAGAGCTAATGAAGTGGCAGAACCGAAGCCGAAAGAACGCTCAGCTGCAGCCATGCATGGAAGTGAAAGGAAAGTCTAATGCTGCAAAGAAAGAAACTGCATAGGAACCTGGAATATAAAATCTATGAACCTGGATGTGGTAAGCTGGATGTGGTCAAACAGAAGATGGCAAGAATAAACATTGACATCCTGGGTGAACTAAAATGGATGGGAATCAGTGAATTCAATTCAAAGGATTATATCTACTGTTGTGGGCAGGAATCCCATAGAAGAAATGGAGTAGCTCTCATAGTCAACAAAAGAGTGGGAAAAGCTGTACTGGGATACAATCTAAAAAATGAAAGAATGATTTTGATACGAATTCAAGGCAGACCGTTCAACATCATAGTAATCCAAGTTTGTGCACCAAGCACCAATGTTGAAGAGGCTGAAATCGACCAATTCTATGAAGACTTACAACACCTTTTAGAACTGACACCAAAGAAAGATGTTCTTCTCAATATAGGGGATTGTAATGCTAAAGTAGGGATTCAAGAGATAAAAGGAACAACAGGTAAGTTTGGCCTTGGAGTTCAAAACGAAGCAGGGCAAATGCTAATAGAGTTTTGTCAAGAGAACAAGCTGGTCATCACAAACACTCTTTTCCGACAACACAAGAGGTGACTCTACACATGCACATCACCAGATGGGCAATACTGAAATCAAAATGATTATACAGTGGTGCCTCACATAGCGATCGCTCCGTTTAGCGACGAAATCGCTTTGCGACGAACATTTTGCGATCGCAAAAGTGATCACTTTGCGATGTTCCCTATGGGGTATTTTCGCTTTGCAATGACCGATCATCGCAAAGTGACCATTTTCACACAGCTGATTGGCGGTTTCAAAATGGCTGCCAGAAAAACATGGCTGCCTGCTGTTTTCTGGGACGGATTCCTCGCTTAAGAGGCACAAGAAATGGCCGTGTTGTGGAGGATCTTCACTGAACGGTGAGTTTTAAACCCAGAGGAACGCATTAATCACATTCTAATGCGTTTCTATGGGCTTTTTTATTTCGCATTGCGACATTTTCGTTCTGCAGCGATTTTTGCGGAATTAATTAACATCGCAATCCGAGGCACCACTGTATTCTCTGCAGCCAAAGATGGAGAAGCTCTATAGATTCAGCTAAAATAAGACCTGGAGCTGAATGTGGCTCTGATCATCAGCTTCTCATAGCAAAATTCAAGCTTAAACTGAAGAAAGTAGGAAAAACCATTGAGCTAGTCAGTTATAATGTAAACGAAATCCCTTGTGAATACACAGTGGAAGTAAAGAACAGATTTAAGGAACTAGATTTGGTGGATAGAGTGCCTGAAGAACTTTGGATAGAGGCGCATAACATTGTACAGGAGGCAGCAACAAAAACCTACCCAAAGAAAACGAAATGCAAGAAAGCAAAGTGGCTGTCCAACGAGGCCTTACAAATAGCAGAGAAGAGAAGGGGACCAAAATGCAAGGGTGATAGGGAAAGTTACAGAAGATTGAATGCAGACTTCCAAAGAATAGCAGGGAGAGACAAGAGGGCCTTCTTAAATGAATAGTGCAAAGAAATAGAGGAAAATAATAGAAAAAGAAGAACTAGAGATCTGTTCAGGAAAATTGGAGATATTAAAGGAATATTATGTGCAAAGATGGACATGATAAAGGACAAAAATGGTAGGGACCTTACAGAAGCGGAAGACATCAAGAAGAGGTGGCAGGAATACACAGAGGAATTATAGGAGAAAGATCTGGATGTCCCGGAAAACCCAGATAATGTGGTTGCTGACCTTGAGCCAGACATCCTGGAGAGTGAAGTCAAGTGGGCCTTAGAAAGCTTGTCTAACAACAAGGCCAGTGGAGGTGATGGATTCCAGTGGAACTATTTAAAATCTTAAAATATGATGCTGTTAAGGTGCTACACTCAATATGCCAGCAAGTTTGTGGACCAAGAACTCCCAGAAGTACAAGCTGGATTTTGAAGGGGCAGAGGAACTAGAGACCAAATTGCTGACATGTGCTGGATTATGAACAAAGCCAGAGAGTTCCAGAAAAACATCTACTTCTGCTTCATTGACTGCGCAAAAGCCTTTGACCGTGTGGACCACAGCACAGTTCTTAAAGAAATGGGAGTGCCTGACCACCTTATCTATCTCCTGAGAAATGTATATGTGGGACAGAAAGCAACAGTTAGAACTGGATATGGAACAACTGATTGGTTCAAAATTGGGAAAGGAGTATGACAAGGCTGTATATTGTCTCCCTGCTCATTTAATTTATATGCAGAATACATCATGCGAAAGGCTGGATGATTCCCAAGGTGGAATTAAGATTGCCGGAAGAAATATCAACAACCTCAGATATGCAGATGATACATCTCAGATGGCAGAAAGTGAGGATTTATTAAAGAACTTCTTAATGAAGGTGAAAGAGGAGTGTGAAAAAAATGGTCTGAAGCTCAACATCAAAAGAACTAAGAACATGGCCACTGGTCCCATCACCTCCTGGCAAACAGTAGGGGAAGGTATGGAGGCAGTGACAGATTTTACTTTCTTGGGCTCCATGGTCACTGCAGATTGTGACAGCAGCCATGAAATTAACAGATACATGCTTCTTGGGAGGAAAGTGATGGCAAACTTAGACAGCATCTTAAAAAGCAGAGATATCACCTTTCCGACAAAGGTCTGCATAGTCAAAGCTATGGTTTCTCCAAGAGTGATGTATGGAAATGAGATCTGGACCATAAAAAAGAATTGATGCTTTTGAATTGTGGTGCTGGAGGAGATTCTTGTGAGTCCCCTGGACTGGAAGGAGAATTAACCTATCCATTCTAAAGGAAATCAACCCTGATTGCTCACTGGAAGGACAGATTCTGAAGCTGAGGCTCCAATACTTTGGCCATCTCATGAGAAGGGGAGGCAGTGGAAAACAGGAGGATCTGGCGTGCTCTGGTTCATGGGGTCACGAAGAGTCGGACATGACTTAATGACTAAACAACAAAAAAGAATTCTATTGGTGTTTAGCTGTCAAATTTTTTCTCATGTAGTACTTCCTTTTAATTTTTTAGTGTTTTTTCCCCTCTCCTATGTTAGAAACACAATTAAAATGAGCTCAAGTTTCCCATAGTCAGGTTTACAGCCAAGAGCACCATTGAAATCCCTTTACTGATGTCTTTCTGTCCCTGAAATAGCATTTTTTAAAAATGCATGTTAGTTACTTTTAAACAATCAACATCATGTTTAGTTTGGCCCTTTTGTAACATCAATGTGGCTAAATCAATATTTCTTACTCACTGCCTCCCATCTATAAAATGTGGTTTAGCGCTATTTACATTACGTCATGGTAGTAATGTGAGGCATGTCCAATAGGAATTTGTCAAGTGATAGTCATATGAACTTTTGTCATTAAAACCATTTGTTGAAGACATCTGGCTAACATTCATGAGTTCTTGGCACTGGGCCATCTGTAAAAGCAACTGGAATATGAAATGCTTGGTGAGACACTCACACAGTCACAAGAGTAGCCTTGCTTTCATCATAGATTCCAGTTGCATCTACTGTACTTCGTGATGCGGAATCAAATTTAAACTCAGTGAGTTAAGCCACCTTTTCACACTCATGCACAAACACGTACAGACACTTTGAGTAACTTACATGTGAAAGATGAGCCTTCCAGTTGCTTTTAGCTGGAATGCGTATTCACTTACTGGGAAGTAAGCTTCACTGCACTGAATCGATTTGTACAACTACTCAGACATGAATAGCATTGAGGTGTCAATCAGTAGATGAGGGGAATAAGGCAGGTTAAAGACAGAGTGAAATTGAATTGCAGTGTGCAGGGTTTTTCGTGTTTTTTTGAATTATAGACAAGAATTTTTATTAATGTATCTGAATACTGTAGGGTTAAGCCTTTTAATAAAATGATGCTACAGGCAATATCCCATTTTATAAAAAAATTGTGCATAATATGTTGTTCATAATGTGATGACCCCCCCCCCAAAAAAAAAACAATTTCTGTGACTTGTGGAAGGAGATGAGTGAGATCTGACAATGAGAGAAATTTCCAAATCTTATACTGCGAATGAGACGTTCCATGAGATATTCTAGATGTGAAGTTTCCAAATTAATAATCATGTGCAATCTGGAGTGCACTTGCAGAGACAGATTTGACGAGAACAAAATCAGAAAAAGTGAAACTTTGGTTTTCCCAGCACAGCAAATTCTCCCTTCCTTCCCCCTTGAATAAAATCTGCTCCCATCTCATCAAAGGGCTGGAGACAAATTAACACTTTCATGAAAATTATTCTAGAAAATTTTTAAAAAATGCAGAAGGAAGTGGGTTGAGATGGAATACATTGGGAGTGATTTAATGGATAAGAGAATAAATCCCACTAAATCCCTTTAAATTTGTTTTGTTATAGCTGATGTGAGATTTAAACTAGCAAAACAGAAAAAGTGTTGTGGTGCCTTTAAGACTAGTAAATCTATTTCAATATAAGCTTTTGTGGATTACAATCCCTTTTTTTTTTCAGGCCCCTTCCACACGCCGTCTGATCCATAGGTTTTGGTTTTGTTGATAGAGAAATAGATTAACATAGTTAACTTCTCTGAAAACTACGTGCCATGGACAGGGAAATTTCCTCAGGCTGGTATTTTCTCAGTCCCTGCAGCTGTATTAGGCAGGATAACCAGTGCTGATTTACCAAGCAGTGTTGTGGTCATGAAATGAGAAGGCTGATAAGTTAGGTGATCACCAGATAATTAGTACAGCAAATAGTCTTAGAGAGAGGAAGTCAAGATCTTGCGAGATTTCCAGATCCAAAAGGACATTGAACATAACACACCAGACATAGTCATAATGGAATGAAGAAATGTCTGGATCATTGTCATTGCAATTCCGGGGGATGCCTGAGTTGAAAATAAAGAATTGGAAAAACTAACAAAATACAGAGTCCTGGCAACTGAAACATCTCACATCTGGAAGAAACACACTTCAATGGTCCCCGTAGTCATTAGGGCTTTTGGGAACAATACCAAGAAATTTCACACAGTAGTATAAGCAGTTGCAGATCTCAGAAATCACACCACCACCAGAGCTTCAAAAATGGCAATGTTAGGAATAGCATAATACTGTAACAGTGGTGCCTCAATTTACGAAATTAATCCATATTGGAACGGTGGCAGTAACTTGAAAATTTTGTGACTTAGTTTAAAAAGAAGGGCAGGAAAGGAGGGAGGGAATGAACACTTTTAAAACAGAACACCTTTAAAACCAAGCAGCTTTAAACCAAACAAAGCATCTTTTAAACCAATTTTTACATTTTAAAATTACAATAACAGGCAGTACCAGGCAGTCCAAAGTCTATTTTCCGCTTTTCCCACTTTTTTGTTCATAACTCAAAGCTCTGTTTGCAAGTCAAAGCAAAATTTTTTGAATGGAGTTGTTCATAAGTCAAAATGTTCGTACATCGGGGCATTCATAAGTCAAGGCACCACTGTATCCCACATTCATAAACCAAAGGTTTCTTGAAGAATTGACTTATTTCTCCAGCTGTCCCTTTCTCTGTCATAACAGTTTAATCTGTTATCAAATTTACTTCAGGGAAGATGTATCTATAGAGAACATCCTGGATTCTCTGAAAGTTGAGCATGTCTGTCTCTAGTATAGAGAAATATTGTTTGCCTATTCTGACACACATTTGTTGCCCAATGGATAACCAAGTAAATACTCGTCTTGAAGATCATTTTAAAACTAGCTAAATTTTTAGCTATGATCTGTTATTTTAGCTAAACACCCTATTTTTGGTCAGGGCTACAAAATGTAGTGTACTGCAGATGAAGACGAGAATCAGATTCAAGACTGGAAAGCAGATACTGTAGTCTTTGGGGCTAGTGTCTGTATTATGAAGAGGTGGCACAGAGGTCAGCAAGAGGCAGGAAGTGTTAAATAAAATCTCTGCTAATGACAAAATATGCACAAGATTAATCTTTGCAACAGGTTGGCTCTGTTTCTGATGAATTCTTCTGAAGCTAGAACTGATAAATATGGCAAGTCTGAAATTCTGAGCTGTTCTGAATAGTTTTAATCATTCTTTTTTGGATTTTACATTGCATGCAGGTGTTTGCCCAAGATGGAGCCTGAATTTAGTCTCACAGTCATTACTGTTGTTGAACCTTGTTAACAGCTTCCTTCTCATTTTTATACACAGTGATTTTTGTGTCACACCCCATATGCTTGCTATATTTTATTAGGGGATAAAACTGAACAGCGACTTGGACAGTTATTGTCCTCTGGATTGTTTGTGTTGGCACTATATCTAATGAAGGGGCAGTGGTACCGCTCAGGGTTTAACAAGCTCTCCCTAGTTCTGGAATGTTAATATAAAATCATTCTAAAAATGCAGTCCAGTATCAGAAACAGGTGCAAAGAAGACCAGCCCATAGGGCTAGAACAGTGCAGACTAACAAAGCTTAGTCCTGTTTACTTCAGCTAAGAGGCTGGGTGGGGCGATCCACTGGGCCTCATCATGGAAAGGGAAGGACACCGCTTTTTTATTTCTTGATTTTTAATGACTAGATCCCTAAAGTTAAGAATTTAATTGAACTCAAATTGAGCTCTCTGGAAACAGTGGGGTTGTTTTTGAGAATTCTCCTAATAGCTCAGAAAATGTGAGCCAATTCTAGATCAAGCTGGGAAGATTTTTGACTGGTTTTGTTCATGACATAATGAGAAAACTAGGCAGTTTTATTTCAGTTCTGTATCCCTGACATAATGGTGATCTGCTACAAAGTCTCAGTATTTCTGGATATCAGCCTCTCTCTTTAGTGTGTTGGTGGGAGATAGGTAGCCAAGAAAAACTTCTATAGACTTCGGAAGCAACTGTATTGAAATAACTCCAAAAAGCAAAAACACTCTTCCCGAATCTGGAGCCTTCAAGAGATCTTGCATGACAGCTATCCCTGCCATAATGGCTAGGGATTATGGGAAGTGTAGTCTATCTGGAGCGTCCCATGCTAGAGCGGCCTCTTTCATATATCTTCATGCCTTGGTAAAAGACAAATTCCTGGAATGATTTGTTCTTCCTCCTTGGATTTGTGCTTCTTCCCTATGAGAATTCTTTCCTAATTTCTCATGGTTTCCTCCATAAGCTTTCCTAAATATGCCAAGGAAGCTGAAATCTCAAACATCAGAAAGCTAGATTTTATTACAAATCTAGACTTCTAGCAAGGTCACCCAAGGCACAGTGATCAAAGCTGAAACACCAGAACAAGATACATATGTGCTCTTCAATAATCATCAGTCATATCATCAAAAGAGAATCAACATTTCTGGTGGAGAAATTCTCCATTTAAATTGATAAATAAACCAAGGTTTCAAAAATGCTTAATAATTTTGCTCCCCTTTTTTTGTTAGCATTCCGGAGTCATGACTTTTGTCTTTTTAATGTTCAACTCTAATTTTGCTTTTGCACTTCCTTCTTTAACCTTCCACAATAAAATATATTCTTGTCCAACAGCTTTGGCTATTGGAAACAATTTTATTTCTTCTTATTCTGTTCAAAGAATAGCCATGTGTCTAGATTACAGGTAATGCCTAAAACAATCATATATTGTGGCACACCCATTTTTTTTAAGAACAATGTATAGCTTTTCATGATCCACACAATCAAGGGTTTAACTCTAATCTAGAAAGCACGAAAATATTCAAAAGATGGTGTTAAAGAAGACTTCATGGTGATCATGGATCACCAGAAAGAAAAGCAGGAGGGTCCTAGATCAAATCAAGCCTTAAATCTCTGGAGAAACAAAGTTGATAAAACTGAGGCTATTGTAGTTTGGGTACATCATTAGAAGACAAGACTCTTTGGAAAAGACAGTACTGTAATGCTAGGAAAAGTTGAAGGCAGAAGGAAAAGAAGAAGACCAAATATCAGATGGATTGACTTTAAAAAGGAAACTATAGTCTTGGTTTGTAAGACCTGAACAGGGCTGTTAATGACAGGGCCTTTTGGAGGTCATTAATTCATAGGATTGCCATAAATGTGAAGCAACTTGATGGCACATTAAAGTAAGAGAGATATGTCCTGAGATATATGCACTCAAAATCACTATATATACCAATTATCTGTGCAGGAATGTAGATGGGCTTTAACATTTTTAAATAATGTGTTACTCTGACTTTTAATTTCCACTTGCACTATGAATTCTTTCAGACTTCTGAAATTCTTGTATTTCAAATCCCTTTATTTGTTTATTTTATTTATTTATTTTATTTATACCCCGCCTATCTAGTTGGTGAGGACCACTCTAGGCGGCTAACAACGATAAAACAATACAATAAAAAGTGTAAATAGACATTTCTAAATGATAAAAGCACTACATTACATTACACGATACCCAAAACAAAAACGGAAAGAGGGGGTCAGGAGGCATGTGATGGAAAGGCCTGCCGAAACATCCATGTCTTTAATTGCTTCTTAAAGATACCCAGCGAGGGAGACCCGCAAATCTCAGGAGGTAGATTGTTCCAGAAGCAAGGAGCCACCGCCGAGAAGGCCCGATTTCTTGTCTTTTCCTTCCGGGCCTCCTTCGGCGTTAGGCTCCTCAGCCTCACCTCCTGGTTCGCACGAGTGACATGGGTAGATCTCAACACTTTGAAGTCAATGTGGAATCGGATGGGCAGCCAATGCAAAGCGGCCAGAGTGGGTCAAATATGTTGGTATTTTTATATAATTGTAGCATTCATTGATTAAATATACAATGGTGCCTTGACTTATGAACATCCCTACATACGACCACTTTAAGTTACGACCAGCTCCGGCCGCAAAATTTTGCTTTGAGTTGTGGCTGGAGCTTCCAGTTAGGAACACAAAAAGGCAGGGAAAAAAGGTGGGAAATTCAAATTGCTAACTGTAGAGTGGGCCCTCGACTTACGAACTTAATCCGTTCTGGGAGGATGTTCGTACCTCGGAAACTTCGTAAGTCGACCTACCATTTCCCATTGAAATGCATGAGAATGGAATTAATCTGTTCCAGCATTTCAATCAATCAAGCAAGCAAGCAATCAAGCAATCAAGCAATCAATCAATAAAAAGAGCAAATCCCACGTTTGGACTGCAAAACACACACACACACACATACACAAACCACAGAAACATAACCCCCCCAGTCCAAACCCACACAGAAAAGTTTTTTTTTAAAAAAAGACTTACCAGTCTGAAGCCTCCCGGGAGGAGGGAGCCGATTTCTCCCCAGCTGCCTGGCTTGCTTCCGAAGCCAAAAAGGCAGTGAGAAAGCATGGGAAATTCAAACTTCCCATGCTTTCTCCCTGCTTTTTTGGCTTCGGAAGTTTCAGAAGGCTTCCTCCAATGTCGGAGGAAGCCTTTTGAAAGCTCCAAAGGCAGGGAGGAATTTCCCGCCCTTTCTTCCTGTCTTTTGGGTTCATTACCGGATCCGCGTTCGCAAGTAAGGGTGTACTACTTGCGATGAGATCGGGTTCATAACCCAAAATGTTTGTAACTAGGGCCATTCTTAAGTCGAGGGCCCACTGTATGTGGCGAAGAGGCTGCTTCTTTGTAGCTCTTTCACCCCAGCAGTTAGAGAGTGTATGATTGGAGGAGACTTGGGACTGCCTGGTAAGGTAAGGTGCTGCTTTCTGCTTTTTAAAAATTGTTCTGGGTGGGTTTTGCAGCATGATTTTGAGCTAGGGGGTTATGTTTCTATGCTGTGATGGGTCTTGGGGGCTGTGTTTCTTTTTTGGTCCCCCCCCATTTCCGATGAGTCTTTGGGGGGTTTGTTTGTTTTTTGGTGTGTTTCCTCCCCATTTCCAATGGGTCTTAGGGGGTTTGGTTGCTTTTGGGGTTTTTTCCCCCATTTCCAATGGGTCTTTCATACTTCCCTTGCTTTTTCCTTTGTTTTCTTTGCATTTCCGATGTGCTCCCTTTGCTTTCTCCTTTGTTTGCATTGCCAATGTGCTGCCTTTGTTTTCTTTGCATTTCTGTTGTGCTCCCTTTGCTTTTTCCTTTGCTTTCTTTGCTTTTCCAATGTGCTCCCTTTGTTTTATTTGCATTTCCCATGTGCTCCATTTGTTTTATTTGCATTCCAATGTTCTCCGTTTGTTTTCTTTGCATTTCCGATTGTGCTCTCTTTGTTTTCTTTGCATTTCTGATGTGCTCCCTTTGCTTTTTCCTGTGCTTTATTTGCATTTCTTATGGGTCTTGCACGCTTGATTGCTTTTCTCCCCCCTTTCAGCCGGAAGGGATTAATCGTGTTTCCAATGGGTCGTGCAGTGATTTTTATTTTTACTTTATTTTGTTATTTTTTTCTTCGGCCAGAATCAACTAATTGCATTTCAATGCATTCCTATGGGAAGTGATGCTTTGACTTATGACCATTTCAAGTTACACCCATCTCCTGGAACGGATTATGGTTGTAAGTCGAGGCACCACTTTAATTAACTCTCCATCTCTCATGGGCAAGAGTCATGTCCTATAGCCTTCAGTTCTGTGTTAAAAATTATAAATGACCTGTTTCCCTCTCATACATAAAGTCTTCTCCCATCTGCCATTTCCTGTAAAAGGAAATACGTAGTCTTGACACTCTTCTATGAGGGGTGATAATTCTTAGTGTGCTAAGCTTATTAGGTATTCTAGTGGCAGCTTCAGCTTGCTTCAGAATCCATAGGCAAGCATCATTTGAACATTCACTTCATTAAGCTGTGAAGCAGTCATTCCTTAGGTGTGGTGCACTGGGAAAGAGATAAACCTTGCAGAGCTTCTGTGTGACAAGTGTTCAGCCTATCTCCAGTTTTTCCACCTCCAGGTGCATTCCAATTCTTTTCTTTGAGGTGTGAGAGAATAAGGAAAAATAGTGGAGCAATTTGATTTTTTTGACTGAATTGTGACCAAATTAACATTGCTGTCATAACATAAACCTTTAGAGTATAGGGATATCATGAAGTTCTACAGGACCTTTTTCATTAAAAAGTCTAAAAACCTCAGCATAGCCATAGCTAGCTGAGTGTTTTTGGAATCTGTAGACTTTATTTTTTTAAATCTCATCACTGAGGTTCTGTGTCCTTTTTCTCAACCTGTTTATACATTACTTGGGAAGGCTATGACAATGAAGTAACTGAGGTTTTACTCAGGGTTCTAAATTTAGAAGGTGGAAAACTTCCATGCTCTTTGCTTATCCAATAAAGATGAATACACAAGAGAACATCAAAAGAGGAAAAACAGATCTCTTCTAGAAGGTTCAAGAAATCGAAAGAAATTTAACCCTAGATTAGGAAAGACCAAGAGGAGAACACATTATTGGACCAGGATAAAAGAAAGAAAAGTTGGAAGCAGTATACTGGAGACCTATACAGAAGAGATAAAAAGATGACTGTGGCGTCCACCCAAGTCATGAATATTGGTGGTGGTGAAGGCTTCTGGGAGCTGTAGTCCAAGAACATCTGGAGGCCCAAGGTTGAGGATCACTGATCTACATAGACCAATGGGAGTGCTGGAGAGGCAGAGTCACAAGATATAAGAGACTCAGCAGCAGGAGGAAGAGTTTAGATAGGGGGTTTTAGTTGAGGAAATTGAGAGTTTTGGAGTTTGGGTGAGAGAGTGGTAGTTGAGAGGGATAAAGGAGAATGTTGGTTTAAAAGTTAACAACATTGCTTGTTCTGTCAATACCTGTAACAATAAACAATTTATGTTTGGTTCTTTTAAAATGACCTATGGCCTGGACCTCGATTATTAATAATAGGTAATGTTGATGTAATCAACTGGTGGTAGCTGAGGGGCATGTAGCATGAGCTCTTAGTTTGGTGAAATAAGCAGGGGCCATGTGGGGATCATGACAATGACCAATTCCTTTGAAGAGGAATCCTATGATGGAGTACCTGCAGTTCTAGAAAGTGAAGTGAAAGCCGCTCTGAAAGTATGAGGAGCAGAATACCAATAAAAGTAATTCAAGTCATAGAGACTGAATCTGTCAAAATCCCAAAAAGAACATGCTAACAAATATGGAAAACAAAATAACAGTCCAAAAATTTGAAATGATCAATATACCTTCCTATCCCTAAGAAAGGAGATTGCCAAGGAGTGCAGCAACTATAGAACCAATGTTGTAATTGCATGTGCACCAACACTGTCATCTACAGCAGAAGTTAAAGACAAATTCTATTATGATCTGGCAGCTACTATCAAGAAAATCCCAGAGAAAGAGCTGCTGCTCATTCTCGAAGATTTTAACACTAGAGTTGGTGCTGATCACAATTCTAGCCTTTCTAGTATTACGATCACAGTTACCAGAGTGCTGATTGCGCTACTGATCACTCCCTGGTGTGTAGTAGAGTAAAACTGTGAGCAAAGACATTGTATCACATGAAAAAGGAATTTCAGATGATGATAATTTTTTTGCTTTATAAATTACTGCAAAGCTTTTACTGTATAGATCACGAGAAGCTGTGGGCTGTTCTGAAAGAAATGGGTGTGATTCTGCACTTGATTGTCCTGATGTATAACCTGTATTGTGGGCAAGAAACTACAGTTAAGACAGAAGTACAAAGAGACAGAATGGTTTCTTATAGGCAAAGGTGTCAGTCAATGGTGCATGTTATGTCCCTATATTTTCAATCTGTATGCAGAACATATAAAGAAAGATGGACTAGTTTTAGAAGAAGAGTGAAAAATAGTCTAAGAAATGTCAATAATTTAAGATATGAAGATTACACCATCTTACTGGCAGAAAGCAGCAGTGACTTGAATAAACATTTAATGAAAGTGAGAAAGTGCCCAAGTAGAACTGCAACTGAACATTAAGAAGGTAAAAATCTAAACAGCTTTAACGTACTGTAGATAATGAAGAAATTAAAATAGTGAAAGATTTTGTGTATCATGGTTCTATCATTAACCCAAATGGAGACTGTAGCCAAGAAAGTAGAAGTCTGAGACTCAGAAGGGCAGCAGTGAAGGAATTAGAAAATATAATCAAGTGTAAGGATGTATCACAGGGGACCAAGGCCAAGCTCATTCAAACCATTGTATTTCTGATAACTATTTATGGATGTAAAAGCTGGACAGTAAAGAAAACTGTCAGGGAAACAATTGATTCATTTGAAATATGGTGCTGGAAGAGAGCTTTGCTGTCAGATACCCTATCTTCCCCAGAACAGCGAAGAAGCTCCTGGTTACTTTCAATAAAATAACATTGGATAACTTTTGCCAAAGGAAGTGATCAGAAAGAGAAACAAGTGGATCCTAGAGCAAATCAAGCTTGAACTATCTCTGGGTCTGTCATATTTGGGTATATCATGAAAAGGCAAGATATGCTGGAAAAAGACATTAATGCTAGGAAAAGCTGAAGGCAGCAGGAATAGAAAGATCAAGTATGAGATGGATTGTCAAGGAAGCCACAAAGTTTACAAGAGCTGAGCAGGGCTGTTGAGGACAGGACATTTTGGAGATTGTGCATTCCTAGGTTGCCATAAGCGAACTAGGTCACCATACATTGGAGGCAACTTGATAGCACATAACATATGTATTTGTAATTTAGCTGCTATACATTATCAGTTAATTTTGTGCTCATGGTCTATTTAGGATGCAGTTGAAAATAAGCTAAACTAAACTAAAATATCATTATACAGTTGTCTTGTCCTTGAGATGCTGTCTCATATGCTGTAGGACTGATTGATTTATATCTCATCTTTAGAGATCACTGACATCAGGAATCTGATGTTGGAGACAACCATTGCTTACAATTGAATGGGCATCACCAAAACCAAAGTATAATACAAAGGAAGAGTGGCCAAAATTCCTCCTTCCTCACAGCAGCATGGTGGGTTTTTGGGTGCTATAGAGGATCTGGAGTTGAATTTTATAACAGTTACTGATAGGATGGCTCTGTTAATAATCTAATTCTTTACAAACCCATTTAACAACAAACCGAATCAATTTTGTTTTGTTTTTGCCACAACACTTTGTTTTACCTAATCATATGAAACCATCATGTGGAAATCTATCACAAGCATGGAGTGTCACTCAGATTCCAGTATAACCACAACATGGAAAGGTAAAGCATACAAAACCTGCAGGTTCAGTAATGGAAAATTCTGAAAATAATGAGTGTAAGTATATTCACAGTCTCATATTTTAGTTTGAGTGTGATGTGCTACATGGGAAGGTAGGTGAATGTGTCACTCCCAAAAAACGAGAAAGCAATTCTCATTTTGAGATGTACTTTCAAGAACAATGATAAGGCTCAGCTGGTGAAAATACAGCATTTGACAAATAATTAGTAAAAAAAAAAGATTTATATTTATTTATTTATTTTTTGGACTTATATAACGCCCCATAGCGCTACAAGCACTCTCTGATTTCCTTCTAGCCTTAAACCATGTAGGATTTGAGACTCGGCTAGCAACTGTCTCAAGCTTAACATAATTGTTGAGTCCAAATATTTCACATAAAACACTTCTTCAAAGCAGTAACGAAAACCAGAGCATCCACATATTGTTTGTTTTCCTTTGATGGAAGCATCAATCTTTGTTCTCAGATAATTTGGGCAGACTTCACAAAAAAAAATTTGTGGCATTACTTTTTCGGAGAACATTCTTCAGGAGAATTTTATTTCCATGTGTTGAAGAAGAATTGTGCAATATAGGGATAATCAGAGTCTAATAGTGTTAACCATAGGCCAGGTTTAGCTAGGCTTTTTCTGTAATAAAATAGGATAATGTTGAAAAGCTAATCAGTAGCGACAGATCCATTCCTGAGGGAGGCTCTTAATCCAAGTACTGTATGACTTCTCTGAAACACTCTCAGATACTTTTTTTGGCTGTTAGCCTCATTTCACTTTCTGCCAATCAGTAGATTTCTTTTGGACACATTAATTCCAAACACCATTTCTTAACTCAGTTGCTCTCTTTGAAGCATAAACAAATCTAGAATTTTAAATGTAAGAAATGCTTTCAAATGCATTCATTGCAATTATGACCCTGAAAGATTAACCTTTGTGTGCTTTAGTTGTCCTTCCCATCTTTGATAGTGATGGTAAGCTAGAAGGAAGTCTAAACTCACACAAACAGAAAACAAAGATGGTCCTGTGCTTCTTAGTGTAATAATCCAAAACATCATTACTGTGGGCTATACAGTGGTGCCTCGCATAACGAGCGCACCGTTTAACGGTGACTCCGCATAATGATGCGGATTTTGCGATCGCTAATGCGATCGCATACCGATGTTTGAATAGGGCAAAAATCGCTTTGTGACAATCAGTAAGCGTTTCGCTTACAAATCTTCGCATTGCGATGTTGGGGGAACACCTGATCGGCGGTTCCAAAATGGCCACCGGAACACCCAAAATGGCCGTGCGCAGTGTTTTCGTGCCCTGCCCTCGCTTACCGAGGGCACGAAAATGGCGGCCGAATGGGGAAACTTCGCTCAACTGTGAGTTTAGGCCCTGTTGGAACGCATTAAACAAACTTTAATGCGTTCCAATGGGCTTTTCCGTTCCGTTTAGTGATGTTTCCCCATAGCGAAGATTAATCCGGAACGGATTAACCTCGCTATGCGGGGCACCACTGTACAAATAATAGCTGCAAACAACTGTTTCTTCAAGGACATTAAAGGGTCTCTTCTGAAGTTGTTGCAGACCTACCCATAAAGTTTTACAGAAACAAAAGTCCACAAAGATGAAGTTCCACAGTATCCTTAATTTTGTTGCCTCCATGGCAGTGTTAGATTCCCATATAATCTCTACTACAGCCAATAGTAAGGTGCAACTGTCTATAGAAGAACCTTTAGAAGATCAAACCTTCTCCTTTTTAAAGTGGCAAACCAGGTGCTTCCACAAAGGCCACAAATGCAGGAATAAATTTTTGCTGTTGTTCCTTCAGGTACCTATCATTCAGTAGCAAATTGCTTAGAGCATGAAAATAATTAAGAACTGCTGGATATCATTAGTTTAGGTTCCTGGCTGCAGAGCCAGAGGTAAGGAGTTCGATTCCCCACTATACCTCCTTGACAAGAACTGGACTCGATGATCCATAGACCTCCTTTCAGCTCTGCAATTCTAAATATATACAGTGGTGCCTTGCTTAACGATTGCCTAGCTTAACGAGGAAATCGCTGAACGATTAGGTTTTTGCGATCCCCTTTGCGATCGCAAAATGATGGTCTAAACATCTAAACGGGTTTTTTTCATTTATCAATGATCAGTTCCCTGCTTTGGGAACCGATTTTCGCTTTACGACAATCAGCAAACAGCTGATCTTCGGGTTTTAAAATGGCCACCGGCTGAAGAAAATGCCCTCCCGATGTTTTTAGGAAGGCTTTTTTGCTTAACAGGCACCAGAAAATGGGCGCCGTATGGAGGATCTTTGCTGGATGAGCAGGTATTCAGCCCATTGGAAGACATTGAACGGTTTTCAATGGGATTTCAATGGGTTTTTTAAATTTCATTTGACAATGTTTTCACTCTTCAGCGATTTTGCTGGAATGAATTAACATCGTCAAGTGAGGCATCACTGTAATACTTTTTTGGATGGCAAATTCCTAGTGGGTTATAGCTCCCAATGAACATACTGAATGAAGAATCCTGGAGGCTGTAGTAAAAATGTAATTTTTCAAAGTTCTGATCCTACCTGTGAACATGGTTAGAGTTTATCCTTTTTTTAAAAAACTCTATTAGTTCTGAATGAGACAGACACACAGAGAGAGAGAACACATTTCAGACATTACAGTTGTCCAGTAGCATTTTTCCTCCTTAAACATTTGATTAAACTTTTCGGTAAAATAATTGTTTGATGTGAACAAGGGCTCAGAATACTGGGAGTGCTTTTAAATTTTGGCAAGTACAATGACTCTGGTACAAAGAGGAAACATCAGTTCTTAATTATACATTGATACATGCTTGGCATTATTTCCATTTGGACATTCCTAATGGAAAGCAAAGGGAGGGAGTATGGAAATAAGGTATTATTAAGGATAGAAATTGCACATAGGACTGCAGCTCACTGAGATAAGATTTCTCAGACTGCAGAGTCGTCTTTTGTTAGGGCTCTAAAGAACCTAAGTTCTGTTTGGCTTGTGAAATCAGCTAAAAATACTAATGCTAGTATTAAAGCGCAGAAGAGATCTTTGGGCAACAGAATCACATTGGTCCAATTTTCTTTTCTTTTTTTAAAAAATGTTTATTAAAGAAAGTTAATAATAACAACACTAACATAAAATGGTATACATCCAATACAATACAGTACAGCTATAATTCCGCCACTATCACCCTCAGGACTAGGTAACCAGAAATATCCTTTTATCCCTTTTCACCCCTTTTTGCTCAATATATCTATTTTCTTTCCAACATTCTAATGTGTTCTTCAAAAAGGGTTTAGTTGTTCTCTTTATTTCTTCTACAATTTTTTTTATTTAAAGAGAAAGTTCTCCAATCTATTAGAATATTCTGACATTTCCATTTCCCTCCATGTTGAATTTCTATTATATGCAATAATATCCGGAATATGTCTAAGATGGTTTACAATGTAATATATTTTAACATTTGGTAATCCTAGCCGTCCTTCTTTTTGTGGAATATACCATGGTATTCTTCCAAACCATGAAAATTTTAATATCAGTGCAGTTTTCTGAGGGCAGGGGGCAGAACTCTGGTGAGCCAGGAGCTGAGGTGCTGGAGCAAAGGTTCTGATCTAAGATACATACCAGCACCTACCTGCCTGCCTGCCTGCATGCCTGCCTGCCTGCCTGCCTACCTACCTACCTACCTACAGTGCCTACAGTACCTACCTACCTACCTACCTACCTACCTACCTACCTACCTACCTTGTTTGTTTGTTTGTTTGTTTGTTTGTTTGTTTGTTTGTTTGTTTATGAGGGCATCCCACAGTTGGGGTGCTATGACAGAAAAAGCCCTCCGTTGGGTCTCCATATAATGAACTGTTCTCAATGGTGGTACACCTTGCCCTGCCACAATCTGACACAGCTGATTTCAGATCAGCCAGTCTCATACTGAAGTTGTTTTAAAACTTCAACCAAGACATTAAGCCTCTTAGTAGAGGAATCAACGTGCAACTCCACCATTCTTTGTATTGATTCAATACTTTGAGTAAAAGGCTCCTACGGAAGTACCTCAAAAATTAAGGAGAAAAGAGAGACTACCCGGTGCTTTTGAAGGTTTTGTGCAGTTTCCTTTCAATCCTAATTTGTCAACACTGGATCCAGCCAGGGCACTGTTGCACTCTTTTCGGTACGTAGAAAGGTTGTACAGTATATTATACTTTTTGGACTAAAGGTCTCATAATCCCCATATGGTAAGTCCAGTGGCTATGTCACCTAGAGATTCGCAGAGGTATAGTTTAAAAAGAAAACATTTCCTAGCTCTAGATATATTCAGAGAAACTGTAACATTAAGCAGTAATGAGAAAGGTCTGAATGTTAAATGAATTTGCTTTTACGTTTTCCATTTCACTGATTCTACCTCTACACACAGTATCTTCATACAAATTGCCTATTAAGCACCAGGCATGTAAATTAACTTAAATTGTGCTTTTATTTCTAGACTATAGCAAGACAATCAATTTCTGAGTATTCTGGGTGTAAAGACTAATTCTAGATCAAAGTATCCTCATTAATCTTCTATCAGTAACTCACATTTAAAGATCTCAATAGTAATTAGAACCAATAAGCCAGAAAAGAACACATTATGATCAGCCTTATCTTTATTACTGATTGTGTAATGGTCTGTGGCCCAATTCTTTCTTCATTTGTTTCACTGTAAATCAGGATTCAATCCCCTTGAGTCAATTAAGTTCCTTAGTTGTTGGGTTTCTTTAGTTTTGTTTTTATATGGTACAGGGAAGGAAGAATGAAGTGTGTTAAAGCAAATGAAAGCTAGGAACCATGCTAGTTTGGTCACAATGTCTGAACAGATTTGATGTCCATGATCATTATAGTAATGTAGTTTTAGCATCTGTAGTAGTGGTAGAAGTTGTATTGTTTATATCATGATCATCTAAAATTTTCAGCATACATCTACTCCTGCTTTGGGGCTTCTCTCCTCCCTCTGCAGCTCCTGTGCTCCTCTCCAACATATATTTTGTAAGGTAGCAAGTGACTGCAAGGGAGCTGAAGAGATAAGGATATCACTATTGTGTCCAAGGGAATTAGGTTATTCAGGTTTTGCTTGCCTGAATTTGTTTTTAGGTAGACTTTATGATCTAACCCCCCATCAGTTTATTTAATAAAAATTCTATTAAGAAAAGAAAATGACCAAACATCAGCAGTAATAGTAAATATCCAATTCAGTCAGCCCAACATTTAGTCTGTAGTTTAATCCAGTTTATGAGATACACTGGATTTAGAAAAAAATTTAATTTTAGCTCTGAGCACCTGCTTGACTAAATTTCAAATACTGAGTCAAATTGTGGCTGTTCAAACAGACCAGGAAATTTGTGGACTTTGTTTTTAAAAAAGAAAGAAAAAGAAATAGAGAAAAGCAAGGAAAAGGAAACAGAAACTAATTGGGTGAATGGAGTCCTTATTGTGCAAGAAAGACACTGGTGTGACATGGTTGGACAAAAGAGGGAGGTAGCTTCCTTAGGCAAGATCATTAGAACTTTATATCATCTTGCCTGCTGGGTTTATTTCATTTATCTGCCAGATTTGACTTACTTTAGGCCAAAATGTGTGTGACTGCAGTGTGTTGCTTGTGTTCTTGTGCTGACCTTGAGTGGTTGGTTAGGTTTCTGTTTTGCATGGTAGGATATATCTTTTCCCCCCTTGTTTTTCCTCTCTGTGAGTTTTTTTTCTCTCCATGCACATTGCCATTGTCCTCTTGATCCTTCTATGATTGTGTAGTGACTTGGGTTCTTTACACTTGGTGTTAGCCAAAGCAAACCTACTGCTGCTGGCTTCCTTTTGGGCATGGGCCACAGAGAATAATATGTGGATAACTAGCGCCTCTTGCTTAATTCCCCATTGTACCATACATTGGCAATAGGATCTCCATTCCTGTCAGGCATTAGCTGCTCCTGCTGCCAATGGATTGCTTCAGGCATTGTCCACAGAAAATACTGCTCTAGAGATACTCAAGCAACATTGGCTATCAGGAGTGCTTTCTTGTTAGGTAAAGGAAAATCGCTCCTGCTGCCACCCACTGGGCCTTGTCCCAATAGAATTCTGCTACATGCAATACTGATGTACCTGTACTTTGGTCCCTTTATATCTTCTGCTGGATAAACAGGGTCTTCCTTTCTCACAATATTACTTTCAATGGTAAGAAATGGCAGGACTTGGAATCTAAAGTAGAAGCTTGAGAGAAAAAAGAAAAGAAGCAAACTGTAGAGTTGTCTGGTTCCCAAACCTGAAAAACGAAATGTGTGCAGTTTGGCATGCTGAATCCCCCCCCTCTCTGTGTGTGTGTGTGTGGGGGGGGGTGTAGCACACTGCCAAGGCTCATAGCATTTATAGGTATTTGTGATACCCTGTTCAAGTGAATGGGATCCACTGAGTTTCAAATTTCTGAATTACAATCCAAATCCAGGGTCTACATGTAGCCCACCTTTTTGTTTAAGCTGGATCTCAGTAGCATTCATGAACATTTTTGTTTTCCTAATTCTTACCGTTTGGGGCTTCTTTCATGACCAACACACCAATACAGACACAGACATGCTGCTATATTTGTAAGGCAGACAGTTAGAAAGCAATTCTGAGCTGATGGAGACAAATAGACATCTATAAAACAATGAAAACAGTAGCAAAAGCAACATAGAAATATATCACCAACATATCACAGTGCCCCCCAGATTAAATAGATTCAGGGTCTATTTAAAGTAGGAGAGGCGCGGCGGCTATCATGATTATGGTAATGGTGGTGATTATATATTTTTTAAGTTCATGTGTTGTTTCCATTAATATTATGTACACAGAAACAGTAAGAAAAATCAACATGTATAAAATACTTTTCTATATGGTTAGTATTTTCTATGTTGGCATCTGAACCTTTTTTTTTTTAAATCATTCTCCCAGTTCAGTGACATGCAACATTTCTGCAGAAACAAATTATTTTATTTAAACCCAATTTGCTCCACTTCTAATACTGTTTTATGTGTTGTTCACCCAGTATTTTATATATAGTAGTTTGTTATCTGAGTCTCTTGGATAAAGATGCCATATAAATGCATGGTATTGTTTTATGTTCTCTGAAGACAGGACAGCTGAGAAAAGATATGTGCCAGATGTTAATACTCCTGCCTTCACACACAATGGTGTCATTTTCTATTAAAATTCCACTATTGCTTATGAGAGAAAATTTACCAGGAATTCTGCTTACCAAAGAAAAAAATCCATAACAATGTATTCTGTGTGACAAAGTATTTCTGTTCCTAGTCTAGATTTTCTATGCTGACTTTGTAACTGAAGTAGATTGAGAAGGGCCCCAAACTTTTGATATAGAATAAAGTGTTGGTCTTTACTTACTAATTAGAACTTGTAGGAGCCCCAAACATAATAGGACAGCTATTGAGAGACCACCAGTATGAAAGTTGTATCCTGTTCAAAGCTTCAGAAATTTGCTTTAGGGAGCTAAATCTCCCAGAATCCCTCAGTCAAGGCCTTGCAGTATTTCACAATATCTGGGGGATTCTGTACTTCAGTGATAAAGAAACAGTTGTATGGTTCTTGTACATAATTCAAAGGCAAGAAAGAGTGATACCATTATTAAACCACTAAAAAATTATGAGCAGAAGCTAGCTTTTGAGCCATACAGATCATCGTCAGGTTGGGAACACAAAGCTGTGTGTGGTGTAGAAAAAGCAAAAGACCTTGGCCCAAACTGCAAACCAGGCTTCTCAGCTACAGAAAAATTCAAAATAGGAACTATAGCCTCAGGTAAGAGGTTCAGGTTTCAGACTGCACCTCTGGTGGCATGAATCCAGGTTTGCAGGCATTGCCCTCATCTGCAGTGTTGACATCCATACAATGTCCTAAGCCCTATTTAGTCATTCTGTTATTTGGAAAGATCAACCCAGTTGGGGAGAGTCTAGCTCTGTAGTCTCCTTCATCACTTTAGTCACATGAGCAGTAGCATGTCTGAAAAGGACAAGAGTCTTACTTATGTATAGGCTCTACATATGAGAAAGGTGTTTTTTTTTTCTACATGTGGCGCTTACACACAAGCAGGTACATCTCTTTGGACATGTTGCTGTTCATGTGAGCAACACAAAGGAGTGAGCAGGGCTAGCTTCGTTTCATATTGATGCGTTGAGATGACAGAAGTAAATTGGGCTACAAATTAACAGTAAATCAAAGCAGTGCCAAACTATCCTTTGGGTAATAGGTTCACAACACAAATTATAGCACTGCTCTTATAACCATTGAAGATAAACCAGCTTGTGGGAAGGGCCAAGGTCTTCTCACACATGGAGGAAAAATAAATACAGTGGTGCCCCGTATAGCGAGGTTAATCCGTTCCGGATTAACCTTCGCTATACGAAATCTTCGCTAAGCGGGAAGTAAAAAGCCATTGGAACGCATTAAACTTCATTTAATGCGTTCCAAATCGGCCCTAAACTTCCCACTTAGAGAAGTTTCCTGGCCCCGGGCAGCCATTTTTGCGCCCTCCCCTCGCTTGCCGAGGGCGCGAAAACGCCGCGGGGGGCCATTTCGGGTCTTTTTGAAGCCGCAAAACAGCTGTTTTGCGGCTTCAAAATGGACCCGAAATGGCCCCGCGCGGCGTTTTCGCGCCCTTGGCAAGCGAGGGGAGGGCGCGAAAACGCCGCGCGGGGCCATTTCGGGTCCTCCGGCGCCCATTTTGGAGCCGTCGATCAGCTGATCGGCGGCTCCAAAATGGCCGCCGGAGCCCCAATCGTCGCAAAGCGAGGTGCGGCGATTGGGTGCTCCGTATAGCGATCCCGAAAAAGGGGATCGCTATACGGATTCGTCGTTGTACGGTGCACTCGCTAAGCGAGGCACCACTGTAAATAATTATCAACGATCATGATGAAAAACCAAGAATATATTATTTAAAACTGTTATACCAGTGTGAACTCTCTACTCTATAAGGTTCTAAACTGAGAATACATAACCTAAAAGTGTTACACCGGTATGATTTTGCATGAATATTAATAAGGGAAAGGATTGAAAAGGAGAGAGAAGTTTGAAGAAAAGTCATTTTCTATTGGGGACTAAAGCAGTGTTCTGTCTCACATCTTTTTCACAATATGCCACTCACAAAGGTGGCTGAGCACTGACTGTTTTGTTTGTTTATTTCTGTGTGTGGAGAAAGAAAAAAAGCTGATGAGAGAGACCAGGTTTTAGTGACCACCTCCAGCATTCTCTGAAATTCTTACAGGTCTGAATTGTTCCATTGAAATTGCTTTGCATGCTTTTAAACATGTAATTCCTCAGATTTGTCTGCTAAGGTTCCATAACCTCAGAGAATAACATGTTTAGGTCTTATGCTGATCTTTGAAAATATGTGTTTGCCACTTTAAAAAAAATGTCTCCACCACCACCCACAATGCTCAAACAACTTTGCTTGACATTTGGATGTGAATAACTCCACTACTTTGATAGTGACTGAAGGAGAATGTGAGCCAAAGTTTGGCTTTTAATATAAGCCAGATGTATTCTTTGGCTGCATCCTTTAATTGAAATCTGAGATCAGATTTATTAATAGCGGAGGGGAATTTTTTTTTTTGTTAGCATTACCGGATCCAAGAAGAAAAGGTTTAAAATATTCTAACACATTCAGAACTGAAGAATGGGTATTAATTACTAAGGGGAAATTGTATGACCTGTAACATTCAGTATTGTAGGGTCCAGAAAAGCCAGACCCTTTCAACCTAGCATGACAAAAGCCCCCGAGGCAGTCAGGTATTAACATGCCTTGTAGACATAAATTATCAAAAATCCTAACCGTGCAGTCCATTTTCCTGTTTCTCAGTTTCCCAGATGTAACAGCACTGTTAATGATCCATAACTCTGGAAAACGTAAGTTGACAGTGATAGAATCCCAAGCATTGTAGCTAATGTAATTATTTGTGAAGTACTACTGCCTTCTGCTGTCTAGAGAAAGAGGAGTGGACTGGAGACATTTGAAATGAAAATAGGCAGATTCTTTTGCCAGAGTTAAGCCACCGCATTTACAAAAGTGTTTCCTTTTGGTGGGGGGGGTTCTTTTATAGATAAAATTTTGCTGTTTGGGTGGCCCAAAGCTTATTTTTGTCCTTCAGAATGTTCTGTCTCTTTGTCCAGCTTCGCTGTGTATCAGACCATAGTGAGAGAATGCAGTTAAACTGTCGTGAATCCCACAATTGCACTACAAATGTTGTGCAACAGCCTCATTTTTTTAAAAGAAGGATCTTCCTTTGGTTATAGGTGAAAAACAAAATAAAAAAAGTGTTAAAACAAAGACAAAAATGTGATGGCACCTTAAAGACTTAACTTTTATATATATATTTTAATGTGAGCTTTCGTCGACAGGTCCGCTTCGTCAGACATCCCTTATATCAGTGGTCCCCAACCTTGGGCCTCCAGATGTTCTTGGACTTCACCTCCCAGAAATCTTGGCCAGCAGAGGTGGTGGTGAAGGCTTCTGGGAGTTGTAGTCCAAGAACACCTGGAGGCCCAAGGTTGGGGACCACTGCCTTACATTACAAGTGAGTGAGGAGAATTTCCTCTCTTCAGTTGATATAGGATGGCTGTCTACACTTCACTGATAAGAAGACCAAAAGAGAACATTGACCTGCAAGAAACTGTATATATTCATATGCAAAATGAAATATTATTTTGATGCTGTGAACAGAACCTTACAATACATCTTCTTCCTCTTTGGTTCCTTATGTGTTTATGTAAATTAGGTTTCTAACAGAGCATTGTCCTCTGGTAGCCCTTCTGGCCCCAAATAGGACATGTGGCCACCCTGATTTGTTTGCTCCTGCCACTTTTAAAGTCACTTAGTGCCTCAGGTTCATCTAAAAATATCAGAGCTATGTTTTCTCTCTCTTTTTTTTTTTAAATTTTTTTGCAGCATTATATCAGGCCAGGTTTAGAGAAGGATGAAAGGATTGGTGTATTTCTTACTTTTTGCAGCTTTCATCTCCAAGTTCTTCATTCCTCTGCTGTTTTTTAAAGGAATTAGAATAATCACATAATTTTAAACACGGTTTATCAGAAAATATGCACCTTTTCTTATTAATATTATTATTCATTTTATTTATATGCCACATTTCTCCCAACAAGGGACTCAAAGCGGCTCACCTTTGTATATATGCTATTATAATGAACCCATTTTGGTATTCATTTTCAACTATAATATGCATATTTATGTGCATTTGGTATTTTCTTTAAACTGAGATATATGAAGTTCAAAGA
The DNA here is from genome assembly GCF_051106095.1 of Pogona vitticeps. Classification (NCBI taxonomy): domain Eukaryota; kingdom Metazoa; phylum Chordata; class Lepidosauria; order Squamata; family Agamidae; genus Pogona; species Pogona vitticeps. The sequence goes on from NC_135785.1 coordinate 42,369,985, forward strand.
AATACAAAAACTGAAGGATAAATGCTTTCCAATCTGCATATTAGTCTATAAGGTGAATGGTTTGCTTTGAAATGTGATATGACACAAATCCTCATTTTTGTCATATAAATGAGTCCTAGTCAGACGGCATGTCCATTGAGCCCAGGACAAATATGCCATTGATTGAAGACCGCCTGTCTGCAAAGCATCTGATACACTACCATGTTATGATCAGTCTCTGTCTCTAAGAGAAGAGAAGAGGTCTTGCTTTAGATACTGTAGCAGTTACTTTATTTAGTGCTTCTACCAATATCTGTCTAACTATCTCTGTTACAAATGGTGTTCAGTAATGAATGGTATCCATGATGGATCTTTTCTACAGTGGAATTTTCACTTTCTCTTTTCCTCCATTTTCCCTCTCTAGATCTGGTCCAAAAGATCTCACAGGCCTCTAGAATGCACCGTCTGGCTCTTTTAAAACATACATTATACAATGTATTATACATATACTCCTCCATTCATCATCTGTCAATTTCTCATAGTGATTATTATTTTTAAATTAAATTATTGCTAGAAGCTACATTGAATTGTGTGTTTACTGTGCAAAAAGGAGGTGTGTTTTAATAATCTTTATTTATTTATTTATTTATTTATTTAATTTATATCCCGCCTATCTAGGAATTCACAGGAAGAAATAAATGTATTACAGATCATTCAATTAACTTTCAAGGGCATTCTCATAGTCTGTCTGTCTGTCTGTCTGTCTGTCTGTCTATCTTGCTGAGAGAGAGCAAAATTGAATGATGAAATTTTGACTTTGTCTATATAAAAGGCACCTGCTTGGACACTTACCAAGTAAAGAAAAAAGCCATGTAGGGTAAAACTAATTGTTCTTGTCTGACAATGATTAATTTAGGCAAATGCTGCACAACATTAAACTACAACTATAATGGGATTTAGCCGTGTTGGAAAATCAGTTGTATGTGAACTTCTGCACTGCATTCCTCATGTTTCCTGTTTGGTGTGTAATTCCAGATACTTGTTCCTTTTCAAAAGAAGAAAATTTGTTGGGCACAGAGTTGCAAATTTATTAAGATATGCTTTCTTGCATTGTGTTTGAGTTGACTCATGTGGTCTCCAAGACCAGGCAATAAGAAAGATAAAGAAGAAGACTTGAGTGCTTCAGAAGTGTTTGTTGGACTACAACTACCATTGGCCGTAGCCATTGGTGAAGTGTGAGGACAGTTACAATTGGAGGGCGCCAAGTTGCACAGCCCTAGCACAGAAGGTCCTTTTATAGTACTCTGGACTTCATTCACTAGAGATAGGTACAAATTAAAAAACAAATTGCGAAATTAGTCAAAAATCGCTAATTCATCCATTTGTATTTGTATGAATCAATACCCATCCAACAAATACAAGTGAATTTTGTATGTGTTTTTTTTTCATTCATACATTTGTTGGGCCATAAGACTGGGTTTTTCCCAAGCCAGCCACTAAAGGGCACTTTCCTGGAGGACCCACATTGTGAGTGTATAACTTGGATGTTCGAAACCCAGTCTTCACCAAACTCGGAAGGATTGTAGAGGAGTGTCAGGGGAAGCTTCTAAGTGATATTGGTGCTTCTAGGTGCCTGGGGAAAACTTTCCTGGGGTGACTGTCTTTGTGGGTATATAACGTGGATGTCCAAAACTCAAACTTCACCAAACTTCCAGGGCTTGTAAAGGAGAGTCAGGGAAGCTTCTCTGCAGTGTTGGCGACTCTAGGGTTTTAAAGAAAAAAGGAACTGATGACTCAGTTATCAGAGAAAAAAAATCATAAATTTGTTATTCGTGATTCATCCACTTTGACAAATCATGGATCAAAATGAATCACCATTTTTCTGAGTCGTGCCCATCTTTACTACTGACTCGTTTTTCACAAGCCATTTACAAATTTCCAATCTCAGATTAGTTCATCCAGTGGCTACTTCTGTTTGTACATAAGCCTGTGCTCATTTCTGTTCATCTCTCCACACTCCTGTGATCTACAGATGTTGGTGTGGTTTTTCTCTCCCTGAATGCTAACCAAGTAATGGAGAGAGGGAACAAGGATGTTTTTTAAAGACTGCAAACAAACCAAAAGCTTTGAGAGGAAGTCTCTACCAAACAAACTCCACCTATGTTCCTTTCCTCCATTTTTAATAAGACACTGGTTCCGTCTATAGCCAGGAAGAGAAAGCATTTTCTTCTTTTGATAGATTGTCTTTTTGGGCTCACCCACGAATGAGACTGCATTACTGAGCAGACAGACCAGTTGGCAGCAGTTGTCCATTTTATCACTGCCTGAAATTATCAGCAGGCACCATGGAGCAAGGCTAAAGAGAAGCTCATAAGTGCAGAGGGATGGACATGAGCAATAAGAGAGAATGCTAAATAAGAGGTATTACAGTGGATATTTCAAATTATCTCTCTTTCTTATGGCATTCCTTCCCATACAGAATTAATTAGACTGGAAATAGCTTAGTGCCCAGAAGCATAGAGTAAGGTTTCATACAATTAGGAGGTACAGCTCAATAGTAAAGTACTGTACTATACTGTATAACATTTAATGAGTGTGTGAGGGTTTTGTTCACATGAGCTTATATATTCCCATTTGTCTGAATAAAATAAAATAAAATAAAATAAATAAATTAAAATAAAATAAAATAAATAAATAAATAAAATAAATAAATAAATAAAATAAAATAAAATAAAATAAAATAAAATAAAATAAAAGCAGTAACAGATTCCTTACAGACCTCTCTTGCCATTGACAGGTGAACAGTTCAGAATTACAGTTGCTGGGTGTAACAAAAGTCATCAGGATTCATTCAGCCCACATAATGACACATTATTGGGATCATATGAGTTGACTGTGAGTGTCACACTACCATTGCGTTTGGATGATCTCAAACCTCCAGTGCTTGTAATGTTATCTGAATGGCTGAAACCTTCATGGAGACTAATCCACGTGCATCAATTCAGTTTATTTAACATAGGCTTTATTTATCTTCTAGCTTGGCCATGCTTACTATCAACAGAAATCTTATTAGCAGTATGTTTGTATTTCATAGATGTACATTCTGTATCCTACACAGTGGCCGAGATCCCTGAGACCTGTGTGTGCAAAAGTGATCATGATCAGAGAGCATCAACAGTAGAAATATATTGCTGATTAAAGGCATCCTTTGGAAATTTTGGGGTGCAAACGGCTTTGTCACATTGAGTATGAGTCATGTGCTCCCCAATGTATCTTCAATCATCAGTGGTTTGCTACTGAGGATGATGTTATGTATGTTTTATATGTGGAAGTGTGCAACAGGATTTCATCCAGTGTCAGAATTCTGTTAATATTTTCCAGTTAACAATGGCTATATAGCTCAAAATCATCATCATCATCATCATCTTAGAACTGCAGAGCTGGAAGGGACCCTGTAGATCATCAAGTCCAGCCCATGTCACAAGGTTCAGTGGGGAATTGAACTCCCAGATACAGCCAGATATTTAAACCACTGTCCAGCAGTTGAGAGAAGACTTTGTCCATAAGACATATAAAGTGCTAATAGTATCATCTCCCACAAAATGCAAGTGATTATATGTTTATTTTATGCTGAGAATGCTACTGCTTCTATTCCTGAAAAGGAAATACTTCTTGGCTATTTTTTCACAGAAATGGATCAGTACTGCAGCTGTATCAGAAGACTTTTACGTTTGTTTTAAAGAAAAAGCCAAGCTATGAGCTGTTTGGACAAAATCTTTCTAAAAAGGGGGAAAGGTCTGCTGTAGGGCAGTGAGATTTTGAGGAGAGATTAAGAATTTGAAAAGGAAGGCACAGGAGAGAAGAAAGGAAAAGACCGTCTTCCGAAATGTGCCTGTCCAGGTGGCAGGACTAAGAGAAAGGTCTCTTCTGATTATTTTAAGTATGAATACCTGTATAGATTCGTAAAGGGAGATATTGTCTTTTACATAGCTTGGGCGCAAGCCATTTAGACCTTTATAGGTTAAATCTCATATGAATGGGATTGTGTTCTCAATCAAATTGCATATTGCAAACATGAATAGCATACATATCAAAAAGGAACTTTTATTCATATTTATTTATTTATTTATTTATTTATTTATTTATTTATTTATTTATTTATTTATTGTCATTGTAAGTATATACACAGTATACCCATACAATGAAATTCACAGACACCCAGAGACCAGACACATACACATACATAAAATTCCCCAAACACTCCCCACCCACTAAAAAATCCCCCAACACTCCCCACCCACTAAAAGTCCCCACTAAAAATACAAACATCTACACCGCAGGCCAAGTAACACAGTCCAACTAACTATTCACTACTGGTGGTCTTTAAGCTCATTATTAAGCTCTAGGATTAAAACTATTCAAAAAACGTGTGGTCCGAGTCTTAATTGTTCTATATCTTCTGCCAGACGGCAACAGTTCAAAAAAGTTATAAGAAGGATGGGAAGAGTCTCTCAGGATGCTGACTTCCACAGACAGCGGGAGGTGAAGATGTCATCCAGGGTTGGTAGCTGGAGCCCGATGATATTCTGGGCAATTTTAATGGTTCTCTGTAGAGCTTTTTTGTCTGCTACAGAGCTACTCCCAAACCATGCCAGAATGCCATAGGTTAGGACACTCTCAATGGCGCTACAATAGTATGACAGAAGTAAATGCTGAGATAAATTTAACTTGCCGAGCATTCTCAGGAAATACAGCCTCTTCTGTGCCTTCTTCACTAGCATGTTGGCATTTATATTCCATGAGAGGTCCTCTGAGGTGTAAGAGCCCAGAAATTTAAAACTACCAACTCTCTCCACTTCTTTGCCATTTATGTACGGTGGTAAATGTACATTTCTCTTCCTCCTAAAATCAATTATGAGTTCTTTAGTTTTTTTGATGTTAAGTGTGAGATGATTTTCTTTACACCAAAGTATCAACCCTTGTACTTCCTTTCTATAAGCAGACTCATTGTTCTTATTTATAAGCTCCACCACTGTCGTATCATCCGCAAATTTAATAATTGCGTTGGTGTTATACAGTGGGGTGCAATTATGTGTGTACAGGGAATAGAGGAAGAGACTTAGCACACAGCCCTGGGGAGCTCCTGTACTTAGTACCAGGGTAGAAGAATGGTGAGATCCCATCCTTACTGACTGTGGCCTATCTGTCAGAAATAATTAGAATTATATATTTATGGACCAGTTACAGACACAGACAGAAAGAGCACAAGTTGAATCAGGAATGATTATGCCAGAATGAGATAGAAACAGCAACACAAGGAATTCAGTGATCCAGATGACCAAAACAAAATGGCAAATCTTCTGCCTGGATAGTCAAACAATGATTAGATTGGAAGATGCTTGAATGCTTTCTTCCAGATCTGTTCATGTGCCCTTGTACATGTTGATCAGAAATTACTGGTAATGATAAAGCAGTAAAAGTTAATGCTGACTCATACGAGACAAATATCCTGAAAAGAACATTTTTACTTTGCTGTCTCTTTTAAAATATGGGATTAATCCATCCCAGGACGCCACAGTTCTGACTGCGATTCACTCAGAGAAACATATGACTGGCAAAGCTGGATGGCAATTGATTATGAAGCTGGGATCCTTTGATGCCTTTATGAATCAGGCAGCCATTTCAGAATGGCACACACTCTTACATACTCCTACATAGTTCAGCTTTGTTCCTGTCTTGACTGGAATAAGAGGTAGTATAACAATTTATTCCATCTGTGCTCAACTATTTGCCATCCACTTGTGTTGATTGATGGTGCTGTAAAATCAGCAGTGTTATATGGGTCATCCCCCCCAACTTCAAACACATAGGGCCTTTTCCCATAAATCTTCCATAAGGCAATTGTAAGGCCATGCATCCCACTGGGTAGGCTGCTAGCTAAACTACATTTGTTTGTCTTTGTTTCGTGGAAGCTAAGCCCTGGAAGGCACAGGTAGCATTTACCGGTAGCTTAAATTAAGGGGGGAGAGAGAGCCATTTGAGTCTTAACCAATAATATTGAATGGCAGCTCCTTAAAAAGTATCTTGGGTTGCAATAAATATGACGGGAGGGAGGAATGAATCACTCTGTTCCCAGTTCATACAAGTTTCTTATTTGTTTGCTTATAAATCTAAATATGCACCAGTCTGAAATGTGGGGAGAAAGTCATTTTTAAAGACCAAATACTAACGTAGTGTGCACTGAAATACAAAATATGCAAATTCTTTAGACATGTATCTTAAATTATGTATTCCGTATTCAATTTGGAATGTTTCTTGAGTCAAGAAATGTATTCCAAATTCTTAAGGAGTGTAAAAACCTGAGGATAGCTTTATCTGCATATTAGTCAGTTTGCTTGGAATTGTGGACAAGAGGAAATTCTCAAGCTTTCCTTCAAGAACGTGCTGACGCTGCACAAGTTAGAGGAAAGTTTAATCAACTGTATAGGTCCTATGTGCTGAGCAAAACAATAAACTTGTTCTTACTCTTTGAGACTTGATTCAGATTAGGTGTATGTTTATAATTTAGTCTACCAAGATAATCGAGACAGCTATGGGCACAACCATGGAGGCAAAGATTTGCTGTGTTCCTGGGTAGGTGGGTTTCTCCTCTTTCTTTTCACACTTCTTTCTCTGGATGTCATTAAAATTGATTTTATCTGCTCACTAGTTAGCCTACCCTGCATTGCCCAACTCTTCACACTTATTTTCAGTACACCAATACATTTTTTGGGGGAAAGCCTTCTGTTAATACAGTATGATAGTACTGCTCACACAATCCCTTTGGCAAAATATTGTTGTAATGGTTATTAAACTGTTCAGCACTAGGGGGAGGTAAAGGCTCAGTGTGTTTTTAAATATTTAAGATAGCATTTGAAGAAAGGATCGTTTTTTAAATAAGCACTGCTTGTATAAACTGGTATGTTAGACTCTCTTTATGCAAAGTGTTTCCCCCCTTGTTCCCAATACAATCCGGAGTGTGTCTTTGTAATGTTTATATTACATATGCAAACTCTGGATTACATTGGTTCTTTCCAGAAGTGAATTCAGATTTCTTTCAGGCTGAGGACAGATATTTTACAATGTAAAAAGCTTTATAATAATAGATATATAAAAGTCTTTTTTTAAAAACAAAAAGTCAATTCAAAATACAGTAAGAGAGTATATTTACAATATTGTCTTAGAATAATAAGAGAATTAAATTTCTAACAGAGAAGAGAACAATATTTCCCCAGTGAATTTTTTTTCAAAGTTATTGCATTTATCTTTGCAAGAGTTGTATGTAGCTAATTGTACTCACACTGTGTACTCTGAACTACCATAGAAGTTGTAGGGAGGGGGAAATGATAGTGCTTTTTGTGACTCATATATATTCAGAGCACATAGAAATGATAAGAAAATATTTCACATTCTTCTGTTAGTGAAAGTAAACACCCATCATTTTTTTCCTCCACAAGTATAAAAAGTTGGCATTTAGTACAAATATTATCTATACCTTAATTTAACTTCCATTTTCTTGCCAATCTTGCTGATGTTCGGTTTGTGATCAAAAGACTGCAACAATCTGTTGCAGATTCTCCATCTGCTACAAGAGTTCATATGATACCAAGTTCTTTTTTTATCATGGTTTATGCAATTTTCACAAAACATTTCTTGTGTTTAGTCCCGTTCTGAAGCTATGCACACATATACAACAAACATAGAGAGGCATGGACAAAGGCTCTCATGGACAGGATCTGAAGGTTGTTGTAGATTTTTTAGACTGTTTGGCCGTGTTTTTAAGGTTTTTCTTCCTAACATTTCACCAGTCTCTGTGGCCAGCATCTTCAGAGGACAGGAGTCAAAACTCTGTCTGTTGTCTACTGCAGTTTGTGGGGTAGTTGAGTATTTATAGCTGTGGGGTCAGCTTTTTGTCCTTTTCAGGTGAATATGGTGATCAGCATGTTTTTTGTTGTGGGTGTATTGTTGTCATGAGGAGAGATGATCTGTCACTGTGACTGATGGGTGTTGTTAGCTGGTCTTTTGTGTGCAGTGATCACCGGCCCTTGTGACTGGGTAGAGTTTGTTGACCTTTTGCAGGCTGTATTTTTCAGTGCTGGGAGCCAGGCTTTGTTGAGTTTTAGAATTTCTTATTTTTTGTTGAAGCTCTGCTGGTGTTTGTGGATTTCAATGGCTTCCCTGTGCAGTCTAACATAATGATTGCTGGTGTTGTCCAGTAGTTCTGTGTTTTGAAATAGAATTTCATGTCCAGCTTTTTTCAGGGCATGTTCAGCTACTGAAATTCTATGAAACACAGAAGTCATCGTCGTTTAGTCATTTAGTCATGTCCGACTCTTCGTGACCCCATGGACCAGAGCACGCCAGGCCCTCCTATCTTCCACTGCCTCCCGGAGTTGGGTCAATTTCATGTTGGTTGCTTCGCAGACACTGTCCAGCCATCTCATCCTCTGTCGTCCCCTTCTCCTCTTGCTGTCACACTTTCCTAACATCAAGGTCTTTTCCAAGGAGTCTTCTCTTCTCATGAGATGGCCAAAGTACTGGAGCCTCAGCTTCAGGATCTGTCCCTTCAGTGACCCCTCAGGGTTGATTTCCTTTAGAATGGTTAGGTTTGTTCTCTTTGCAGTCCAGGGGGTTCTCAAGAGCCTCCTCCAGCACCACAATTCAAAGGCATCAATTCTTCAGCGGTCTGCTTTCTTTATGGTCCAACTCTCACTTTCATACATCACGACAGGAAAAACCATAGCTTTGACTATTCAAACTTTTGTTGGCAAGGTGATGTCTCTGTTTTTTAAGATGCTGTCAAGGTTTGTCATCTCTTTCCTCCCAAGAAGCAGGCGTCTTTAAATTTCGTGGCTACTGTCACCATCTGCAATGATCATGGAGCCCAAGAAAGTAAAATCTGTCACTGCCTCCATATCTTCCCCTTCTATTTGCCAGGAGGTGATGGGACCAGTGGCCATGATCTTAGTGTTTTTGATGTTGAGTTTCAGGCCATTTTTTGCACTCTCCTCTTTCACCCTCATTACAAGGTTCTTTAATTCCTCCTCACTTTCTGCCAGCAGAGTGGTATCATCTGCATATCTGAGGTTGTTGATATTTCTTCCGGCAATCTTAATTCCGGATTGGGATTCCTCCAGTCCAGCCTTCCACATGATGTATTCTGCATATAAGTTAAATAAGCCGTCGTACTCCTTTCCCAATTTTGAACCAATCAGTTGTTCCATATCCAGTTCTAACTGTTGCTTCATGTCTCATGTATAGGTTTCTCAGGAGATAGACAAGGTGGTCAGGCACTCCCATTTCTTTAAGGACTTGGCATAGTTTGCTACACAGAAGCAGTGGACAACAGAAAACCTACAACAAACTATCTAATGCTTCTACTTTTTATGTCCACCAACAACAATGCAGCAGTTTATTCCCTCTTCCTCAGGCTTATGCAATTACACAAGGATGAACCAGGTCACAAGTTACTACTATAAGCCTATGCTTTATAGGAAATGGGTGCAGTGTAAACAAAGGCTGCTAAAATGTTTTGGAATAGCATCCTAGTTAACACCTTGCTTTGTTTTGAGGAGCCCAAATATAAAAGTCTAGCGAATACAAATTCAAAGAAGTCCTTTCCTCTGAAATCAGCTCTGTTTCTACTATCATAGTGCAAAAGCACTTGAGACTAAATCCGGTTACTCATCCCAACTCTATTAGATTCATTGACTGCATGGAATTTATGTTAACTTTCATTTGCCAATATCCCATTCATTCAGTAGATCTATGCTTGGTGAGACCAGCCATTGGATTTAGGCCATAGTGCAAAGCCATTTTGCCATCAGTACCAGTTCTGTTGGGAAGCCTTTGTCTTTTTCAAAAAAGAACTGATTGAATGACTGCATCATAATGCAAAGCAAATGGTGGTGAGAAAATGGTCAGAGGACACAAATTAAGGATAGGTGAGAATTCAGTTCAGCTCTCTCTTTTGTAAGAATCTATCCAATTTTGATATTTGTGAATATATTAGATGTAACAGATTGATTGATTTCTCTAATTGAAGTGGGGGGGGGGATGAAAACTGAAAGATATAGCCATCCATGCCCAGAGCTTTAAGTGCAGAACTCTTTAGAAGTTTGGTTTTATATCATGCTGGACGAAATACTGTTGCTTAGCACAATAAGTCACAAGAAGAATAGGCCCATTGAATCAGTGGGAATTTGGTGAATCAACTCATTTGTAAGTTCCATGACTTCAGAAGACCTATTCTAGTTGTGACTTACTGTGCTAAGCGAAAGGATTCCTATGTGGCCAGCAATGTTTATAGTACTGAATTAAGGTTGTCATCTCTCCCCCCCCCCCGCCAACACACACACACAGCTCCTTGCTTTTAACCAAGGTTGTAAATTTGTTCTATCCTTGTGCAGCATATGAGATATATAGTTCATGGAGAGACATTCTGGTCAGTCTCAGGGAGACTGTATGGATTTCCGGTTTTTGTGCATTTCTATAAAATATACAATATTGAAAAATAAGGTGTTGCTTTGTTGCATAAACAAGTAAAAGAAGTAACACTGGATGGATTGTTTGTGTTTTCATGACCAATAAGCCATTCTTCTGAACTTTTTATGTAAGTCCTTAGCTTCAAAAAATAAAGATACTACTTTTCATGAAAGCCAAAATAGCACCAAAATTATGGTTTGCTGTCTCAGTTTGATGATGGGATCAAGGTCTCTTGCTGGAGTTAAAGATTCTTCAATGGACTATCATGAAGTGTATGTTACAACAACGTATGTTCATCTTGTGAATGTTTGGAAATGTGTCTGTAATAAATGTATGAATGTACTATTGATCGAAAATAAAAATGGATTCCTTGGGTTAACTCTCTGAGAACTTCTACATAACTTGAGAAAGTTACTTTTTTAAAGATACTGCTGAGATCTTTGAATCTCCTATTCACTAGCTATGCTAGTTGAGGTCAGAGCTATAATCCAAATGATTAACTTTCTTAAGACCTGAAACTGGGATTTTATATCACTTCATCATTTGATTTACTTGTGGCCTTGGCCATTGCAACCATTGTAAATAAATCTGTTATTCTGCTTGTGCTACTGTAAATCAGCTGTGTCATACTGCTGAGATCTTGATTGGTTTGTTGATTGATTGGAGCATTATATTATGCCTTTCCCTGAAAAGATCAGACTCAGTGGTGGTAGAAAACAAAAATAGAAGCAATAACTAATTTTTTAAAAAAAGCTAACAGCAAAACAAAAACAGGAATGGATAGAATCCTGTTGGTTATTTACACTGCTCTAACTGCAGAGGCATAAATTTCAACAGCAAATTGCTGCTAGCGAATGAGTCACCACTTTTATTCCTTATTGTGTGCCAAGTCATATGACTGACATGCAATGAGAAATACAAGTGACAGCTTCATAACTACTGGCAGTTCAGTGACTCATGCCATTATGTACTCCTCAAATCTTACCCTGGTAGAAATAACCAACAGGATTCTGACCAATGACTAAAAGAATATCATCATAAAAATGTATCAATAACAGGACATCCAAAATCTCCTGCCTGAGATAGACTCCTCATTCTGCCTAATAATAGAGGGCACTTCATTCAGCTGATGAAGAGTGTTGATGTTTTCCAGGTAAAAGAGGTTGATTTAACCTTTCTCTGGGAGAGGAAAATCAATTATGGGCATGATATAAGAATTTTATCTTTCAGCATGTTTGACGGTACTATAGTGATGGATGCATTATAAAAGAAATGCAAATCAAAACTCACAAATCTTGCTTGAGGTCACAAAATATTTTAGGACGGCAGCTTGAAGTAGATTGTGTGATAAAGGCTGCTTTCCTTCCTGCACAGCTCAGATATTAATTTAATGATATGGCTTCAGGACCCATGACCAAATGCTTTGTACAATTATGTGCCTTCCACTGTAGGCAAAACAATGAGATTTGAAGGGCAGATAAATTAGCTTAAAACTTGTAAAAGCCGGTGTGTGCCCCGACTGTGAGTGTTTTTGTATGACATGCACTACTGGCATGCCCTTGCATTTCTAATGCCCAATTCAGTTGGGGAAACGGCAACAGACTTTTAAGACAGCTGTAGGAAGAGCAATGACTGTTCCTGCTATTTGTAAAATAAAAATTGGGGGCAGTTACGGCACTCCAGGGTCTAATTATCATTAAATAATGAGAATGCCAATAAAAGATTTTTCATTTCCACTCCCTTTACTGTTCAGCTGGGAGATTAATTACTGTCGCTTATCAGTGAGAGGACACTTTGAGTCCTGAGTCCTGAGCGAGAACAATTGAACAACCACAAGTCCTGAATCCCCATTGTTTATGAAATTTACCCTCGCAAAGGTGAATTGCCAAAAGTTCCCGTATTGCCTTTAATATGAAGGACTGCTTTGCTTTCTTGTTATTGTTGTTATAAAATTACGCATTCAGAAATATTAATGTCCACCTTTTAAAATATAATATGTGCCTCTGATAAATGCATTTTAGAATAATAAGCTTAGAGCTGCAGAATTGGAAGGGACTCTATGAATGACTGAGGGAGACATAGTGGGGAATCAAACTCCCAATCTCTGGCTCCACAACCAGATACCTAAACCAGTTGCACTAGGGATCTGGGAACTGGCTGAAGTTCCTTAGTACATTCTGCTGCTGTATTGACAAAGTGACCTGACAATTCACCACAAGGTTTTGCTGTGGCCTTTAGCTCTTCATTTGATGCACACATGCTTATGACTTCTCTGCATCTGCCCATTCAGGTGCCATAAACTGCTCCAAGCCTTGTAGCATTACACCAACAAAATGGAGAGAAGCCCTCCACCTCTAGTGAGCAGAAGGAATCCTAGTAAGGAACTGGTTGGGAAAAAAATAATATCAATATAAATATTATATATAACAATTCATATATGGACAAGGTAGATAGGTATGTGTTACCTGGGATGTTTAATTAACAAACATATAGACTACAATGTAGAAATAAAACAAAGAATTGAGGAAGTTGGAGCAATCTTTACAAAGTGAAAGAAAATGATGTGTAACAAACATCTTAATATATTGTTGAATCTGAGGATGCTGAAGTATTACACATGACCAAGCCTTCTATATGTATGTGGAGGCTTAGCCAAAACTATTAACGTAGCTTTTGAAATGTGGAATCCATCCTATGGACCCATAAAGAATGGAGAGGTATTTCATCAGACAGGATTATTAAGAAATGCAGGTTCTCATGCCTTGGCCATACAGTTTGTTATGATAAATAAAATATACTGCAGCACATCAGTGAAGGGAAGATTGAGGATGAGCATGGACAGGGTGGAAAACATCTCTTGGACTAGTACCATTAGAGACTGGCTAGTCCTTAAGAAGCGAATAATATAATCCACTCAGTGAAGATAAATGGAGCTCTGCCATGACGGTAGCCAAATTCATCAACTGAGATGACATGGTGGGGGAGGAGGAATGAGACTGAAAATGTGCTGGGCAGATGTTTTGTCCTTAAAGTACACTGGCATGTTGATAGCTGGTACTGATCCCAGGCCAGAAGTAAGGGGTCAATGAGATTTCTCACTTTACTGGCCAAGGAGAAGATGTCTTTGGCTCTTTTGCCGAGTCTTAAGAGCTTGTTTTAATATCAGCTGAAATAAGCAATTGCTTATGGTAAAAAAATTGAACCCTGTGGATTAAGATTCTTACGCTATCTTGGCATTGCTACTAACAACCATCTCTTTTCACTCTTAACTCAGGGTGGCAATCCTCTATCAAGGTTGCATTCAGTTTTAGAGAAGTCGTATTAAGAACAGGTCAGACGAAAGGCAAAAGAGTAGTGGGGGCCTCAAGCCAAAGTGTGCTGCTTATATACCATCTCAGAGTGCTTCAAGGTCTTTCTGGGCAGTTTACAATTTAATTATGCAGACTACACACTGCCCACCCCCACCCCCCACCCCGTCAGCTGGGTATTCAATTTACCAACCTAGGAAGGATGGAAAGCTAAGCCAACCTCAGGACAGCTACATGAGCCTGGGACTGAATTCAGGAACTCTGGTGTAACCAAAAATCAGTAACCTTACAAGGGCTTTTCTTTTTCTTTTCTTTTGGACGAAGGTTCTGATATTGATATGTTACCTAAATTTTTTTAAAGGTTATTGTTTTAGCCTGTTTGTAGCAAGAACTGTTTTATGATTTCCCCCAATATTTGCTTATTTCCTGGTACTGCAGATAACAGTGCCTGAATATTAAACTTTGGAAGAAATTTCACTCACCCATTGATATAGTGCTTAGCCTTCTGGGGAAGACATTACTGGAGCTGGTATAAAGCTCCTGCTCTGCGTTCAGTTGCTCCATTAGCACGGGTGCTTACACTTTTTATGAAATTTCATAAAGACAATGAGGCTCCACGTAGGTGCTGCTGAGATCAGATTGCAGAGTCAGAATCCTATATTTGAAACAGATCAGTGATCTGGCCGGCTAGCAATGCTAATGGTAATCTATTTCTCATCAGCTATAACACAATTATAAAGCAATGACAAACCTAGACAACATTTTAAAAAGCAGAGACATAACCTTTGCCAACAAAGGTCCACATAGTAAAAGCTATTGTTCTTCCAGTACTGATGTATGGAAGTGAGAGCTGGACCATAAAGAAGGCTGACTGCTGAAGAACTGATGCTTTTGAATTGTGGTGCTGGAGGAGACTCTTGAGAGTCCCGTGGACTGCAAGGAGAACAAACCTATCCATTCTGAAGGAAATCAACCCTGAGTGCTCACTGGAAGGAAAGATCCTGAAGCTGAGGCTCCAATACTCTGGCCATCTCCTGAGAAGACTCCCTGGAAAAGACCCTGATGTTGGGAAAGTGTGAAAGCAAGAGGAGAAGGGGATGACATAGGACAAGATGGTTGGACTGTATCACCGTACCAACATGAATTTGACCCAACTCCGGGAGGCAGTGGAAGACAGGAGGGCATGGTGTGCTCTGGTCCATGGGATCTCGAAGAGTTGAACATGACTTAATGACTAAACAACAACATATAACACAGTTAGCATCCTGATAAATGCCTGTGTTAGGAGCAGTGTTTTTGTAGAATATTAGAAGAAGGCCAAACCCTGTGTCTCTTAAATATTTGCTCCCTTAATATTGGGTTCAGGTTTGAATGTGCCCGCCTTCACTCTACACAAATAAACTTTTTTATTTACTATATGACTTTGATGCTCTAGTATGTTTAAATCCTGTGGTGGCCTTTTGTAATCAACTCCAAGATTCTCAAAGTGTTTCCCTTTCTCTTTTCACGTGGGCCATATACTGCTGTTTTCAAACTACAAACTAATGAAAATATGTTTTTAAAAAACATACCCACAGGCAGTGTCTTCTACTTACAATCTAAGCCCCCAGGTGAGCCCTCGTTAAGAGTTTCAAGTGTTCTTTTGGAGAGAGAGATTGCAGAACACAATATTGCTGAATATCCATGTCCAAGCAGAGCGTATTAATTTTTGATAATAAGTACCCTTATGGCCAGGGCAAAAGTCAATGAAGGAATATTTAATGTATGGAGGGCAGAGTGCAATGTCTACTCTTTAATGAGAAATGACCTAAAGAATAGTGGTACAGCTCTGCATACTCGGCATTTCCAGAAGGTATGTTCCAAGATGGACCTCTTACTATGTACTGATCTCTGATTTTTTATTTATATATATAGAGAGAGTTGCTGACTGCAGTTTGACCTTGTGAATGCCTGCTAACTGCAGGGGCCACTGTAAAAAACTGCCTTGCTGTTTAGGAAGGTGCTTGTTGTCTTCGCATCCATTAGTGACATGGCTATCGTCATCATTTTCTCCTTCCTCATCTCCTGATGGTGATGAGGATGATGAATCACAGACGTCTAAGAGCCCAAACTTATACATCTGCTGAAATACAATAGAAACAATACAAATAAGCAGTTGTAAAAGATAATTCGAATACTCCCCTGAAGCACATAGAACTAGATATGCATTTAATGGGTGCATTAAAAAGAAGAATTTGTGTAACAACCAGGTATTTCATGGAGGCTCCATAGCCAGAATGCTGCCACTGACATAGCCCTGCCACATATGATAGCCTTCTAGGCCACAATACAACAATTAAGAGTATGAAGGGAGAAACCAATCTTACGGAGGGATCTGAATTCTTTTAAACTTTCTGTGCAGAGCCATACACAACAACAACTCCAGGCCAAACCTCAATTACTGAGTGGATCCGTGAGTGGTGGGTAATTGAACAGTCTAAACATACGTAGGCTAGTATAACTTCTTAAGCTGTCCCAAATCAAGGCAGCAGTACTAGCAGAATAGGAAAGTGCAATCTGTGGCATGATTGTACCCATTAAAAACCAAATAGGTCCAATGATGGCATTGCGACATGGTGGGAAAGTACCTCTATCAATTCCCGTTCGGGAATGGATGCAGGAGAATGGGCTGAGGCTGAACCCGGACAAGACGGAGGTACTGAGGGTGGGCGCTCCCACAGTTGGGGATTTGGGAAACTCCCTCATTTTTGGGGGAGTGACCCTGCCTGCCAGGGATGGAGTTCGCAGCTTGGGGATTCACCTGGACCCGGCGCTCACTATGGAAACCCAGGTGGCGTCCGTGGTCCGCACCGCATTTTTCCATCTTCGGCGGATAGCCCAGCTGCGACCCTACCTTGATGTGGGGGCTCTCAACACTTTGGTACATGCGCTTGTAATCTCAAGATTAGACCACTGCAATGCGCTCTACGTGGGGCTACCTTTGAGGCTGCTGCGGAAACTACAGGTGGTGCAGAATGCTGCGGCCAGATTACTCAGTGGAGTGAGAAGATACCAACATATCTCGCCCACTCTGGCCGCATTGCATTGGCTGCCCATCCGATTCCGCATCGACTCCAAAGTGTTGATGCTTACTTACAAAGCCCTAAACGGTTTAGGACCTCAATATTTGGTGGAACGCCTTCTCCCACCTAGATCTACCCGTGTCACCCGTGCGAGCCAGGAGGTGAGGCTGAGGAGCCTGACGCCGAGAGAGGCCCGGAAGGAAAAGACCAGAAATCGGGCCTTCTCGGCGGTGGCTCCTCGCCTCTGGAACAGCTTACCTCCTGAGATTCGCGCGGCTCCCTCGCTCGGCATTTTTAAGAAACAATTGAAAACACTGATGTATAGGCAGGCTTTCCCAACAGATAATCCCTGACGATTTTTCTTTTATATTCTTTGATTTCCATTTTTGTCTAATTGTAATGTTTTTAATAATTTTATTGTTGCTCCAATTGTAAGCCGCCTAGAGTGGTCTACTATGACCAGATAGGCGGGATAGAAATAAAATAAATAAATAAATAAATAAATAAATAAATAAGTGCTGCCCCCATTGTCTTATGGGTAAGGAGAAGTGCCCCGAAGGCTAAAGGAAGCCTGACAGAAAGCTATTGGCAACTTCTAACCTGGACTGAGCAGTTACCAACAATGTCTGTCCCCAGTTGAGGTGGCCATTCACAGTACTTAGCTGTAAGAAATAGTTTTGGGTAATTAAAGACTTCCTCCTCTAGTACCACAAATCTGAATCTTCACATGATGAAGGGGGTTACTTCAGAGCTGTGGGAACCATTGCACAGAAATAGGAAGTGCTTCATTTGTGAAAATCACCCCTTCCGGTGTCGAGTGTAGTTATGCTAACCAGATTTCACCCGCTATTTTGAATAATATATTCAAGATATCAGTATCCGTATTTCTAAAAAGCAGTTGGAAAATGATCTTTAGTCACACTTGCTTAGAGGTTTGTTCCAAAGGATTGGATTTTCATTCCTACGTGTGTTGATGATTTCTTGCTCCAAGAATAACTTATCTGTGGTACGGGAAGGCCGATGAAATTTATTTCATAACAAAATTCTGGGTTTTTTTAGCATAAATAAATTACATTATGTTTGCATAGTATCAAGAGTTTCCTTATTCCATTATGGGAAATACTGTAGTAATAACACAGTGTTTTCAGAAAGGATTTTTAAAGCAAAAAGACTACTCCATTTAGTTCGGCAATGAATATATAATGCTAAATCTGTGGCATCAGTCATCTCTGTGACAAGCAACTGTGAAACATAAACCTGGAAATATGAGCTCCTGCAGGATCAAGTAGAAGAAGGAGAATCTAAACTATGAGGGAGAGCAAATCAGCCGTAAATCTTCACCAATATCAAGGAAAGGATTGAAGGATGTTGGCCAAGTAAATTGACTTCTTAAATCACTTCCTTTCCCCACCCCAGATTTTTCATTGCATATAAGTTCATTTATATTTGACCTCAGTTTTAAAGTGAATTTAGCACTGATGAAAAAAAGTGAGAAACCCTGTGAAATTCTGCCTTCCATTGAATGATAATAAACTTTTCTTAAGCATTTCCCCAAACATAGTATTTGCTAGAGTTAGAATGATCCTGTTGAATATGTATCTTATTTTGTGCTCAGTTACTACATTGAGTGGCTTCTTTTGCAATATATTTTGTATTTTTTGTGCAAAATGGAATTTATGAATACTGAGTTATTTAAAACCAAATCTAGGACTTGTGTAGGTGAAAATCCTAAAGTAACTATGTAGACTGTACATCAAACTAATTAATATCTATAACTAATATGAGAAAGAAAGAAAGAAAGAAAGAAAGAAAGAAAGAACGAACGAACGAACGAACGAACGAACGAACGAACGAACGAACGAACGAACGAACGAACGAACGAACAAACAAACAAACAAACAAACAAACAAACAAACAAACAAACAAACAATGGATGTGATTGCATGGAGAAATAGATTGCAATTTGGACCACTTGTGAAGTGTGATCTGGTGTGATCTGTTTCCTAGTGATCACATGACTCATGGGAAAATATTCTTCACTCTGAATCTGTGTTCAAGCTGGACCTTTTTGGGGCCAGGCTGGAATGATTCTCCAGCAAATGGAAGGGTCACTTTAGGGGACATTGCTCCTGTTAAAATGACCCTTTCCAGTGAGATCTGCTGTGTGTCTTTCCAGCTGTCTGACTGCACCCTATGTCAGTGTGATAGTCACTAAAAAACTGCTCATATCATCCTAATCCTGCTGCTTCCCTTCTATAGTTGAGGGAAATTTGAATCTGACAATCTAGCAGTGGTGCCCAAACTTGGGTTCTCAGATGTTCTTTGACTAAAACCCCTAGAAGCCTTCACCACTAGCTGTGCTGGCCTGAATTTCTGGGAGTTGTAGTCCAAGAACATATAGGGACTGAAAGTTGGAAACCAACTTTCTAGAGAAAATATGCATTTTCACAAATACAGTACACATTTTAGGCAATAGGTGTAAATGTGCATATTACGAAAAATAAGCGAAAATGTGTTAAAATTTGAACACTGAGAGCAGAAATGAAGTTTGGCAATCCACATGAAACAAGGATGGGAAGAAGAGGCTGGTTGGGTTTGAATGTGAATGGGTGTCCACATACATGCTGAAAGGAGAGTACTAGAAATATCTGCATATGAAGGGCTTTAGATCATGGCTCCACTGTCTACTTCAGCTCTCTCTGTATATGCTCCAAATATGCGGAGCTATAACTTTTGTCATCCAGATCCAGGATACCTAGCAACCATACTGGTCAGTATAAAGGGAGCAGCAGTTCACCACGACTGGAAAACCCCTGTTTAGGAGTATCTCTATGGCTCATTCTAATAGAATAACATGTACACTGAATCGTATCTATTCAAAGCTAGATAGAAATTGAATAATTGTTTATTTGTTCATTTACTTGTGTATGTCTAAGTAATTACACATTCCTAACTGCAGCAAAACCCATGGAAGCCTTTTCAAAATTTTCAGTGTACTGTAATTAATTTTGAAGAAATTCAATAATTTAATTATATCTTTACATTTCCACTGGTACTAGCTTGACAGAACCAAGTAGAGTGACATTACTCAGAAAAAGGTTGGCTATATATGCCTAAATCTGTCAACAATGATATATGTCTCAAATAATAAAGAAATCAATAGGTCTTCGATTCATTTAAGCAAAGGCTGACAGGAAGGTAATTAAAAATGCAATCATGTACATCATGAAAGTAAGTTCTATTGAATACACAATAGAACTTGTTCTGTAGTAAGTAGGCATAGGATTGCAGCCTGAAAATAGTTTTATTTCAAGGCTGGATGTGATTGTATTCTCGAAGGATTTCACAGCTGGATCTGACGGTTGTTGTAGATTTTTAAGGCTGTTTGGCCGTGTTCTGAAAGTTTTTCTTCCTAATGTTTCGCAGTCGCTGTGACTGAGATTGGTGAAACATTAGGAAGAAAAACCTTTAGAACACGGCCAAACAGCCCAAAAAACCTACAACCACCACTGGATATGAATATTCACCCTAAACTAGACCACGCCTGCATAGCTTCTGCATCAGAGTTTAATATAACTTCCACAGCTATGTATGAGACCTTCAGTTTTCTGTTCTTGTTTTCCTTTCAAAGCAGGCTATAGATGTGGAACTATTCAAGTCATATTCACTGCAATAGGATTTAAGATAACTGACTGTGATTCTGGGCCCAGCCTTTCTATTAATTGTAGTTTACATTCAGTCATGCAACTTCTGTATTACCATGCTGTGTGTATATGTACTTGTTAACATAAATAACATTTCTATTTGTTTCCTTCTCAAGTGGTAAGCTTATTTGAAAGTGAACCTTTGATCTTTTGGATATGTTTTATTCTGATTACTAAGGTACTTATTGGGTAAAATCCAATTGCTCAACTTTATGCTGGAATAATCCAAATTGTGCACTGGAACTATTTAATTTAAAACAATTAAAAGCTTCTTGTCCTCCTCCTTTTAGGTTTAGAGGTTTCCTCAGAATGTGGGTGGTGGGAGAAGAGAGCATTTAGTACACTGGACCCTTGACTTACAGATGGCTCCATTTACAGACTTTTTGAGTTACAGACTTCTTTGGCCGTAAAATTTAGGTTCGACTTGCAGCCGGAGAATCGACCTACAGACTGGGGAAAAAAATGGAACAAAAATGGCCGGTTATGGATTAATCGGTTTTCAAGGCATTGTAGGTCAATAGAGACTCACCTACAGACTTTTCAACCTGCAGCCACCGTTCCAATACGGATTAATTCCGTAACTCGAGGGCCCACTGTATTTAAAAAATTGCACCTGGGTTGCCAGCCACAGAACCAATTGCAATGCAACAAATTACCCCTGGAGGTGGTGAGCTCTCTAAAACAAGAGACACTGAAGAGAAAATTAGATCTGCCTGATATGCTTTAACTTGAATTTCTGCATTGAGAACTGTGTTGAACTCGATGGCTTTATGGGCTACTTCCAACTCCATTATTCTCTTATTCTATTTACACTGATTTGTATCACATTGATAAATCTGAGGTGGTAAACAAAAAGGAAAGGGGAGCAAACTGGACCTTTGTCCTATGTCAGTCCTTCCTAAATTACACCCACAGCAATGAATGGAATTTGCTATAGTAACACTTACCTGAAGTCCCACTGATTTCAAAATGTATATCCTCGGTAGAACTGCCATTGAATTTAGCCTTGAACCAATAACCTATCATCACAGAGAGTCCCATATGAAAACCATTAAAATGTAGTATATTAAATAATAGAATAATAATTTTAAAAATCAATTAAAATAATAAACCTGTTCAGCCTAATTTTATTCATCTTGGTTTCCTGCATAAAGAGATTTGGACTCCTTCCCCCTTTCCAAAGACACTTTCAACTTCCTATAATAAGACTTTAATTAATTTTCACTCTTTATTTCAACAGCTATGAAAGCTACACTAGTATTGTCTGACTGCCTCTTTCTGTAAGAATTTGAGGTCTAATCTTTTGAGCGTCTTATTTATTTTCTTCCAGAGGGCTAACAGTTTGTCTGTTATAGCAGAAGAAACAAAATAGTCATATAGCACATTTATGACTAATGAAGATCATTGTATTTAAAGCTTTTTATGGCCCCAAATTCACTTCATCAGCTATATGCATTTATTATCTCTGCACAAGAGTTTAGTTATGTTACTGTGCAGCAGAGCAAATCAGCATTCTACAAGGAAGTTCTAAAAATATGGGCAGCCGAAACAAAAATTGTAATGTTGAAACTGGAAAGTTGATAGTACCAAACACAGCACAGTATTAGCAGACAGTCTGCTATTGCTCTGTGCCAGACTGGGAGATATTTGGACAAACATCCCCAGATTTAAGATCGGTAAAGCTAAAGGTTCCCCTTGACATTTAATCCAATCGTGTCCAACTCTAGGGGCCGGTGCTCATCCCCCATCTCCAAGCCGTAGAGCCAGTGTTTGTCTGTAGACAGTTTCCGTGGTCATGTGGCCAGCGCAACTAGACACAGAACACTGTTACCTTCCCACTGCGGTGGTACCTGTTTATTTACTCACATTTTACATGCTTTTGAACTTCTAGGTTAACAGGAGCTGGGAAAAGCGATGGTAGCTCACTCGCGTGGATTCAATCTTATGACTGCTGGTCTTCTGAACTTGCAGTACAGAGGCTTCTGCGGTTTAACCCGCAGCACCACCATGTCGCAGACTTAAGATAGCCCATTTCAGTTGAAAAGACTGATTTTTAAATTGAATTGAATTTACTTTGTCATTTTGCTTCTGTACAATGAAATTAAATGCCATCTCCAGTAGACATAATAAAACACACAAGAACATAGCATCCATTAGCATCTATAACATGAAAACACAGCACATTACACATAAAACACATCTCTCTCATTCACATCCACATCCTTCACACTCAATTTTCCATTGCACAACACATTAATGTTGCACTATACCGTGGAATTCAGTATAGCTGCTTATCTTGAAAGAGAATAGTTGGTTCCACCCACTTTTTTATTTGTAAAGAATCCAGGCTGCAGGGGCTAAGATATTAATCCTCAAAAAGGCCCTTAAAAAGAGAAAAAATGTGAATTTGTTGTAAACTGGGTACAACGGATTTTCTGTAAGAGCATTTCAGAGTAGATAAATTATTTCAGCTTCGTCCTAGGAAGGCTGTAGGGCAATGAAAGATCACAGAGACGGAGTCAAAAGACAGATTTTCTTCAAAGAGTTCCCTCCCTGCAAAAAATATACAAACAAACAAAAACTCAGACTTGCTATAGAGAAGGTAATGAAGTTACGGTCCTCCAGAAAGGGGCATTTTGCCATCTATCTCCAGGGAATTTGCATACAGTTTTATAAGACACATTTAAAACCACACAGCAGTTGTGTTTGTCCCAGACCTGAGTGCTTGCGGTTAACATTTCCGAAACCAGGCTCCTGACACAAGTCTTCAAAAGGGAAATCAACACCAGGTCTGGGGCAATCTCAACTTTTGACACTGTCAGTCAGGACCCGATTAGATGACTCTCTGGAGAACTTTTTATCTACTTTCTAGCCAACAGGCATTACAAATGGATTCTGTGCCTGGTTGTAAAAATATTTTTGAAAGTATTTTAAAAAGAATAGGGAGCAAATATCCAGAAGCTCTTTCGTTTAAGCTGTGAAATTACTGTTTTTTGCTTTGTGGCCGGAGATGGTCTTACTCAGTGTTAGCAGAACTTTGGTGCCCATATCATTCTCATAGTTTCAACCATTCCACCCATCTTATCACTACACAATTTTTGGTAATTAGGGGAAAAAAACTCCAAAGATGTTATCTGCCATTAAGTCAGTTCTGAAATGTGGTAACAATATGAGTCAATGAGCTCCCAAATCATTTTTGTTATATAATTTTGAGTCCTTTTGTGGAGAAAGGTGTAGTAGAAATATTTTAAATAAATAAATATCATTAACAGCTTTACTCGGATCTTGCAGGCCAACATATTAGGTTGTTTTCTCTTCTTACCCCACCCCCTTCTTAGCAACATTGTCTTAGCAACAATGGTAGTGAGCACAAGAAGGTGTCCCCTGGAGACAACTCATGTCTAGAGATATTTGTGAAAGTATGTCTAGGCCTACTTTTACACTCAAATAATGTCTGAGGATATTGTATAGCTCTTGGCACTAGTAGTGGCTGTCCAAAAACATCTGGCGAGGATGAGGGAAGTAGCCAATGCACATGGGCCTCAAACTATATGGCTTCCCTTTCTCACTCACATTATCATAAAATCAGGAAATTGTATAGTCTCAAATAGTCCAATCCCCTGCAGTGCAGGAAATCTTGTCTGTTCCTAAATCTTTTATTATCTATATTCTCTCTCTCACTCCCAGCAATTTCCCTTTCTCTTTCTCTTTTAAGATTGGAAGCCTGCTAGGCCTTATCAGCACTTTATAAGTAAGAAATTGCTAGGAACAATGCCAAATTGTTGGGCAGGGGGGCAAGTAGGGTGGATTTCCCTGGAATATTTAATCTCTACATTGACCCTGCCTCACAGGAATGTTAAAAACTAGGTATAGTCACATACACATGAGTTCTATCTGCAAGGAGTTGAAGGATCACTGCTTCACTTCCCCATTTTCATCACACAACATTATGGGTTAGATTGGCTGAGAGAGATCACCCAATGAGCTTCATGGTTGAGTGGCAATTAAACCCTGTGTCTCCTGAATCCTAATAACTATACCACGATGGCTTTTAAATGGTTATATTAATAACCAATACTGTAGTTATATACAGTAGTGTCCTGTCATCTCATTTTTAGAGAAAGTACTGTAGGTCTTTGCAATATCCATCTCATGCTAGGTCTTCTTTTCCTACTCCTTTCCATTTTTCCTAGCATTATTATTGTTTCCAGTGAGTCATCTTCTCATGATATGTCCAAAGCTGACATGTACACTGTTTTCACTAATGGTAAAAACAGGCTGAATCAGGGATATCTGTACTCTTTCAGAGCAACTGTAGAATGAAACACAACACCTCTCTTCACCACCAGTGTTGCAAACTTACACATAAGGATCTTTTTTGTTGTTGTTCGTACTGTAGCTACATTCCCAAAGCCCTGTCTTAGAAGTCACTGTCTCAGTGTGTGCCCTGTATACCATTGTAAATTAGATAGAATTCTCTGTTCAGCCATAATGCCTGAGTAGACTTATTTTGGCTCTTCCATATCTTTGCATTTTTTGTAGACTTGTGTGCACTATTTAGCAGGCAGGGATGAAGTGCATGCCACAGAGGACAATGTTGGGTTCCCCACCACCACTAAACAAGCAAAAACAATGTTGGACACAAGGAAGAACTGAATGGATTTAAATAAGCATGGCATCCTATCAAGAATCTGACATTTTATCCCATAACAAGAACAACTATGCTGCAGTTCTGGAGTTTTCTAGTAGCCTTTGTCCTCTTCCAATTCACTCATTAACGCTTTGCCCACCACTACCAGCAGAAAGGCCACTTTGCTATGGCTTTGTCCTCTTAAAGCATTGATAATTCCCCTCCCCCCCCCCCGGCTGAAACTGTTTATGAAACCTGGAGATTTGTTGTCAAACTCTGGATGCTAGGAGTAGAAAAAAAGCATAACCTATAATGTTGATCCATATAAAGCAAACCCAATATTAGCAGTAATTTGGGCTGGACTTTATGCCAAAATGTCACATAACAGTGAAAAAGCTTTTGAGTTCTTGAGAACTCCTCATCCAACCTGCTGAAGGAATCTGAAGAATTTTCTGAGTTTTCTTCCTATTTTGTTTGGTCCTTAGTGCACCTCAGGATGCTATCTTGTTTACTGCACTAGGAAAACTGGTGGTTAGAGGTGTGTGCAATCCTTTCTTTATACTGTAGACCAGGCTTGTCCAACCTGCGGCCCGAGGGCCTCATGTGGCCCAGGTCAGCTTTTTTTTATTTTTAAAGAAATTCCAAAGTTTCAAGTTACACTGCCGGCGCTTGCGGCCGGAATGTGGCCGGGGCATGTCACAACAGTAGAGGGGGAGAGAGGAAAGGAAGGAAGGAGTGGGAGGGGAGGGGATGGGGGGGCTACGTGACTGCATTGCGCCATCCATGTGGACCCCTTCCCGACCCCATAAAGCCACCGGAGTCGAAGCTGGCAGCCTCTGCTGTCTGAGATCGCAGCTACTGGTAAGCGCGCTTGGAGAGGGGCTGCGGAGGACGGCTAGGGCTGCCCTCCCCATGCGGCCCAAACCAAATGTATGTGCGGCCCAAACCAAATTTTCATCTTCTAATGTGGCCCAGGGAAGGTGAAAGGTTGGACACCCCTGCTGTAGACTGTTCTGAAAACCCGCAGCTGCTGTCTTTCAGATCCCAACTCACCACCTACCCCATTATTCGGGGTGTTTTTTAAATAAATCCATCAAGAAAATTAGGCACGGATTCCCCAAGGCCACATACAATTAGTTTAGGAAATGATTTCCAAAATATTAACTTTAAAAAGTTAATGACTTTTTTTCTAACAGCAATATTTCCTTTCCTTTCTGTTTACAGTTATACAAACAGAGTGGTGACCAATGGACTGAAGGCACAAATTGATAACCCAGAGTTAAAAGTGAAGGGATTGGACCCACATGTCAGCAGCCTAATTGAGAAGCTACACCATTTCAATCAGGTAAGAAAAAAAAAGTGGGGGAGAGAGAGGAAAAACCCATTCTTCTTGCCCAGTTAAAATACAGAGAAGGGACAGCAGAAATGTCTTAGCTGGCTCCACCATTTTCATGGTGGAGCAACCACTAGCCCTTGTTAAAGCTACCATTCCAGTCTACATGACCTAGAATCCACTGGCCATGCTGGCCAAGAGAATTCTGGGAGCTGTACTCTGAAAAGTAACTCTTCCAAGTTCTGCACAGTGGCCTACACATTGTAGGCCAAACATCAGCAAGGGGCCTTTTGCACAGTTATAATCTCAGGGTTTTCTGCTGAAGATATTTGCTTTCCAGCCTCTTCAGCTTCTGGAGGATGGTAGAGTTACTGCTGGAAAAATGGTGAAATGCAAAAAAATAATCTGTTATGGTTTCTTTCTGATATAGAATCTGAGTGTTATGTGCTCTATTTCATTAACAGTCACACAGCCCACAGATTTGCTATTTTCCTTTCTATATCTTCCACAATGGAAAAGAGTTGGAAGCTTGTTGGCCTATTTCCCCTCTGTCATTCAAAACATGAGATGAGGAATGTCTGAATATGCAAGGCTTTGTTTTCAGACAGGTCAGCAAATCAGGTACTGAAACACAGATCGTTGGGTGTACAGATGAATAAAGCTTATCTGTAAGATACCAGGAGGTATCTGCAGAGCATTAAATAGGTCCTGATAAATTTATTTAAGTCATAGCAGATTCTCACAGTCACTTTTGGGGTTGATTGTGGGTCATAATTTCAGTTGGACTGCATTTGTCATATTCTGCTGTGCAAGTAGATTTCTGCAGACTGTCACTCTAGTTTTGATGGCACATTGCTCTACAATTTTGAAAGTGCTTGTACAAACTCAAGTAAAGGCCTATTGAGATTTGTAGGGGTGTAGGAAGCAGCTTGTAAAGTTTTACTGAAGGTAATTGTTTAATTTTCTCAACTCAGAAGGAGAGATTATCTGCCAGTAGGTACGCCAGAAACATGATGAATGTGTGCCAGTTTAAATGATTTACTTGAGCTCCAGAGGCTGTGTGTGGCTGTCTGTTCAGAATTTTTTTTCACTCAGAGTTGAGTATATTATGGTTCCATAATGCTATTGCTTCAGTGGCCTGTTTTTGCAAGTTGCATAGAGGGTGTCAATCCAAATTAGCCAGAGCCACCTACTACATTTAACAGCAATCGATTTTCATTTAACGCAAGCATATTTTCTTGTCCAATTTGAGAAAGTGTTGATAACGGCACCTGCAGAGCTTGTAATGACACACTAGCATCTCCTCCCTAATCATTCACCATTAGAGAATAGGTAACTTTTGACAGCTGCTACTGGCTGTAATATTGATTGTGCTGATTAGTGTGAGAGGGGAATTGTGTGTATAATGTAAACTCTTGGTTCAAATTATTATCTTTTTCTTCCAACTCTGGAACTTGACACAGTGTTTGTCTAAGAGTTCTTCCTGATAACAGAAAAGAGCATGATTAAGTTTGTACACCCAAGATAGGTTTGAACCTGTGTTTCTCAAACTGCATCATCTCCATACCACCTGGCAGACTCTTTTTAAAAAGAAGAAAGTTTCAGAAGTAGTCTCTGATAGAACATGGACACCATAGAAGAGGGGAAATAAGAAACTTTATCAGTGATTCAAAGACATTGCATATGCTTTGTATCGTTTGTTTGTTTAGGTTTTTTCTAGTGGTATGCTACTACTCTGGAGGCTTACAAAGGAAAAAAAAACACAACTCTCAATTTAAGTTCTCTCATCAAAAGAAAATAACCAAGAAAACTCCCCAGCAGCGAGAGAAATCGAAGCCAATTTAAAAATATACAATGTAATAAGATGTCATGCAGGAAAGGTATCCGGAAAAGGTTCTTTGAATGGCGTGTTTTGATGACCTTTTGTATGCTAGGAGAGAAGTTCTAGTTAGATCTTGCTAGTTCTTTGGATCCTGAGCTTTGCCTAATAATTGTATTTTTAGTAGGAAAATAGACCATAGAAAATGGGATTGTTTCATTTGTGACATATCAGGGGTTGGTTGGTTGGTTGGTTGGTTGGTTGGTTGGTTGGTTGGTTGGTTGGTTGGTTGGTTGGTTGGTTGGTTGGTAGGTAGGTAGTTAGGTAGGTAGTTAGTTAGTTAGTTAGTTAGGTAGGTAGGTAGGTAGGTAGGTAGGTAGGTAGGTAGGTAGGTAGGTAGGTAGGTAGGTAGGTAGGTAGGTAGGTAGGTAGGTAGGTAGGTAGGTAGGTAGGTAGGTATAATGCCCCATTAGTGCCAGGGCACTATTCTAAGCTAAAATCAAAAACAAATAATGAAATAAAATGAAATGAAATGGATGGATTGGCATCCATCAACTGTTGAAGACCACCACAACCCTCCACAGATGCCATGCCCTGACAATTCCACTCCTGCTACTATTACTGCAGCAATCACTACAGAAGGCACAATTTTGCACCCACTGCATATGAGGGTACAAATCTTTATAAGCAAGAAAGAGAAAACATAATTTTCTCCTTCTCTCCCCAATTGTGAGTTATTTTCCATCAGTCGCAACAAGAATTTCTTCATTTGCTAGAATAATTTTTGAGCAAATTGCATAAATTGTACACTTTGCAGTAGTTCATCTGTGACAACTGCTGTGTTCTCACATGGACTTTTAAAAATCAGATGCATCTGATGGATTATTTGTGTCTTTATGATCAATCACACAGTCTTTCTGAACTTGCTCTTTGGTTTACTGATGGGAAATGTCCTTGTTTTGCTCAGGGACATTTTCCCTTAGAGATAGCAGGGTTAATGTACTCTCTTATCATTGAGAAAGATTTCTTCACATCCTGATTTGTTCACCCTGTTTCCCAGCAGAATCAGAAAGGATTTCGAGAAGGATGAATGCCCTTCTGCGGAACTGGGCCAGCACATAATTTTATAGGATGTACATGGAATGTTATGCAAGCATTCCCTTCCTCTTGAGAGGAGGAGGTGGAATGGTCAAACCTCCCTAACCTGTGTACTGAAATAGAAAAGTATATATGCAGATGTGTGAGAGTCAGTTTTGTTCAGTAAGGAATTTTGTGCATTTGTCCTGATTGTACAAGAGTAGAGGAACTTGTGTGCATAAATGCAGTCCACAATCCTGTCACTTGTCACCCTGTGGCCCTTGGAACCCAAAGGGCTGTTTACCTCATGATATATAAAGGACATTGTACTTTCTGTCTGCTAGTAGGAAGGGATCTTCTGGTGACTTTCTATTGACCTGAAGGAGAGAACAATCCTTAAATGATATTCTTCCCCTGCCCCAACAAAGGAAGATTTGTAAAATCTAATTGATTGCATGGGTTAAACAGAATGGTTATTATTGCCTCAAGATGATTTGTTATTAAGTAATATTAATTACTTTGATCATAATTTTTGTGAGATTTCTCCAGAGATCAAAGCATCAAAGAAGTTGTTGGCTTTCTTTTTTATGCCTTCAGCATGACATCAAACACATGTAGCAATTCTCTTAGGGTTTTTATCTTGTGGTTGGATTAATTTATGAATAAAAGCTGGCACCCAGGGGATGATTAGGGCTGTGTTCTCATATAAGCTAATCTGAGAACAAGCCCTGTTAAACTTAATGGGGTTTTCTTCTGAGCAGGGACACAGGAATTACAGCATTAATTTGCATACATTCCCTGTCACTTTAATAGTTTCTGAGAAACGAACCTATATGTGTTCCCTTTTCTTGTGCTTAAAGCTTGAAGATGGTCATTGTGTAACATAATGGCTAAAAGGATGAACTAGGAAGGCTCCAGTTCAATACAACCTCTTCCACAAACTCACTAGGAAGTCAGAGGCTTTTTCTTCCCAACCCTCCTTCTCTGTCTGAAATATGGCTGGGAAATAATGCAGACTTCTCTTCCAAAAATAATTAGAGATTATATACAGTTTCTTGTTTACATGAATCTAATAATGCACACATTATCTTGGTGGCTCATCTTGGTGGGGATTGGGAAGTCTGAACTGGGACATAACAGGAACACACATAGATCACTCCAAGCAATAAGCAATAAACCATGTTGCTTTAAAAAGGAAAAATGAAAAGATTACATGTGTGAGAAAATTCACCTAATGCAGAGCCAGTGGCTTGAACAGGATGAGCAGGAATATGCTTGAATCAAGTTTTAACCTGTATTTAAAAGAGCACATCTGAAAACATGTATCATGGATAGAGGGGGTGGGAGTGGGGCACAGTTGTTCAAATGCACAAATGTTCCTGCCATGTGATGTCACGCCCAGCCAAAACACACTCATGGTGACAGTATGCACATCCACCCAAATCGCAATCTCTTCCCCTCTGTTTATCAATATGCTAGATTAAAACATGGGGGGGGGACTTCTGATAAGTAACAGTTCTGAAAAGGAAAGCCTCTACCATGTGTGGAAGATTTCCAAGTGAGAGAATCCAAGTTCAGTCAACCGAAAGAAGGAAGGAAGGAAGTGGGCCTGGCATGCCCCTTTCTTATATGTTCATTTCACTGTCTTTTGAACATCTGAATTAGGGCCAGATGTGTGTGTATAAGTGGATGTTTCTAAATCAGTGGCTCACAGCCTTGAGTCCCCAGATGGCCTGGGACTACATCTCCCAGAAATCCTGTCCAGTACTGGGAAGGCTTCTGGGAGTTTTAGTCCAAGAACATCAAGGATTGTCCCATATATTTTAGGGTTGTCAATCCCAACCATCTGCTTTTAGAATGCAATCCTCAGAAGAGTTGTCTCAAGGGAATATGAGCCTTGATGAGAAAAGAAAGATGGTCTCTCCTTTGCAAGAAAATTCTCACATATACTGGGATTTTCAGTTACGTATGACTTTAAACTGTAAAGTTGACTTGTTCTCTCTTCAGTTTCTTCTCTGGGAACAGTGACCCTTCAGCAGTATTAGTTTCTACAGGACATGCAGAATTATGGGCCTGAGCCACACTAAAACGGTACAAGGAAGAAGTGGCAAAAGCGCATCCTAGAACCTGAAAATGTTACTCTTTTACGACAGTTCCCAGAATCCCCCACTAATATGGCCACTTTTGGAAGCTGTACATTCAGAAAAGAAAACTTTTCCAAGCACAGTCATAATCCTCCAGATACTTGCAAGAAATTTACAACCTCAAGCAGTTCCTTTTCTTGCATGGAATCAGGAAACCTGCACAGGTATATGCTCATTTTTGTTTTGCTCCAGTATCCCTCATGGCACATTAATTTCTTCCACCACTGCAGGGGATAATATCTGATTGATCACTCCGTCCAACTAACCCAGAATGTGGCATATCCAATTGCATCAGCAGTTTAGCAGAGTAACTTCTTCTCTTACCAATTAAGTGGAATAAATTCCTCTCCATATTTTGCTCTTTGGTGCATTGTAATTAGGCAGATTATTTTCTGACATGACTTGTAGGCTGTAGCCTTAATGCCATCAGTCCTAAGATCTTTATTATCATGTGCTGCTTCATACTGGATTTCAAACGTTCAATATCTTCAGGGATCAATCTTACACTTGGGCTTCTTGGATCTGATTTTATTGCATTTTATTCCCTGAAAACTGTGTGCATATTTGAGATGGAAAACAGTCACTAAATTCCTCATTTACATTTTCTCTCTTTTTAAGAAGAAATTTTGATAATTTTATGAGGAATTTTGAAACCACACAAAATTCTACGTGAGCAGGCATGCACACCTACCATTCCTACCCTAAGCACAGAAGGATTGGCTGATTGCTAAGAAATATGCAAACAACCCATCTGGTGCATCAATTCTTAAATCAGTGGCCATCTTAGTTTTGAGCAATTTGTACAAATGCATGAATTGTGCAAATTACACAGGAAAAAATTACACAAAATAGGCAAATCTGTACAGATATGAAAACATTTGTGTAAAAATAGGACATTCTGTGCAAAGAATACCAGGAAAATCCACACCAGCTTCACTGTTAAGGAGGAAACTATTGCTGTTTCCCATCTTTAAGTAAGAATTGACTGCAAGTGAGGTAAGTCTGATACTGGGAAAACTAGTCTCTTTTTCTGAATCAACCTGTTTTTATTCATAGTAAATAACAAAGTAGTCCATATATTCCATTATTTGGATATGCCCCCAAATTTAAAAAAAAAATTGAAGCAACACATTGGATTTTCTTTGGGGATCCAAAGTCAGATTTCAACTCTCACATTCTATCCTTGACAGCTCTTTTAATTCTTGTAAATATTTGTTTCAGGTCTAAACAAGAAGCTTTAAAATATGGATACATTTACTCTGAAAGCAAAGGCAAGGATCTCTTCTTAGCCATGTACTTGCAAGATTCCTGTAGTGAGTCTTTGTATCAAATTGTGGGCCCACCAAGTGGATCGAATAAAAATGAGCGTTTAATTCATTGCATTGTCACAGTGCCAGGAAAGGCAGGATGTAATCCCAGCTGTGTTTCTTCAAGGTTAGCATGCTCAGGACTGTAGCATTAATTCCTGCTTTACTTTCATATCACACCTGTTGAACTACCTGGTCAGCTTTCTCCTTTCAACTAAACCAGCAGCATGAAAAATTGCACAGGGCTTCTATACTTTTAATACTTGTGAGACGAGAGAATCTTGCCAGGAATGTCTTTTCATACTCCCTTCACCTACTGATTTTTTTCTCCTCCATGGTGTCCTCTTTTCCTTTCAGCTGCAAGAAGAGAAAGTATAACTTTTTCATGTAATATGGGTGTGGGGAAAGAGAGAAGAGTGACATTAATGAAATATACAAGCTCCAGAGCCTTACTTTGACTGGTATTATGCAAATCATCCTCCACAGTCTTCTTAAAAACCGTAGATAGAACAGTTGCCATAGGCACATAGGTGATGGGGCTCCTCTATTCCCCCTAAAATTTGAAAACTCTAAGAGCGAGCTGCTGGCAGGCAAGTTAACAGCTATAACCTGTTCATTAAAAACTGGACATGAGTGGGGTAAAATCTGGACCCTTCTGTATGCAAATCATGTGCTCCACCATTAAACTACGCTTCCTTCCCAAAGTCCTAGCAACTTTCCAAATCTGCAAAATCTATAAATGCTGCTAATTCCATCTTTGTCTTCCTGGTCTTTTGTTAACCAACCTTACCAAACTTCTGTGAACTCATTTGTGCTGCTTATATCTTGGGTTGCTCCTAAACAGACATGCAGCATCCCAAAAAAGGATAACACAAAGGCAAAGAACTGTATGGATGGGGAGGCACATCTCATAACTTTCATAATATGGTGTGGGCTTTAGATTAATGAGAGAAATGCAAGAGCATTTTGCTTTCTTATCGAAGTAATACCTAAAAGCTCTATGGACTCCTATGTTGAGAATTTTAATTATAACATGTAATCTCATAACATCAGCAGAGTAAGGAGATATTGGTTAGCAGAGATACTTATGACACTATGACACTGAGAGAGTAAAACCAACAACTTAGTATATTTACATGTATACATAGAGAACAGACATATCTCTGGCAGCAGAACATGACATGAAGCAACACACAGCATAGGAAAAAGTGATCTGACGTACAGTAGATAAACACGTTCATTTTACACGTGACTTATGTACAGTTCTGTGACCAATCAGAAAATACATTACTTCATTTTCTGTCACACAAAGTTTCATCATATACGACAGCTGTACAACATTAAATCTCAATCCTTGATACCCACACCTGAATACAATCAGTACAATGACTCAGGTAAAATCAGCAATTTTACATTTAACTATACAAGATTAATATTTAACACATTTTCATATCAAAATCTCAACATCTTAACCTAACAGCTGGTCTGAAATGTATTTACTGCCTATGCCTTCAAGTGTTATCAATGAGATTTTATGTGCCTCAGCAATTCAGATGTTCTGTTTGTTTATAAGAAAATAGAGAAACTTCAGATATAAGTAAACTGAGGATTACCAATGTGCTTTAGAGTAAAAAACAGAAGGAAAGGGATACTGTCTCAATTCAACACAACCCTAACATTTTAAAACAAAAATTTGAATCTCAATGTATAGGTTACTTTTTTATATAAATGTGTACTAGCCAAAGCTGGCTGGATAGCTCAGTGGTTTAGGTATCTAACTGTGGAGGCAGAGTTTGGGAACTTGATACCCCACTGTGCCTTCTGTGAGCCTGTGTGGCCCTGGGGAAAGTTGCACAGTCCCAGGGCTCCCCCAGAGGAAGGGAATGGTAAACTACTTCTGAGTGTTCTGTACCTAGGAACCTTGAGAAGGGTTGGCAAAAGTCAGACTTGACTTGAAGACACGTGGTGATGATGTTGGTGGTGGTGATGATGAAAAACCTGTTTATTATTTATGTGCTGGATCTATGGATAAAATTTCTCTTTTAAGTGCTTTAAAGTGATTTACTTTAAAAAAAAGCCAGTTCTATATATTTTTCTTATTATAGTTTATTATTATACACTGTCAAGTTGCTTCTTATATATGATAACCATAATAGGATTTTCAAAGTATGTGAGGTGCTAAATGGGAATTTCCATAAGTGAGGGAGAATTTGAACTCTGGATCTTAGCATATGGCCACCTCTACCAGCAATTTGTGAAGGCAGGACCAGGGAACTTACCGTGTTTTTTGCTCTATAAGACGCACTTCACCCCCCCAAAAAGTGTGTGGGGGGAAGTCTGTGCATCTTATGGAGCGAAGCTGGTGATTTTGCCCCCACTGCCCCCATGGGGGGTGGGGGGAGCATCCCAAGGGTCCGAGTCTGCCTTCCAGGACCCTTGGGAGGCTCCCCCCCCACGGGGACAGTGGGGTGCAAAATCGACACCTTCTGGGACTCGTTTGAGGCTTGGGAAGCTTCAGAAGAGTCCCTGAAGATGACAGTTTTGCCCCCTCTGGCCCCTGGGGGGGCAGGGTGAGCCTCCAAAGGGTCATAGGGTGTTTTCCATAAGATAGATCTCTCTATAAGGCTAACCAAATTTTTAGGAGAAGAAAACAGATTATTTTTTCCTGTTTTCTTCTCCTCAAAATTTGGTGTGTCTTATGGAGAGGTGCATCTTATGGAACGAAAACTAGGTTCAGCCCTATCTTTATTGAGACTGTTTAGAATGAAAATGTTCACAATATTGTTGTAGCTTGCCTGTTCCTGAAGAATTATTCTAATTGTATTGAATTATTCCAATTGTAAAGAGACTAGAAGCTGTGAAGCAGTGTGGTACCATTTTTATGCATGTAATAAATCATGTATTCTTTTTAGGAGGGGAAATGACTAAAGTGTAAGTGAAAGGAAAGGTCAGACAAGCTCCTGGCTTCATAGTGCATTCTCTAAGGACAGAATAAGGTCACAAGAGCAGACATCAGAGAAATAATTGATCAGCTTCCTACTACCAAAGTTCCTGGCCTCATCTGTGGATTACCATTTCTAAAGAGCTTGGCTTTTCCAGTGTATTGTGGAATAATTCTGAAGGAGAGAGTGTGTGTGTAAAATCAAGAATTTCAAAATCAAGGGTATTCCATCTGAATACTGTATCTAGAGCCAGAGAACATAAAGTAAAATAATATAGAATCATGAACTGAACTCAACAAGCTCAGTTCAACTATAATACAACTCAGCACAATACAATAGGCAAAATCCCATCATATAACTATCCAGGCACGATACCAAGTGCCACCAAGTGGTATCAGTAGTGCCGCAGCACAAATATTATCCATGAAGCACTTCTGCCAGTGCCTTTCACAGATGACTGTGCTGGGGACAAAGAGTGATTGTACAGTAGAATTGGCCAGTCTCTTATTGCTGGACATAATGCCTGACATGTTTACACAGGTGTACATTACACCTATGTAGACAGAATTTGCCTTCCAATTATTTTCAATGTGCTTCCAATGGAAAAAATTAATCTCTAAGCAAAATAAATTAAAAAATAAAAATGTTCGGACAATTTTTGCCCTTCATTGCAGGGAACAACCCATATATTATTCTGTATATTGCCTCATGGTGCAGTCGTTAAACTGCAGTATTGCAGTTAAGACTCTGCTCTCAACCTGAGTTCAATCCTCATAGGCTCAGGTAGCCAGCTCAAGGTTGACTCAGCCTTCCATTCTTCCAAGGTTGGCAAATGGAGTCTTCACCTTGTGGGGCAGCAATGTGTTGCCTGCATAATTAAATTGTATACTGCCCATATTTGTATAATACCATGGATGAAACCTAGAGACATGGTCAACATATCCAAAGAATTACTGATGATAGAAGAGGCACTTTGTGTTCTCTGCTGGGAGTGTCTGTGAAATTCATTCTCCATTTAAGATAGCTTTTCCTAAAAACTGGCCTTCTGTTCCCCATCTGGTGCCACGTGATCAAGAGGTGCCTTGTGATTAGAAGCAAGAAAATCAATTCTATATGGTGATGCATATGGCAGTGCCCAAAATTCCTAATTCAGTTGCCCACAACTGAAAGTATCCCTGGAAAATGTAACTGTTCTCCTGGCAATCCCAACACCACCCAATTTAAAAAAAAAAAAAATACTTATCCAAGCTCCCAGTTAATTAATATGCCAGTGTTCTCCCATGTCCCTGGTTGTGTTGACACTTGTTGTAGGCATGACTGGTGATATCCTTTCTGGCTGTGTAGTATTTATTTTCTGTTTATAACTAGCCCAGCATGTTAAGGAAGCCATAGTTGCATTCATCTATCTTAAATATATATTTTCTGTCTCCCTGCCCCGCCCATCTATCTTAGATTTTAGGCAGACTAAAAAAAGGATTCCATTACCTCGAAATGCCCCACCTGGAGTACTTATGAAAGATTTACAGTGTGCATTATTGAAATTCATTGTTAGAACAGTGATATAAGCAGCATTTCTAAAAGCATGACTCAGGCATATGCAATTGGTAGCTAATTCATTCTGTTCTGGTGTAATGCCAGAAATATGCAAGAGGAACGCAGAAAGCAATGGAGGGAACGTTTCTTGTTTTTGGAATAATTGCTGTAGCTAATTCCATAACCATCAATTTTTGTCTCCTTGTTGAGTATATTAACTGAGCCAAGTCGTACACTGAATTAAACTGGCCAAAATCCAGAATACAGCCACATTCTTGCATAAAGCCAACAAAATTAGCTGACTGGAAAAAGAGTAAAAGAATCCAGTAGAAAAGAGAAATGGGCAAAGATTCAATTTAATCATATGATTTTTACAAGTTCACTTTTGTTTGGAGTGGTCATTCAGATAAACACAGAGCTATGTTTTTAAATATACTTTGCCACATAATTCCTTACTTTGCCATATGATCCCCTCATTAGTAGTAACTGCAATCATGCAACCATTTGCTGAGTGTTAAAGGGTAAAGCTTCAGTGATGGAGCGGACTAAGGAAATATAGGTGCAGTTTCTTTAAATCTACAGAAGGTGGCAATCTCAGAGGATTTTAGAGTAGCAGCCATATTAGTCTGTACAAGCATTTCAACAAGAAAGACAACACAAAACAAAAGGAAAACGACATTGTGGCACTTTAAAGACTACCTGATATAAGCTTTTTGTGGAACATGGCCCACTTCTTCAAATATAAATTGGAATACAGAGAATCCATGAAAGTTTTACCATGTAGCAGTCTCTGTATTTCAACTCATATGTTTGAAGATTACCATGTTCTATAAAAGTTTATATTCAAATATAGTAGTTAGTCCTTAAAATGTCACAACGTCTCTTTGGTTTCATTTTGTGTTTGTGGATTTCTTGTTGCCGTTTCCAGAGGATGTATTTCATGGAATAAGGATCAACATTGCTAACAGTTTCAAACAGTTCACCCAAACATCACCTTACAGAAAATTCAAAATGAAACCTTGACTAGCTGTGATGAAAGCAGAGAAATCTTTTTTAAAAAAATAAAGAAATAAAAGTAAAGCTCCATTTTGCCTGTTAAGGGCAATGAAAATAATACTAGCTGCTTATCTTGCCAGTAAAGTGAAACCCCATATAATTGTTCTCCAGGCAAAGCTCTCAGCATGTGTGATATGTAGAAATTTATAGCTGTGACAAATGCAAGGCATCCTGTTGACTAACTAGAAGTGAGTGCAGGCCAAGAGACTGAGGACTGAACCTTGGCCTGTTATGTTCTGCAGACTGTACACCTTCCCTGTTTCCCCTTTACAACAAATGCATCTGCCACTTAGGGATGCTCTCATTTCAAAGTCACTTAATGATGCAGAATTGTGGGGAATTCAAATTGGGAACAAATGGGAGCCACAAGTCACATTTCTCCATGTCTTAGAACAGTGGTTCCCTACCTTGGGTAACGTTGGGTGACTCAGGTGTTCTTGGAATGCAACTCCAAGAATCCTTCACCACTAGCTGTGCTGCTTGGTATTTCTAGGAATTGCAGTCCAAGAACACCTGGGTTACCCAAGGTTGGGAACCATTCTCCTAGAGCAATACTAAGTGGAACTGTGGAATGTTTTAATGATGACTGCCATCCCACCCAGGGAATGGCTCCCACCCAGAGAGCACTCTGTTGCAAATACCATCAAATGTGAAGCCCTATTGATATATCCACCGTGTGTAGCATGAATCCACAACATATAGACATTCAGCCTTGCCTTCTGGGGCAGAGCTTGTAAGCATTACTGTGCTGGATTGCAACTCAAAACATCCATGCTGGCTGGGAGATTCTGGGAGCTGTATTCCAAAAAAGTAACTTCCAAGCTCTGCTTCTGTAAGATGGATGTTGTGATGCCGTGTGAAGAATATGTGGAAGAATTTACTGGTGGCACCTGTTTCAAGTGGCCGGGTGTTAACAACTTTGTCTTACAGTATAATATTGTAGCATTAGCAATAAGTTCATGACTGAAGCATTTCCATGTCTTGAAGAGGGTCTTCAATGTCATGCTGCTATTCTGTACCTTAATTTGTTTGCATTTCATATGTGAAGCCTTTGTCGGTAGAATTTGTCAAAAAGACATATTTATAGGAGTGATTTGGCAGACAAGCTAGGTAATACTTGGATAATATAGGGAAGCATGATTTGTGTTTCACTGCAGTAATGCCGTCTTTGATACGACATTTAAGAAAGATAACCGAATCAAAGTGAATGATAAATTGAGAGCTGGAATATTTGTCCTCGTTGATGGTGGAAATGTTCCTGGATAAACTCTGAGTCTGCTGTTCTTTGGAGTCTTTGAAGATACGTTAGGAGCAATCATTTGCATGACTGGACTGAATCTTTTTAGCAATATAAATTTCAATTTGTGTAGTTTAGGGATGAGATCATAGTTTGGAGAAGTTACTTTTTTGGATTACTGTATTAATCCCAAAATATCTGTTACTGCATAGTTATTGTAATCATGCGGGCTAAAGCATTCTGGAAGTTGTGCTTCCCCAAAAGTAACTTTTCCAAGTTTGGAGAAGATCTGCAATTTGAAACAAATATACCCAATCCAATGATTAAATTTGATTTGTGAATTAGAATGTAGACCTGTTTGAAATCTGCATCTCTACCAGATTTTTAAACCCAATCCAATGATTAAATTTGATTTGTGAATTAGAATGTAGACCTGTTTGAAATCTGCATCTCTACCAGATTTTTAAACCCAATCCAATGATTAAATTTGATTTGTGAATTAGAATGTAGACCTGTTTGAAATCTGCATCTCTATCAGATTTTTAAAATATAGTCTGAGGGCTGCTTCTAAATTTTTTAACCAACAGTTTTTGCTATCATATTGGGGCTGCAAGAAAAGTGCAACACTTTCTACCCAAGCTGAAATGAGGCCAGACCTGCTCTACAAATGCACCACCCAAAGTAACATGTTTCTCCCATCTCATGACATTCAATGGAAAAAAAATTGCACATGCACTGTTTTCTTGTGCAGTACTTTCTGGGTTTTGGGAGGCTACAGTCTTACAAATATGTGATTTCCTCTTCTTTCCTCTCAAAGACAGAACAACAATACCAAGAGAACCAACTCAACTAAATGTTAGAAAATATACACACTTGAGTTCCATTCACAAACACTCTGCCAGGGGAAAATGAAGTAGTGCAACTGTCTCTTTGAAGCAAAAGTGGTCAGGAATAGAGATGGAAACAAACCACAGGCTTCCCTGCCCTGTCTCCTTGTCTGAGTCGGCAGCTGCTGGAGGAGATGGAAAAGGGGAGTGCATGCTGCTATTGGTGAGAGGACAATCACACTTAGATGGGGAGGGAAACTTGCATCACCTGAGAAAGAATGGGGGCACAGAGGAGTTTGGAGAGGGTTGTGTGTGGCACCTCCTGAACACCTGTGTGGGAGCGGGACCAAACTGGAATACCTCACATCTCTAGTGAGTAACGAAGTTTCAGATATCTTTATTGTCCAAGGCAGGAGATCCACAACATAAAGGAAACACTTCTTTAAAACCCTAAAATGAAATGCAAATTCAAATACAAATGCAGTGGTGCCCCGCTTAACGATTACCCCACTTGATGATGAATCCGGTTCACGATGATGTTTTTGCGGTCGCTATTGTGATTGCAAAACTATGTTTTAATGGGCAAAATCCGCTTTACGACAATCTGTTCCCTACTTCGGGAACCGATTCTTTGCATTACGACGATCAAAACAGCTGATCGTCGGGTTTTCAAAATGGCTGCCGGCTGTTCAAAATGGCTCCCCACTGTGTTCAGGATGGATTTTTCGCTGCACAGGCATCGGAAAATGGCCGCCCTTTGGAGGATCTTCGCTGGACGCTGAAGTATTTCGCCCATTGGAACGCATTGAACCGGTTTTCAGTGCATTTGAATGGGCTTTTTTATTTCGCTTGACGAGATTTTCGCTCTACAGCAATTTCGCTGGAATGGATTATCCTCGTCATGCAAGGCACCACTGTACATAATACCCTTACATGGATTCAGCCTCTCCACCATTGCCCCTCTTGCCCAAACATGTTAAAATTCTATTACTGAAGCTAACACGATAAGAGCCTTTATTGTCATCCAGGGGAATAGCAGTTCCTCTCTTGTTCTCAGCTGAAATGTGCAATCACCAACCTTTCTTAAGAGTTCCCTACCCATTGGGCTGAAATTATTAAGAGTTACTGTCAGTGTTACTTTTGCCATTCTCTTCCAGCTGTGAAAAATGTAGGACTTTCATCACACCTTCTAAGAATTGAGAAGGTTAGAACAGGGCTGCTCCTCTACTGTGATTTAGTACTTGGAGCCTGGGGCTTGAAAATTGCTAGGGCACCTCTAAATTTGTCTTCTGTGCTGCTTTGAAAAATATCTTAATCATATTGAGTAGAGTATTTCCACATGGAAACGAGTATGTATGCTAAATGCTTAATATCCAGTGTCCAAAGGCCTCAATTATGTAGGAGATTCCCAGCTGTGATACAATGCATGTTAGATTTTATACATGTACCTTTTCACTTTCTATTCTCGTGAAGCTGGTGGGATTCAGAAGAGCAGATAGACTGTCTGTTCTGTGTGATGGACTAGACTGGCCCAAAGAATACAGTCTGAAACTGGTCAGATAAATTATTGAGAGTGAGGGTCTCAGGTCATTAGTGGGGTGGTAGGGGGTGAATTTGGACTTTTTGCCAGAATCTAAGGGAAAGGCCTTAGTGTTGAAGGCTTTGGGATTCAATCAAATGTGAGTCTTCTGTGTGGATGCTTTTTCTGAATGAACCCAAAGATGGCTTTGGAAACAAATAATCCCCTAATTAAATGGCCTTTAAGGCTACTGACCATGATGCTGAGGACCAGGTCATAATGAGTCATGGCACTTGAGGACATTTCAATAATATCTTTCTTCCAGTGAACCAACAATCACTGCTTGATTAAAGTAATAAAATACCCCACACATTTCCCAGAATTCCCATTCAGAGAACTTAGTTCAGTGAAATATTAATTTCAACTAAGTTTTAAAAACTTAATATAGCAAATAAGTATAAGTAATGTTTCATTAGAAAATCCTTTCCATGTTTAGTTTTGGAATGTGAAACAATATACTTTCCTGTTACACCATTCAGTTATTGGTTAGAGTATATGTATAAATATCTCTAAAGACTACTCTCTTTATAAAAACATTTGGTTTTAATAACCTATGTCAATTATGTAGTAAACTGAAAAATTATCAAACAGCTACCATAGGAGAGGTTTAGCCCTTGTCTGGAAATCTGATCTAATAATAAAAAATGTTGTGTTATATAAACAAACCCAGTACATTTGGTTTATTTTTAAAAGCTTATTACTCCTTCAAATGTTAGGGCTGAATTTAGCTCTGTGGGTTTCTCATTAATTTTATGGCACAATCTTGATTTGGAAGTCCAGGGTTAGGAACTGTAACATATCAATTTACAGCACTTTTATATTGAAAGTCTGTGACTATTAAATATGTCGTTTCATCTGCAGTGCATTGGAATGTTGCTTTAAATCAGAAGACCTGCTTTGATTTTTAATCAGTGACCTAAGATGTTCTATGGAAGCTCCCATGCAACCTTAAGAAATAAGAAGGCCTTCTGAGGCTGCCTGAGGAAAGGGTTTAGCGGCCAGTCAGCCAAGCTGTGATACACAACTGAAGTGCTACAACTAGCTTGGAGCGACAGATTTCATAGGCTTCCTATATGTATTCCATTTAGTATATACTTGGTTCTGATGATGATCCATTTCACCATGCTTTAAATATTAGCGTACAAAATGTAGGTGGGAATGGGGATATCAACATTGGGCAGTTTATCAGGCAGTCACAAAACTAATTAAGAGATTAAGTTTTAAAATTTTAATTTTAATTAATTTTAAAGTATTTTAATCTACCTTTCTCATTTAAAAGGGACAAAGCTTGCTTACAACAATTAAAAGAAAGTATTTAAGATTAGTAACGAGTATACAATATTAAAAAGATCAATGAACACAACACCCAAAAACATAAGCAACACCAAGATGCGTGCAGTACAGTAACATACAACAATCCATTTTCAGTTGTAAATGTTGTAATGAACTGAAAATGACTCAGCGGGAATGCTGTTGTAAAAGCTGCTGTAATAATAGAGCAGTAAACCAAAGTGAATACCAGAATTAAGAGCTTGGTTCTTCTTTCCTATATGCACTGAATAAAATAAAGGCAAGTAATGTAGTTATACCAACCTGGCCCTCTAAACTGGTCCTCTAAACTGCCTTCAAGGAAGCCGAGAAGCATGAGCAAGTGGAAATGGCATTGGAATTCAGGCATAATCTGTCATACAGTATATATTAGCAGAGTGACACTGTTGCAGACTAGTCTTGGTACCTTCCTTTTAATGTACAATGGGAATGGATTGTTTTGATTTCTTAGATTACAAATCCCATAATTCTTTATTTTAAGACTTCTGCCTGACATGCAGTCACCTAAATGTGGCTCATTTGGGAAAAGAGTCTCAAGGGAATCCCTTGAGGCTTAGCTAGGCCTAGCTTCACTCAAGATTTCTGTTTTTGCCTCAATACTTGCTGGGAGTATTATTTCTGTACAAAAAACCAAATCTGAACTAAACCTAACTAAGCCTGAAAGCCTTCCAGTTAAACCCTTTCTGCCAGGTGAGCCACATCAGCTGTCTGTAAGGTATCTGCCTGTCAGGTAGAAGTCCCACCATGGACAATTATGGGATTTGTAGTCCAAGAAATCTGAAAATTCTAAATCTAATGTACAACATTCCAAGAACGAATTGCTGGAGAAGGGAACACCAGTATGGTAATGGAAGGTGTCTACTTGCTAGCACTGCTGCTGTGAACCATTCAATGTTTATCGACTTAGAAGATTACACTCTGTTCCTTACTGAGCTGCAACTGCTCATGCTTGCTGTTCCTGGTGAATATAAATTAAGAGCTCAGCAGTGACATTTATACTAGATATCACCTTCACCATTAATTTAATCTTGCAATGTTCACTTTATTACTGAACACTTCATTAAGTTATAAATTGTTAAATTGTATAATTGAGAGTTGAATCACGGAGCTGACATCTGTCAACATGTATATTTTCATGTGATTATTCAGAGCTAATCATTCCACATATCTAAAAAGCTTTAGCGCCCCCTCTTAACAATGTCACAATACTGTTGTTATTACAGGAAGTTGCCAACGGTGCTGTTTCAGTGCTAGTAGCAGTAAGTTTCGTAGCATATATTAGTAGACATTTTTATTAGTATTGCCATAAACAAGTTTTGTCAAGCAGTGAAGGCTGAGAAGTAAAGTTATCAGAGGGTTC
Source organism: Pogona vitticeps (assembly GCF_051106095.1). Taxonomy (NCBI): domain Eukaryota; kingdom Metazoa; phylum Chordata; class Lepidosauria; order Squamata; family Agamidae; genus Pogona; species Pogona vitticeps. The sequence goes on from NC_135785.1 coordinate 42,414,735, forward strand.
ATAGACAACACAATTAAAAATACCATGACCCCAAGCTGCAATGTGTTATGCTTCTGCAATATACAGTGCAGAAATACAAAGGTCTATAGTATAATGTTATATAGCCTCAAAATCTGGAATAGTCAGAAGTCACATCATCTCATCTAATTTTATGGCCAATGTTGGCCATAAAAGAACAAAACAACAACAAAAAAATTTAAAATACTATTTAGTTGCCATAAAATTTAAATACTGTAATTCAGCATGATTAGTTGATATCAGAAGGCTGGTTCAAATTTATTTGCATAGCTCAGATTTATATATTTGAAAAGTGATTTACGATCCGGCTAAGTTTCATTCAAAGGAATCTTACTACTTAACTGTTAATCTCTTTAGAATGCTTAGTTTTAGATATTTGCTCTGAGGATTGAAAGATGAATTTGAACCACAAAATATGTTGCATCCAGTGGCTGCTTTTGTTTTTAACTCCTTTCCTCCTGTATCCTCCTGTATTTCTTAAAACCTTTTCTAAAGGATTTGGAGTGGGTTCTTCTGACCACTGGGCCTGTGCCACATATACTATTTGTGTTGTAGTGAAATAGGGGCATGTCAGGATTCAACTGCAGGCGGTTTTTTTTAAACAATCCTTTATGAGAAACAGAAGAAAATATTATTATTTTCTTTTTTAAAGTGATGTGGCACCTCAGTAGTAGTCTATCAGAATCACTTCTTTTTAAATTCACTTTCCTGCCCTTCCACTGAGGAGCAGAGGACATGTTCAGTTTGCCAATACAGTGGACCCTCGACTTACAGACGGCTCGACTTACAGACTTTTCGAGTTACAGACTTCTCTGGCTGCAAAATTTAGATTCGACTTGCAGCCAGAGAATTGACTTACAGACCAGAAAAAAACCAAAATGGAATAAAAATAGAATAAAAACCACTGGTTATGGGATTAATCGGTTTTCAGTGCATTGTAGGTCAATGGAGATTCGACTTACAGACTTTTCGACTTGCAGCCACCATTCCAATATAGATTAATTCCTTAAGTAGAGGGTCCACTGTATCCTGAAGTGGCTTGCTTATTAAGCCACTTCACAATATTGGAAGAAGCCAGACTGAAGAGGGTCACTTGAACTTCAACATGTCATTTGTATGTGAGGATCAGACCAAGTAGTATATCGCACCAACCCTATTTAGCCCACAGCTGCCCACTTCTAAAGAGCCTATTTTAGATGTGCCCATTTAGACGTGCCCCTAAAAATGATATACTGACCGGTCTTTTAGGAGAAATCAAAGAATATATATATATTGCATTTCATCACTTTATATATATATAAAATCATAAATATCTGCTGATGCATTGCATTGCTTTATATATAAATGTATAAATATAAAATGATGCAATGCATCAGCAATTATCTATTAGAATATTCTTTTTAAAAAGATGCATTTCTCTTCCCCCTCTATCAAAGAACAGAGCAAGTATCTATCAAATCATCCCTGCACCAGACCAAACAGCAGGGCAAATACCTGTCTGACCAAGCCCTAGGACTTAGGAGACCTGAGTTCAAATCTCCTTTCAGCCATAGAAACTCACTGGCCTGAATCACCCTCCTACCACTTGGTATTGGTTAAACGGCTCCTTAAAGATCTCACTTACCTTGAAACTCCTGACTTGATGGCACATAAACACGCACATTGTAGTGCCATATGACACAACATGGTTCCCACCTTTTACAAGGTACTTACATAATCCTCATGAGCTGAATGTTGGCCATTTCGGTAGAGAAAGGTGAGTAACTGCTTTGGGCCTCAGATATTATGAAAAGGCAGGAAGTTGTTTGTTGTATCATTTATCATTCTGTGTTGTGTTGTACTTGCCAGGGATGCTGGTGGGTGGGTAGTTCTTGTCCGGTTTTCTATTTCAAAACCACTTGGCTGGCTCAGGATATAATGCCTCCTTGATTTTGGTCGATGGGATACCATTAGCTGCCCTACCTAGACAGCAAAATGGCTTAAGTCAGCCCTGAGAGAGGGCATAGTCTTAACAGGTATTGAGTTTGATAGCAGTTGAATGCTTGCATTGGAGCCTCGATCGGTGTTGATATTAGTATCATTTTGGCACCAAGTTGGGTTGTGCTTATTAGAGCCTTTGCAGATTGGGAATGGTGGCCTGCACAGACTTTAGTGCAATGTTTTTTAAGGTTTGAGCGTTTTAATTTTGTCTTTGATTTTAAACTGTTTTAAATATCTTAGGTTTTATATTTGTTTTAAACATCTTTGTTATCCACCCTGAGATTCTATGATATAGAATAGGCTATAGGGTGGGCTATAAATGTTTAGATCTGGCTGGATCGCTCAGTGCCCAGAAGTCCCATTTGGCACAGCTTGTGGCAAGGGATTATAAGACATGTGGTTGAGAACATATGGAGAGCTAAATGTTTCTGCAGCTGACTGGATAGCTCAGTAGTTTAGGTATCTGGCTGTGGAGCCAGGGGCTGGGAGTTCAATTCCTCACCATGCCTCCTGAGAGAAGAGCCAGCCTGGGTGTCCTTGGGCAAGCTGCAAAGTCCCAGGGCACCCCCAGAAGAAGGGAACGGTAAAACACTTCTCAGTATTCTCTACCTAGAAAACCCTGAAAGGTAAGGTAAAGGTAAAGATAAAAGTTCCCCTTCACAATTTTTTGTCCAGTTGTGTTCGACTCTAGGGGGTGGTGCTCATCCCCGTTTCCAAGCCATAAACCCTGAAAACAGTTGCCTTAAATCAGAATTGAGTTGATGACATATGATTATTATAATTATAAATATATAAATAAATTAATAAATGTATAAATCGACACAACATAGCATAACATACCTAGTAGGGTTGTAAAACTGATACAGTTTTATAGGTCTCACAAAGAAAGGCAGTGGAACTTAGGACAAGTGGACAGAGCTTCTGTGGGATGATTTAGGTGAGATTTGGCTCAGGCGGAGAGGAAGATGGAGAGGAAGGGCTTTTGGGACACCAGTTGTTTCAGTAAATTTTAATCCGAGTTCAAAAATGTTCAGGTTTTCTTGGACAGCAACTCTCAGAATCCCGCAGACAGTGAGGCTGGTATCCCTACTGGCTAAGGAATTCTGGGAGCACTAGTCCAAACAACTAACTTTATTAAGTTGTGCTTGTCATTTGACAGCAGGGCCATTGCAAAAACACTGTATTTTATCTCTCTTCCTCTCGTTTCCCCACATTCATATAGTTATCCTTGTTCATTGCCCGTAACTTTGAACTTTAAAAGTGCATGTTTATTAATTCTGATATGAAAGATACACAAGTTACTGCACTAAACCACACATCTACCTGAAAGGATGAAAACGATAGTTTCAGCTATTTTCCTATTCAATTTGCTTTCAGCAGTAGCTGCCATTCACAACTGAGTACTGTGCATAAATACAGGAAAGGAGAAGGTGAGCTACATTTCAAAAGTTCTTTCTGACTTGATCAGCATTGAGTTCCAGGGACTAACAGAAAACCCGAATCATAGAAGAGGATGAAAACCTTTCTCACAATGGGGTGACAGACACCTGCAGGTTGTTTCAGTCACAAAATGGGATAAACTAGTAAACTTCCCCAAGCCTCGGCAGTTCAGGCCTATCTTGGGATACATTTCTGTTTCTTTTTGCCTTTTGAAGCAGCTCATAATGAACTATAAACTCTTGTGAATGATGAACCAGTCAAAACTGTGATAGCTATCGTGTGAGAACAGCCGCTTCTGTGGTGTTTTTGGCACTTTTCCTTTTGCAACTGTGCCTGGAATTCAGCCAGGTAACAAGATGAGTCAGGTGCATACAGTAAATAAAAATGAAGGGTTCAGATGACTGCAAACCTTCAAAAGAGATTTCTGTTTTGAGGCTTAGGAGTAATTATCGTATTGAAGTAGGCTTGTAAAACCCATACAGGTTTATAGACATCTTTCATTTCAAGTGTATTGAGGGATTGCACTTGGAAATCATGGTTATCTGTGGAAATAGATTCTCTTGCCCATTTATGTCAAGAGGGCTGCTAAGGTTTTTTGTTGTTGTTGTTGTTTTGCCGCCTGTCAGGGTTGCTACTCCTTTAAGCTGGCAAATTTCTGCCAGTGTTGAAAAAGCAATATTTTCCTTTGTGTGACCACTGTTGAGACTATGGGAAAAGGAAGGGGGCTTAATGGAATCCATATGCCTGACACCACCTTCTAATTTTAGCTCCTATATCTTTCTAATCATACCTTCTATAGCCTTCTAGTAACATTTGCTAAAGGGAGCACCATACAGGATAAGGGAGCCGATTGCTACATGAACTGCATGGCACTGTAGGCCAAAGTGGATGCGATGCTCAATAAATATCATGCCTCTGTCCCTCTGTGCCTAGTGAGAGGAGATTTGCCCTATCTCATTATTTCCCACTCACTATATGGGGAGTTAAACATTAAAAGCAACTGGCCTGGCACCAAACACTGACAGTGGCCAAGCATCAAGATGGATTTGTAAAAGGAGAAAGCTTAAGCCTTGTCTTCTTGGGTGTGGTGGTCCCAACCATACCAGGTTAGAGAAGCAATTGAATCCTGTCTGTCTGTCTGTTTGTTTGTTTGTCTTCTTTACCGCCCATCTGGCTACCAGGCCATTCTGGGCGGTTTCCATATTAAGCGTACAGAGTTCAAAACAATAAACATAGTGGTATAAAATCAAAAGAAGGATAAACAACCAGCATTTTGAATAAGAGTAATTAAAATAACATAAAATAATATAAAGCAGGATAGCAGGACTGATAATTTAAATGTTAGGACCAGTCAGTGTATTAAGGTATTGTAAGGTCTGGGAAGGCCTGCCGAAAAAGCCATGTTGTTAAATAATCTCTTAAAAATCGTACATATTTCACCTCATGTGCTGTTGCAGTTGTATACTGAAATGCTGGAAAATGTTTTCCATGTGAAATTACTGGTTGATGCGCCATTTCAGAAAGCGTAGTAGTCTTCCCTATGGAAATGTTGCCAGTGTAATTACATTTGTGTAAGTCCATCTGTATAAAACTCAGCAGCAAAGTGCTGCTGGTTAAGAAACTGGTGTTTGGATTTCTTGTTTTGTGGTAAGTGATGCTACTGGTGTGCAACAGGAAAGACAACCATAAACAATTATTCTGATTCCATGTGTAGGCATGCTATTAGTGCCTCACACTGATGAGGCAGTATAAAAATGTATGAAATAAATAAATATTAGAAATAAAAATAAAAATTGGAGAGCACTGCTACAAAGCATGAAGAAAAGTTGGTCAGTGTGGAAGGCAGCCCACATGTCACTCCTGTCAGTCATTTTAGAGCTCTAGTGCAGGAGCCTATGACAGGACAGGAGGGGCGGAGTCAACAGAACTGGGTATGACTGAGAGTCACTTAGGAAAAAGATGGTGAAGCGTTTAGACAGTTAGAGAGAAGACTGAGAAGCGTTTAGACAAGATATTGGACAGTTGGTGTGGTAGAGAGTATTAAAGAGTTAAAAGGAATTAGAAGTACATAGACAGGGAGAAAGTATTGAAACCTTGATTAAAGTAAATGAATACAAGCAATCGTACATGTAATCAAATCCATGTTTAATGAATGAATGATAATAGAACATCCATGATTTTCCTTCTGTGATTTACTTACTGCTCTATAAATAAACCTTGTTATATTTGGCAGCAAGAGTGTGAGATTCATAATAACAACTGAAATAACAACTGTGGGTCCTGATGATGGCAATTTTAATTGTATTTTAATTGTATTTTAGTCATTTTATTGTATTGAATTTTAATTATTGTAAGCCGCCCAGAGACTTCTGGGTAGAGTGGGCGGCATATAAATTTAAATAAATAAATAAATAAATAAATAAATAAATAAATAAATAAATAAATAAATAAATAAATAAATAAATAAATAAATAAATAATTGATACAGTGAGGATAATATCCTCTGGTGGGAGCGAAAAAGTAGAAAAGAATAAGTCGTGCCCAAAGGTGAACTTATGTGAGAGGCAAAACATTTTGCCTCTCATTTTTATAATGAGGCAGTATAAAAATATTATGAAATAAATAAATATTAGAAATAAAAATTGGAGAGCACTGCTGCAAGGCATGAAGAAGAGTTGGTCAGGTACACAACATTGCAATAAAAAAGAGAAGGCTAGTTGAACCTTGAAAGGAATAATGCTAAGGTTCCAGAAGAAAGGGGAGTGGAGAACTATGAAGGCCGGTCTATGTGTTGAAACATAAGGGAGAGGTTCCTAAAATGATTCACCCATTATAGGGCACTAAGCAGACCTCCATCCAAGGCTTGTGCACAGCTTGTGTCCTGAGCACACTCCTGTACTGCAGTGAATCCTGGACCCTTTGTGCACGGCAGGAGAGGAAGCTGAACACATTCTATATGCATTGTCTATGACGTATTTTGGTATCACCTGGCAGGACAAAGTTCCAAATAGAGTAGTCCTATAATGAGCTGACATTTTTAGCATGTACACATTACTGAAACAGTGATGTCTGTGTTGGCTTGGGCATGTAATGAGAATGGCTGACGGTCAGATTCATCTCCTGTAAGGAGAATTAGTGCAGGGAAATCGCCCCAGAGGGAGACCACAGCTGCGATACAAGGATATCTGCAAGCAGGAACTGAAGGCCTTAGGAATGGACCTCAACAGATGGGAAACCTTGACATCTGAGCATTCAGCCTGAAGGCAAGCAGTGCAGCATGGCCTCTTCCATTTTGAAGAGACCCTTGTCCAGCAGGCCGAGGCAAAGAGGCAGTCCCGAAACCAGCTGGGCAGGGGACAGATGTATTTGTCTTCAGTGTAAAAGGGATTGTCACTCTGGAATTGGCCTTCTCAGCCACACTAGATGCTGTTCCAAGTCCTCTAGTCAGAGCATGTTACCATAATCTCTCAAGACTGAAGGATGCCTAATCTAAACCCACCACCACATTGTAACTCCACTAACATTCCCTGTTTTCGTCAAGAGTTGCAAAGATAAATTCTTCTAATCTGTTTTGGATATCTTGATTTGAGAATAATTTTGCAATTCCTTGCCCTCACACGGGTGGATTAGATAAGCAATGATTTACATTCCTTTGAGGGCAATTGTCTACTTCTTGAACTTCTTATTTTGTGATAATTTTACAGAAAAAAAGTCCTGGTTCTTTGTGTGAGTTGTTGGAAAGAAAATAATAGAAATATTGGAGAAGGGGATTTCTGCAAGGCATAAAAAAAGAGACTTGGTTGAATGTGACATGCCATTTTTTTCCAAGAAAATGGGGGACCAGCTGGATATCAGAAGAAATAATGCCTAGATACCAGAAGGCAGGGAGTAGAAAACAGATGGAGCAAATCTGCATATCAAAATACAGATTTCTAAATTTACTCCTTGATTACTAGGCACTGTGTCCCAAATGCCATCAGCAACCAAAAACCAGACATTAAAAACTCTTAAGTCCATGGTCTTTGTTGTGCACGTATAGACTCACAGGCAGCTACACAGAGACTTCCATTCATTTCAACACTGAAAACAATGCTTCAGAATCTTCCACATTGCACTTGACAAGCAGTTCCTGGCAATGAACTGAAGGGGGAGTTCTTGCTCACACGAGAAGTGATTAAACGAACCTTCAGAGCCCAGTGAAGCTTTTAGATCAATGAATTCAAGCAGTCCCACACAACATGTGTCTGCCTTGAAGGAGTGAGGAGTTGATATCAGGACTGCTAACGTTCATTGTAGCAAATGCTGGGGTTGGATGGAGGCAGGGGAGGGTGGACACTGATCTGCTGTCTAGCCAAAAGTATGCAGTGCTCAATAACTTTGTCTGAGAACATTAATTAGTTGCAGCATTTTTGTCTTGGTTTAAAATTCTCACCTGCTGGGCTTTTTCTTCTCCGAGAAGATTATAATGCACCGTTTATAGAGTGCTTTGCGTGTTCAAAGCCCTTTGCAACGATTAATTTTATAATCCGAGCAACAGCAGTATGAAGTAGATAGACTTTTGAGCATCCACCCACTTTTCCTGCTGCTGCTGGAATCCTCTTCACAGAAACAACAATGAACAGTAGATACCAATTAACTTTCTCTAGGGTGTTGCCACAGTGACTTGGGGCCTTCTCTGAAGCTCCTTAGAATCAAAAGAAACTTTTCTGTTAGCAGTAAAGGGCTTGGAATAATTTATTTGCAAAGCCCACGTTTTTGAGTGAGAGAATTACATTTGTCATAAATTCCCATCTTCCAGAATAATCTATTTGACATTCATATGCTCCTCTGGAGGTTAAAATTTTGAATTCAAAACCTGAGCTATTCCAGGGTGTTTCCTTTAATCAACATCAGCTTTGTAATAATCATTTCCAGGAAGGTTTTAATTTCCCTGATGGACTGATCCTGTTTCCACTGCAGCTGATGGCACTGACCCTGGTAGTATATGGCTGAGGTCTGAAACAATGCACCTTTTTAATCAACAGCATTATGATTGATTATAACTGAGGGGATGTTGCATGGCATTGATTGAAATATGCAGTGGAACTGTGGCACTTGTCCTTCAGTTGAATTAAAGCCATTAAACCAAAAGCTAAGGCATCAGTGCAAATTTAAAGAAATACAATTGAAAGAAAAGCAGTTCTTATAAGCTAGTCATGTGGTATGTGGTGGTTGATTGCAAGGATGAGAGTCACATTTTTCATTGCATATGAGAGAAAGGAGGACCCATGTCCTCTTAGATTACATCTCTTGGACTCCTGGAGCTAACATGGCCAGTATCCATGCTGATGATGAGATTCTGGGGACAAGAGTCCATCTCTGTTTCCATCTCTGACAGGTAGTAAGCAGTATCATCATATCATTGAATTTTGACTTATAATGATTCTTTCCAGGGTTTTCTAGATATAAAGAATTCAGAAGTGGTTTACCAGTGCCTTTGTGTGCTGGCACTCTGGGACTGTGTAGCTTCCATAGGCATCCCTCAGTCTCGAGAGATTATGGTAACATGCTCTGTATGGAGGACTTGGAACAGCGTCTAGTGTTTTGATGCTGTACACAAAGCTGGAGTGTCCCCTCCAGGGCACGAAGCCTGGGTAAAATAATATGGAGGATAGGCTGTTACCCAACCAGCAAACCCCCCTCTCCACGTCACTGAAATAGTCCAATGGAAAGGCAAGAGCCAATACAACTGGTTCCAGCGACGTCGCAGGAGTTGACAGAACGGGACGAACTGCTTCCGGGACTCCGGCTCCGGATTTTGCTTACTCAACATTGAATAGTCTGGCTCTTCTAGGAGGCCCATTGGCAAATTGAACTCTTGACTCCAGTACTCCAACTCACTGAGTTACCCAACCAGGTTTGTAGCACCACACACATCTGAAAATGTAGTCTTTGTGCCAACATGTTCATGTCAAATTGGCCCCTTTCAGGTGTGTGAGAAGTCTGTAATCCATACATATAATGCAGGAGAGCAGAAATATGGATCCCAACCCCATTACCACCACTCTGGCTTTGCATGTTTTGGTTCTTCATGAGTAGAAGGCAATTACATTGTGAATCCATGTCTTTATTCATTGAGGTTTTCCACACCATTTAGAAAGTATAGAGACTAGTGGCTTTCGTTCGCAGTTATCCCTTTGTCCCATTTTTACATGTTGTAAAATCACTTCTGACTTAAGGTGACCCTATGAATTAATGATTGCCCACAGGTCCTGTCCTTAACAACTCTTCTCTGGTCTCACAAACTAAAGGCCTTGGCTTCTTTTATTGATTCTAAATGAGCAATTTTGTTTTATGGACAGAGAAAGGCAGCCATTCTTCTCCCCCTAGGGGAAATATTATGATATTATTTTCCTCTCATCTTATGATGAACAAAGGTATTCTGAGATTTGAAAAACATTAATTCATAGTGTACTGAAGGGCATGATGATGTGATCATTTATACCTGAGTGGTTGCAGTCTGCCAAAGAATGCAGGCTCTTGTGCTCCGCTTGTCCTATGCTTCTCTTTAAGAAAGTTGGAGAGTTTAGCATTCTGTTGCAAACCTAGTGGCCAATAGTATGGAATATGCACAAGGCAAAATAACTCTTGCATGGGAGAAACAAAGGCCACATCCTTATTGGCTGAAACTTGGGTGCTTTAGGACAAGTGTTGACACAGCATCAGGTAATGGTTACAGGCATTGGGTAATATATCTGCTGGCCCATGTACTACTTTCCATTGCATGCCTGCTAGGAAGGACCTGTGGTGGTACTGAATGGAACCCACAGGTCCAGGCACCACTGTGAGATCTCCCTGCCACTTGAGAGTGAGGTCATGGGAACCTTCTAACCTGGCAGGTATCTATGCACCTCAAACCCAAGGTCCCCTAAGGAGATACCCACCCACATGCTCAAACCTGCCATCCAAAGTGTACCAGAACACAAGAGCAAGTATCTCAAACCAGTAACAAACAGTATGGTAAAGTTGGGCAGGGAGGATGTGTGTGGAAGCTCCTGAAGTCGTTTGCTGCCTGTTCTGGGATGGGAATGGTTTTCATGCTCCATAAGTGAACAAGACTGAATACTGCTCACTTCAATCCCACTTTAGCAAGTCCTGCCCCCATCCTCCCAAGCCCTGCTCTGACTGACTAAATGGGACGAAGGAAGCCAGCTACTCCCAGCCTTCTCTCCCAGTGAGAGAAGATGGTGGCTACCTTTCTGCTCACTCCCTGGCCACTGAGGGTGAGGCAGGCTATTAGTAAATCAGGGACCATTGCTTTCGTTCTGTAAAGGAAGATGATTGCATGTACAGTGCACCACATCTCCCAGCTTATAAAGTAGCGAACACTTAGCTCATATGGTTCCAGATAGCTCTATAAAGCGTGAGTGACATGATAGCTTGTTTTCTAGAAATCAGTAAAACTACTTACACTTCCAAGTGTACAAGAGTTGCCAGGTCAAGCATAGCCATGCTCTTGAGTGTGCTAGATAATGGATTCTGTAACACGCAAACCATGAGCCAGAGGTTGGAAGTTCGATTCCCCACTATGCTTCCTTGACAGGAGCTGGACTCAGTGATCCATAAGGTCCCTCCCAATTCTGCAGTTCAATGAAGATAATCCTCTAAAATCTTTTTGAGTTTATTTCAACTACTCATGAGTCACAGAATGTCATTTTTTAAAAGTCTGTCACAACATTCTGTATTTTTTTAAAACACACCTTCCAAATCAATCAGTTTTTTAAGCCAGCTGTAATATCCGTAGGGCGTTCTCTCTTCCATTCCCTTCATATCAGCAGTGGTTTGCATTGCTTTGAACTCTGCTACCTTGATAAAAATGTAGCATCTATCATTCTTCCATCACTTTCATGTTCATTTTTCATTTTGAAGTTTTATTTCCCTTAAATGCTAGGATTTGTTACATCTCGACAGTTCGTGCTCCCTCTTCTCTGAAATGTGAAATTCCCCTCCAGTACTTGCCTGGTGGGGGATGCTGTGAAGATTAATTAGTGAATTGGTTTATCAGAAGAGCATCTGGAAAATGTGAGTCCTGATTCTAATCTTGCAGTGCATTGGCCCAGATATAAGCCCTATAATTTATCACAGGAGATATGAAATGTGCCTTCTTGTGTGATTCTGAGCTTCACAACCTAGACCACTTGCAATCGTAAGGAAAAAAAGCAACACAGAGAGACCTGGTGTCCTTGTTCTTCTATGAGCTGAATCACTACTGTGCCTCTTTCAACACTGTTCTCTCTCCATAAGATGCAAGGCAAGGGGTGTGCACCTGGATGTAAATAGGAGCATTATTAATGTCACTCAGGCTCTCTATTGATTCTGCCATTCCTCAAAAGACGGAAGAAAATCATGTAGTTCCACGTAAAAAGTGATTTTGAAGCATGTTGTTTGATTTCTTGGTTGAGGAATTAAGAAACTTGCCCACATATGGCCTATAATTTTAAATATTTTCTTTTATGGCCACATATGCTATCTTGAGCGGATAATTAGTCTTGTGGGATCTTGTACTTTGCTTTATGTCAAGGCATCTCTTACTTGGATTTCAGAGTCTCTGTGTTAATGTTCTAGGGTAATGGGGGAAGGGACAATTAAATATTATTTTCTAATATGTAAATCTCAATGGCCTGAATCCAACTAGTAGTCCTAATTAGCATAAACCTATTCTATAATTGTTGCTTCACCTTTCTGCCATTGATTCAGTGGGCATTTTGTAGATGAAGCGAGCAATTGGATTTAACCCTATATTTTCAGGATTGCTTGAGAAAACTTCCCATCTCACTGGCTGCCTGAGCATATAATAAAAGTAATTATAGTTATGCATCACAAGATTAATTCAGACTTAAAGACATCATTTCCAGAGTCTTCTACATACAGAATATTCAAAAATACTTTACTGTTCCCTTATTCTGAGGGTGCCCAGGGAATGTGCAGCATACCAAAGACCACACAGGTTGACTCTTCTACCAATCTCTAACTCTAAATTCAGCCAGTCCATGTGATAAGCCAGAATATTGAACAGAGCTGTAAATAGCAATTTTGGTGCCCAGGACTTTGCAGTCTTGTTGCTTAGATCTTGGTGGTGTGAGGATGGGATAAGGGAAACAGAGTGGAGAGAGAATACCTGTGTCTCAGTAAGAAATGACCACTTTCCATGCTGCTGAACCTATTTGTCTTGTTTTTCCTTCTTTGCCTGGGAGGAATAGCTGGTGATAGCATACATGCTCAGGGTGTGTGGGTTAGTTAGAAAAACATTAAAGGTAATTTTCATTTTAAAATTGTGAGGAAAAGGAACAAGGACAAACGCCAGGTTGCACTCTCCCAGAATATGTGAGCTCCAGCGTCTCTCCAATCCTGTCTGTTGGTAGTTTTGTATCTGCTAACCACCAAATGCAAGCAGATCACTCGGATAACCACTTTGTTGGTTGAGAGGCAGTAGCCTCCAGCTGTGTGCTAAACTTGAATTAAGATGATACCTTTTTTGGTGTACAACCTCCAGGATCACACACACACACCAGCCAGCCTGGCCATTGGCAATGCTGGTAGAAGTACAGTGGGGTCTTGACTTGAGAACTTAATCCGTATTGGAAGGCGGTTCTCAAGTCAAAAAGTCTGTAAGTCAAGTCTCCATTGACCTACAGTGCATTGAAAACCGATTAATCCCGTAACAGGCCGTTTTTGTTCCATTTTGGTTTTTTTCTGGTCTGTAGGTCAAATCTCAGTCTGCAAGTCAAACCTAAATTTTGCGGCCAGAGAAGTCTGTAACTCAAAAAGTCTGTAAGTCAAGCCGTCTGTAAGTCAAGGGTCCACTGTATTCTGGGAGCTGTGTTTTTAAAAATGCAATTTTTTTTGAAGCTCTGGCTATTGCTGGGAATTACTTTGGATCAGGGCCTTAAACTTCCAACATGAAAAAGCTGTAAAACAAATAATTTGATTTCTCAATAAACTTGCTCCTTGGAGATCTAAAAAGGAATTGTCCAACATATTAAATATGTCTTTACTTTCTATCTCCATTTACTTACACTGAATGTTGTTGTTGTTTTGATTTATATGACATCTCATGGTGCTAGAGCACTTTCTGGGTACTTTAGGACTTAATTATGCAAGGAACACTTTGCCCCTCAGATAACTAGGAACTCATAATACCAAATTGCCCCCTCCCCTCTTCCAAGGTTTCCATGCATTTAAAAAAATAGTCCCTGAACACCAATTAATTTGTCCAATTTGCATGAGAAAGTGCAGAAAATGCTCCCCTACCCTCATAATTAGCTATAGTTTGCCATTCACTGAAATTCTGCAGCCTTTCACACACAATAGATCTCTCCTCACTATGGGGAATATGTGCCCCCTACAAAAGGGGGCAGACTGGAACAGAAGAAATGGGAAGGGTAAGGTTAAGTCTCTGCATATTTCTTCTCCATATTCATGAGGCTGTAGGCCTCCTTCATCCTTTATATCACTTTTAAGTTTATATCCTGTTGTTGACACAGTGGTGAATTCAGTACAAGTGTTTTTGTACAGCGGCTGTTATAATCTGAGGCTACTTCCCAAGATATAATTTTCCCTCTTGACAGGACATTGTGTAATTCAAACAGCCATGTCTTTTATTCCTAACTTAGGCAATTGTTTGTTTCCTCACAATCCTCACATTTTTAAAAATCTGTGTGCGTGTGCATGCACAGCTTCTCTGTTCAAAATCACTGAGATAGAAACTGACTCAACCCAGACATTCTTAACTAATGCACAGTTTGCAATTTAGTTGTGCACTGATTTCAGTTCCCAGAATTTTTGACATAATTATCAAAATAAGTTGAAAATGTATTTTAGAAGGACATTCTGGTTAGCAATGCATATATGGAGGAAACAGCTGTGTTAGTCCATTGCAGCATTAAAGAAAAAAGGTTTGCAGACCTTAAGTATATAGGTTGTATCCAAATCTCCTCATACTTATGGTAAACCCCTTGAAACCAGTGGGAGTTTTTTATTACCAGTTCAACTGCCATTGCCTTCAGTAGGCTTATTTCTAGGTATGACTAATTTGTAGGTGCATTTCTGACAAAGTGATTATGGCATAAGATTTTGTGGACCACTTCATTAGATGTATGGAATGGAAACAAGCTAATTGCTCATCTCTAATACGACATAAGTATGTGTTGTCAGATTACTTCTCCATAAACAGAAAGGAAAATTAAACTGGCCAAAATCTTATTACTTTTGTACGCTGGCAGCTCTAATGCATTTTGGATTTATGTGTGATATTTAAGGGAATGGTTTACCTTTGCTGCTCCAACCATAGGTTTTCATGGCTGATTGGAGATTGGATCCTAGTCCAAGGGTGTGGCTAGGCAGCCATATTGTCCTAGGCTGGATCAGGCTAAACAGGTGAGCTTTGAGGTGTGATGCATCATTTGGGGTGATCCTTGCATTCACACACAAGGATTGGGTATTTTGGGAAAGGAAACCTCACCATACCTCAAGCAACACTATTTAGTCAATTCCTCCATTTAAAGAGAAAAGAAAACAGAACAAAAATAATCCTCCATGCGAAAAGGGAAAAGTTGCATTTTTTAACATTTGAAAGTTGACTTATCATTGAATTGGTTCAATGAACCACTCAACTGGTTCATTGCTGAAAATAAAAGTAGAATTTCATTTTTGACAACAGTTTCATCAGCATTTGCACATTTATTCATATTTAGGATAAAAGTTGAAATTCAAAACATCTGAATGAGAGAGAAAACAGAATTTATAGACTTGGCTGTCCAGGTTCAATTTTTGAGTACTTAACTCTTTAAAATCAGTATTTAGCCATGTTTGTACTGAATTAGGATTACCACATTGTTGTTTGCTCTGTGAAGTTTTTTTGTCTTTTATACAATAATTGCACCTAAATATAATATGAGTCCCTCTGTTCTAGGAGTAACTATGCTTTTTGAACTTAGCTGGAACAGATGTAGAACTTGTATCAGCATGTTTTTGAAAAATTTGCCAAAATTTTCAGATTTATTTATAATCCCCGTAGAATAAATTTGAGATTTAATAATAATAATAATAATAATAATTTATTGTCATTGTAAGTATATACACAGTATACCCATACAATGAAATTCACACTCTGGAATGCCTAGCTGCTGCAAATGCTTGCACCGCCATCTTGACCAACTGTCAATAAATTCAATAAATTCAAAAACAGGACAGATTTATTTATTTATTTATTTATTTTATATCCCGCCTATCTAGTCCCATGGACCACTCTAGGCGACTTACAACAAGCATATAACAATATAATTAAAACAATTTTAAAGAAGGGGAAAAACGTTAGACAGGATGAAACAAGCACTAGGAGAGAAGAAAAAGGGAGGATGAGGAGTTAGCTGAGGGGAAGGCCTGCTGAAACATCAGTGTTTTTAATTGATTTTTTAAAATACCCAGTGAGGGAGCCGCGCAAATGTCAGGGGGAAGGTTATTCCAGAGGCGAGGAGCCACTGCCGAGAAGGCCCGATTTCTTGTCTTTTCTTTCCGGGCTTCCCTTGGCGTTAGGCCCCTCAGCCTCACCTCCTGACTCGCGCGAGTGACACGGGTAGAACTTGGTGGAAGTAGGCATTCCGCCAGGTATCGAGGCCCTAAGCCGTTTAGGACTTTATACGTAAGCATCAACACTTTGAAGTCGATGCGGAACCGGATGGGCAGCCAATGCAGTGTGGCCAGAGTGGGCGAAATATGTTGATATTTTTTCACACCACTAAGGAGTCTGGCCGCAGCATTCTGCACCACCTGTAATTTCCCCAGCAGCCTCAAAGGCAGCCCCACGTAGAGCGCGTTACAGTGGTCTAATCTTGAGACGCATGTACTAAGGTAGTGAGGGGCCCCACATCGAGGTAGGGCCGCAGCTGGGCTATCCGCCTAAGGTGATAGAAGGCGGTTCGGACCACGGACGCCACCTGGGATTCCGTAGTTAGCGCCGGGTCCAGATGGAACCCCAGACTGCGGACCCCATTCACATTGAAATGCAAGACTGATTACCCTTTCCCTAGATTTGAGCCAAAAATAATATTTTTCATTATCTGTGTAATGAAAACATATGTCTTTTTGGAAAGCTTTTTGTGGTTGGGTTAGTCAAGGGATAGAAATTTAACAACATTGCAAAATAGTGTCTGAAAACTATCCTAAAAAAACATTTCAAATACCAGACGGAGAAAAGAAGGTGAAACAGGCCAGATTCCTTACATACACTGGCATAAGCCATACAGTGTAAATCACAATGACAAACTCTCAAGGAGTTGATTTCTCTATCCCTTGTCTTGTTGTGTGCCAAGACACACAACCAGTATACAGTGAAAAATGCAAACATTGACTCATTTACAAGTTGCAATTCATTACTTCTGTTTATGCCAGTTGACATACGCCACCACGTATTCTGGCCTCTCAGAAACTCTACAGTGGAAACAATTCACTGAATAGTATGGTTCTGTAATGGTTGAGAATACATTTGTTTGTTTGTTTCTATCCCACTTTTCTCCTCAAAAGGACCCAAGAAATGACAAGAGATAGATGTGTTTGTAGAGTTGAGTGTGTTGATATCTAAAATAAATTACTGACAGATGGGAGACCTGTCCCACAGCAAGGCTATAAAGTTGGCAACTGCCATGGAAGCAGCAATGAAACATTTACAGGACTTACAACTAGGAGAAAAAATCAGTGTGGACCCATAAAACAGTTGCAAAGTTCAAAGATTTGAAGGTGTGCTTTCATTATGAGGTAATGCTTTCAGCCTCAGTCTGCACATAAAAAATGTCCTTGTGTCATAAATGCAGGAAGAATGGACACTTAGGAAGAAATTGCAAAGCTACACAACCAGGACAGGTCAATGAAAAGGCTAGAAACCAAAACCCCGTCACCTGCAAGAGAAGGGTGAAGTGGACCACTCTGTATGTAATGTTATGGAGTTAAAACCAGACTGTTAGAAAAGGACTGGACAGTTCCAGTACCAATACATGCACAGGGCCTTCTGTTTCAATGGTTAGCAAAGATGTTTGCAAAGGAATGTGAAGAATACTGGGGCCATGTGAGAGACATGTAAGGCTTACATTGGGGACACTATTAGTTAAAAAAAAAAAACAAAAAAACACTTTTAAGTGTCATCATCATCATGGGCCATCAAGTCAATTCTGACTTATGGCAACCCTTTTTAGGGTTTTCCAGGTAGAGAATACTCAGAAGTGGTTTACCATTCCCTTTTTCTGGGGGTGCCCTTGGACTGTGCAACTTGCCCCACCAAAAAAGTGTGATGCTCATTAGGCTTGGAAGGCAGCCCATCTAGGAGAAGGAAAACTCCGATTTCAAACTTCCACTGCCTTGTGGCTACTATATCCAATGATGGAAAAGGCTTCAGGAGTAAACCTTGAGGCAAAATCCAGAGCCGGAGTCCCGGAGGCAGTTCATGACTGTGTACAGTCACACTCGGGCAACTCCTGCGATGTTGCTGGAACCAGCTGTATTGGCTCTTGCATTTCTATTGGTCTATTTCAGTGATGTGGAGAGTGGGGATTTGCTGCTTGGGTAACAGCCTATCCTCCGTATTATTTTACCCAGGCCTCGTGCTCTGGAGAGGACACTCCAGCTTTGCATACAGCGTCGATTCAGAGCACATTACCATAGTCTATTGAGACTGAAGGATACCTATCTAGTGCTTTAAGCTCTCTCTGGGCAGTTTACAGTTTAATTATGCAGGCTACACATTGCCACACCAGCAAGCTGGGTGCTCACTTTACCAACCACAGAAGGATGGAAGGTTGAGTCAAGCTTGAGTCAGCTACCTCAGCCCATGTGGATTGAACTGAGGTTGTGAGCAGAGCCTTCACTGCACTACTGCAGTTCAACCACTGTGCCATTAGGTTCACTAGGCTGGCTCTGCTGGCAGTAGGCACAGTGGGGAACTGAACTCCCAGCCTCCGCCTCCACAGCCAGATATCTAAACCACTGAGCTAGTATAAGGTCAAAAAAAAACAAAAACCAACTTTTACGACTTTGGTAAGAAAAGGGGCAAAAGATTTTTAGTTGAACAGGTCTGAAAAAAACTGTTTTATAAGTAGAGATGGGGGTATTTATATCCGTATACTAATACGAATATCCCTGCACACGTGGTGATAATGAGGGTCCAGCCCCATGGGGCCGGACGGTCCACTCACAGATCCACTGCTGCGATTCTTCCAGTGGCTCCTCAGCTCGCGATCAGGAAGCCACTCCTGGCTGGAGGCAGGAGGACAAGCCTCGCTGCAAGGTCGAAGAGTGGCTCACATATTGCAAGCTGCAGAGCCATTGGAAGAATTGTGGCATCTGTGGCAGCGGCGGATCGGTGAGTGGACCGTATGGGCCCATGGGGCTGGACCCTCATTATCGCCACCTGTGCAGGGATCTTCGTATACGAAGACCCCCATCTCTAATTATATATTCTGCCAATTAAATTGGCAGAACTAGTCATCACACCACACTGGAAAAGGCTGCTATAGCATTTTCACCTCACACCTGACCCATAATTCTCTTGTATGTTGCTTGTAGGCTTACACAGAAGTCTTCTCAGAAAGTTTTCTTAATCCTTTCAACAACAAAAGACACAAACGTTTTGGCCTCTTTAACTTTTGTCCCAGAAGGAACCTTCACATTTTGCCTGTAGTTGAATTTGGTGGCAGTTTAAGGTTATATGATCCACCCAGTCTTGAGAAATGTTGGTAAGTTTGCTGAAATTCTTGGTGTCTTCACCCAAATAAGAACCTCAAAATTTATCTGTTTTTAAAAGGAAAAGTCAAGTGGCTAATTCATTTATATATATCAGCCAACAATCCTGCATTGCTCGTTGTTACTCTGAACACCAGATAACTCATTAACCACCCTAGTACACTGGCTTCATTTAATTTGAGCTTCCTCTTTTGTCTGGCCTGTAGAAATTAATCAAAGAGCTCAAGGTCAACTGTACATTAACTTCTTGGAATAAATTGCAAGTACAATATTACAAGCATAAGTAATAGACTTTAGTAAATGAAGGCCATGATCCTGCAGACATTTATTTTTGCATAACTGACTTTGTGCATGAGTAATTTTCTGACAGCATACTTTTTCAGCATGCTTTTAAACTATGGGGTTAAAATTATATTTGATTGCATGTAAATAAATGGTTACATTTAACCATGAAACATGGCTACTTGTTCAACAGCATCCAGAGGGATTTCTGTGTTAGTATTAAAAGCAGCAATTAATACCATGCCATCTTAAACTCACCTTAGAGCCACCAGTCTTACTGTGGATGTAGATGAAGCACAGAATTCTATCCTAATTCTATCTCTAATGGAAGGCCCCATACTACTAGATGCATCTGGGAAACTGCTGACCATATTAAAAAACCTATCGTGACATTGAGTGCTAAATCCAGCAATGCTGTGTTTCCAAGGCCTTACAGGAAATGCAATGTGAATAACTTCTATAATTAATACTGCATCCTGCTAAGTGTGTACAGAAGATTCATCAGTGTGAACCAATGGAGGCTGGTGGCTTTGATGTCATGGGGGCAATGAATCTGGCCTAGGTTTTTTGGAGATAGGATGCAGCATACTTTGTAGCTCTTTTAACGTTCACACTAAAATCCAGCATGGATTCGCCACTTCTGCAAAACAGCAGCCTCAATGGCTATGGAGCTTGACCATGGGCTTCCACTCCTAGCTGAAGGTTTCAGGTACAGTGGATATAAAAAGTTTACAAACCCCTATTAAAATGTGATGTGTCTGTGATGTAAAAAAAATCGAGACAAAGATAAATCATTTCAGAACTCTTTCCACCTTTAATAAGACCTCTGAACTGTACAACTCAGTTGAACAACAAACTGAAATCTTTTAGGTGGAGGGAAGTAAAAATAAAAAACTGAAATAATATGGTGTGTAATATTCTGTGTGCACACGCTTAAACTAATACTTTGTTGAGGCACCTTTTGATTTTATTACAGCACTTAGCCTTTTTGGGTATGAGTCTATCAGTATGGCATATCTTGACTTGGCAATATTTGTCCACTCTTCTTTGCAAAAGCACTCCAAATCTGTCAGATTGCAAGGGCGTCTCCTGTGCACAGCCCTCTTCAGATCATCCCACAGATATTCAATTGGATTCAGGTCTGGGCTCTGGCTGGGCCATTCAAAAATGTTGATCTTCTTCTGGTGAAGCCATTCCTTTGTTGATTTGGGTCATTGTCATGCTGAAAGATGAAGTTCCTCCTCATGTTCAGTTTTCTAGCAAAAGCCTGAAGGTTTTGTGCCAATATTGACTGGTATTTGGAATTGTTCATAATTCCCTCTACCTTGACTAAGGTTCCTATCCCAGCTGAAGAAAAACAGCCCCAAAGCATGATGCTGCCACCATCATGCTTCACTGTGGATATGGTGTTCTTTTGGTGATGTGCAGTGTTGTTTTTGTGCCAAACGTATCTTTTGGAATTATGGCCGAAAAGTTCAATCTTGGTTTCATCAGACCATAACACTTCAGAGGTGTTTTTGGAAAATTTAGGCAGGCTTGGATGTTTTTCTTCATAAGAAAAGGCTTCTGTCTTGTCACGCTACTCCATAGCCCAGACATATGAAGAATACGGGAGATTGTTGTCACATGTACCACACAGCCAGTACTTGCCAGATATTCCTGCAGCTCCTTTGATGTTGCTGTAGGCCTCTTGGCAGCCTCCCTGACCCAATTTTCTTCTAGTCTTTTCATCAATTTTGCAGGGACGTCCAGTTCTTGGTAATGTCACTGTTGTGCCATATTTTCTCCATTTGATGATGACTGCCTTCACTGTGTTCCATTGTATATCTAATGCCTTGGAAATTCTTTTGTACCCTTCTCCTGACTGATACATTTTAACAATGAGATCCCTCTGATGGTTTGGAAGCTCTCTGCGGACCATGGCTTCAGCTGTAGAATGTGACTAAGAAAATGTCAGGAAAGACCTACTAGCACAGCTGATCTTTATTTGGGATTCCTCAGAGGCACTTTAAATCAGTGGTTCTTAACCTTTGTTACTCGGTTGTTTTTGAACTGCAACTCCCAGAAACCCCAGCCAGCACAGTTGGTGGTGAAGGCTTCTGGGAGTTGCAGTCCAAAACTCCAGAGTAACCCAAGGTTAAGAACCAGTGCTTTAAATGATGGCAGGGGTGTACTGACTCCTACTTAACAAGAGTTTGAATGTGATTGTTTACTGCTGAACACAGCTACATCCTCAGTTATAAGAGGGTGTGCACGCAGATGCAACCATATTACTTCAGTTTTTTAATTTTTTACTTCCCTCCACCTAAAAGATTTCAGTTTGTTGTTCAACTGAGTTGTACAGTTCAGAGGTCTTATTAAAGGTGGAAAGAGTTCTGAAATGATTTATCTTCGTCTCATTTTTTACATCACAGAAACTTCACATTTTAACTTTTTATATAGAGTGCTCTCAACCGACCAAATAAATAAATAAATAAATAAATAAATAAATAAATAAATAAATAAATAAATAAATAAATAAATAAATATCGACTGTACCTGAAACCTTTAGCTAGGAGCTGAAGCCCATAGTGAAGCTCATTTTAACACGGCTGTGTAAATTTTTTATATCCACTGTATTCTCTGGACCTATGAGCAAGGTTTACCATAATTAAAACTTTTTTTAAACTTCACATTTTTTTATAGCGGGATGGCCAACCTTGGTAGATTTGGGAGCTAATTCTCTAGCTCCAGAATTAGCTGAGGGCAATATGGACTCAAAAATGTGAAGAATGACTGAGTAGGGGCGCTCAATAAGTTGGAGGAACTCAGTTCTCAGTTGTGAAAAACTCTTATTTTTGAAACAGGCATGCAGACCTTTTCAAAGGTAAATTGCTGTTGCCTGAATGGGAATTCACATCATCATCAGCATCAGCATCATCAGCATCATCAGCATCATCATTTTGTCACTATTTCCAGAACAAAACCTGGTAAGGAAGGATGTCTGCTAGGGCCTGAAACCACAAAAACCCGGCCTGCACTTTGCCTCCCCAGTTCTGTACAGATGACATGTAGATGAATTAGTGAGACATTGAAATTATTCTTATGCAAGTATCTGACCAGAGAGAGATATGTCACATGTAGAACCCTGTAGGCATAGTAAGCTGCAAGTTCTGGATCTAACATTTTTGTGTTCATTATTCCTCAGTACTCCCAAGCAGTCTGTTCACCTGAGGCAGGTCTTAATGAAGCAACTCTGGAATCGAAGATTTGAGAATTGTTGCCTAAAGCTATCATACTATGTTGATACTTGATTTTTGTTTGTATGTTGACAATAGCATCCATGCTAGTTGTACATTGCCCTGTAGGTAGTGTGAAACCACAAGATACAGTGTGGAATAAGATGGATTTCTGTGTTGTGCTACCTGTGCATCAACTCAGGCACTATTGACAAGATTTTCACAGGTCATTTGTATTTCACCCTCTTCACGTTTTGCAGCCTCAGGAAGCAAATTCATTTGGTGCTCAACAGTTAGGTGTATCATGAAATATTCAGGAGATATTGACTCACATTGAGAAGAACAAGAAGATTTATTGACCAAAAAGTTAAATACTGCCAGAAGCAAAACCTAAGATTAGCACCTGCTAGTTAAGATAACATTGTGACCTTTGGAAATTCAAATTTAAGATTTTTGGAGTTCAAAGTTGCACTTGTAATTAAAAAACACTGAAAAAATTCTAATAAGACTGCAGAAAATTGAACAGTAATTGGAAGCAGATCAGAGATTTTATCCCTGGATGGAATGTTTTGACAAATTTTCCCCTCAAGGTCCAATCAAGTTTCACAAATGGTATACAGGCATCTAGCACTGAAGTGTGGTCTACTGTATGAAGCTGTGTTCTATGTAAACGTATTATTAATGACCAAACTATAAGCTAGTGCTGTTACAGGATATGTATGAAAGCTTTCAGAGTCTACTGCATAAAGAGACATACTCCAGATGAAATATAGCATAAACCTTTAATATGGACATCAGATTAGAGATATGAAGAATTCTTTCAAATTGCCATGTATAAGATATCCCCATGTATAAGACTTTTCTAACCCAATAATTCTTTCTTTGCAAGAAAGTGGAGGGGGAAGGCAGGGATCAAAGTGTTTTTATTCCTGCTTCCCCCCTCCACTTTCATACGAGGAAAGTGCTTTCCCCCTCCATTTTCTTTGCAAAAAGCTACTTTCCCCTGCCACTTTTTTCAAAGAAAGTGGAAGGGGAAAGCACTTTCCTCGCAAGAAAGTGGAGGGGGAATGCGATTCCTGCTTTCCCACTTCACTTTCTTTGCAAAAAGCTGCTTTCCTCCTCCACTTTTTGCAAAGAAAGTGGAGGGGAAAAGCACTTTCGTGGCACAGTGGTCAAACCGCTGTACTGCAGCCAAAACTGTGCTCACGACCTGGGGTTTGATCCCAGGTAGCTGGCTCAAGGTTGACTCAGCCTTCTATCCTTCTGAGGTCAGTAAAATGAGTACTCAGCTTGCTGGGGGGGGGGAATGTGTAGCCTGCATAATTGACCTGTAAACTGCCCAGAGAGTGCTCGAAGCACTATGGGGCGGTATATAAGCAGCATGCTTTGCTTTTTGCTTTCCCCCTCCACTTTTTGCAAAGAAAGTGGAAGGAGAAAGCAGGAATCACTTTCCCCATCCACTTTCCTGCAAGGAAAGTGCTTTCTCCCTCCACTTTCTTTGCAAACGCTGCTTCCCCCTCCACTTTTTGCAAAGAAAGTGGAGAGGGGAAGCCCCCTGCATTTTCTTGTGAGGAAAGTGCTTTCTCCCTCCACTATTTGCAAAGAATGTGGAGCGGGAAAGCAGGAATCACTTTCCCCTTCCACTTTCTTGTGTGGGAAGTTCTTTCCCCCTCCACTTTCTTTGCAAAAAGTGGAGGGAGAAAGCAGCTTTTTCCAAAGAAAGTGGAGGGGAAAAGCAAGGATCAAAGTACTTTGATCCTTCTCCCCCTCCTTACTTCCTTGTATAAAATGACCCTCAGTTTTTCCTCCAATTATTTTGGGAGAACATGTTGTTTTCTACATGGAAAAATACGATACTCATTCTCAAGAAGTCAACCTATAATGACACATTGAAACAACTTGCTGAGAAAGTTCTAGTCCATTGAGGTCTCTCATCTCATGCATGAGGGCAAAACAGAAGGTGTTTTGCCGACAAAGTGGGCAAAGTGTCTCTGTGCAAAACAAGCATCTTCTCTGTTTGTAAAGCACACAGTCACAGCAAATGTATAGGGACAGGCTAATTAATAAAGAAGGTGAAAACAACTTATCCATCACTTTAAAAAAATCCATGCAACTAGGTTGCTCTTGTGTTACCCTTTTTCACAGAAATGCTTTTCATACATGCGAGAAATCTCATTGATACTGAAGTCAATGAGAAAACAGACAATCAAAACAAATATTAATGGCAAGCCATGACTCATTTTTCTCTCTGAGTGCCAAATCATGTAAACTTAGAATTGTGTTCAGTTTAAAAAGAAGGAGCTGTCTGGATAGCTCAGTGGTTTAGGTATCTGGCTACAAAGCAGAGTTTGGGTGTTCAATTCCCCACTATGCTTCCTGTGAGAATAATCAGCCTGTGCGGCATTGGGCAAGCTGCACAGTCCCAGGGCACTCACAGAAGAAGGGAATGGTAAGCCACTCCTGAGTATTCTCTACCTGGAAATCCCTGAAAAGGGTTGCCATAAATCAGAATTGACTTAATGGCACATGATGATGATAATTAAGAAGAAAAAGAAGAAGTACACGATTTAGTGTGTTTATTTGAAAGGGTTTTAAAAGCAGTTAACATCTTTGTTAAGAGTGTCCATGTTTGTTAACATGGCATTTTTGTTAAGAGTGTCCATGTTTGTTAACATGGCATTTTTAAATACTTCCAAAAATAGTAAATGCGTTGTTTAGTACAGTGGACCCTCTACTTAAGGAATTAATCCGTATTGGAATGGTGGCTGCAAGTCGAAAAGTCTGTAGGTCGAATCTCCATTGACCTGCAATGCATTGAAAACCGATTAATCCCATAACTGGCAGTTTTTATTCTATTTTTGTTCCATTTTGGTTTTTTTCTGGTCTGTAGGTCGATTCTCTGGCTGCAAGTCGAATCTAAATTTTGTGGCCAGAGAAGTCTGTAACTCGAAAAGTCTGTAAGTCGAGCCGTCTGTAAGTCGAGGATCCACTGTAGTTCTAAGTTGACATTCTGTAATTTAGTTTTTACAGTGAATAAGGAGACTGAGATTTTTGAAACTAGTACATTTCCTTATAAAGGATTTTTTTTTGCAACAGTGGATGCTAAAAATCTAAATAACTCCAATTGACCTTATCCTTATTACTGTGAAATTGCATTGTAGTTTAGAGCAGCAACATGGTGTCTTCCACGTTTCTCCCAAAAATCTTTCCTATTCATGATCAATAGTAGAAACTTATACCAATGCAGTAAAAAATAAGTGCTAAATTAAATTTAACAGCATGATCCTAAATAACAATAAGATCCAAAAAAATCATTCTAAGCACTGGTCCAGATTAATCTCTGATACTTTTTGCATGTAAGATGATCTTCATTTTTCCCAATTACAAATCAGAACTTTTGATATCATCTAAGAAATTTGTGATGCATATGCTAATTTCCTTTGTGACTGAATAATTATGTTGTCCTCATATAACTGTTCCTTTTTGAAACTGCCATCATGTAGTCATCTGTTTCTCTTTAAAGGAGTGTTGTTGTTTTTGTCTTCAAGTGAGATTATAGCCGGACCTTGTCTAGCCATATTGGACCTGGACAAATGTTTATTTCATGGGGAAACAAGATGGATCCCGCAGGACTATTGGACAGAAAAGGAAATATATTTTTAACCTATCACACACATCTGTTCTCCACAAGGAAGTGAATATATAGATTATGAAATAATATAGTAATATTGCCCCATTCATCAGAAGATGCCACAAAACAGGGGGGAGGGGAAGCAGGAAAGGGATATATATATAACCTCTGTTTGTAAGATTTCCATGACAGAGACAGAGAGGTTGGCAAACACTCTTTATAGTACCTTATTTACAAAGAATTGCAAAGTCTATGTCTGATTGTATTAAAAAAATTAGTACAATATTCCATACTTTATAAGCATAAATATATTTGAATTAGTTTCTGTGGGTTGTTTGGGCTCTTTGGCCGTGTTCTGAAGGTTGTTCTTCCTAAGATTTCGCCAGTCTCTGTGGCCAGCATCTTCAGAGGACAGCACTCTGTGCTCTGGTGTAGTTGGCTTGGGAGTGCAGTATTTATGGCTGTGAGATAGGCTTTTGTCTTTTTCTGTAGATGGGTGATTAGTGTTTCTTGTTGTGGGTGTATTGTTTTGATAAGGAGAAGAGATTATCTGTCACTGTAGTTTATGGGTGTCATTACTGGTCTTTTGTGTGTAGTGATCCCCTGTCTTTGTGGCTGGGTAGAGTTCGTTGACCTTTTCCATGCTGTATTTTTGAGAGCTGGGAGCCAAGTTTTGTTGAGCTTCACACTTTCCTCTTTTTTGTTGAAGTTCTGCTGTTGCAGAATTTTTGAATTACTTGATGGAAGATCTGTGTTTGTTGCAAAGGATCTCATTCTTCTAGCTGTTTGCTCAAAGAGACAGCATGGATTTGATTCTCTTCCTTTGCAGAGGTGTCTGTGTCTTGAGAATGGACTGCTCCAGCATGACTAATAAACCAGGATTTAAGTTGTAACATGAAACAAAGTAGAAGCAGAAGGAGTGCAAATTGGTGGTGACAATAATTTCTTAATAATATATATATTCCTTTTTTTCCAATTAAAAAAGGGGACATCAAGTCATCACAGTCCGATAGCATTTCCTGTATTTTATAATAATAACACACGCATACACACACACACAGAGCCCCCTCTCCCCCCACCAAGAAAAGCAAGCAAGTACAGTGGTGCCTCACTAGACAATGGTAATCCGTTCCACTGAAATCGCTGTTTAGTGAAATCATTGTCTAGCGAAAAGCATTTCCCCATTGGAATGCATTGAAACCTGTTTAATGCATTCCAATGGGAAATAATTGTCATCTAGCGAAGATTGGCCATGGGAAAGCCACTTTGCGAACCACCAATCAGCTGTTTAAATAGCTGTCTTGTGAAGCTTAGGTCCCAAAAACACCTGTTTTGCGAGTGCGGATGAAGCTGTCAAAATCATCTTCTAGCGAAAATTGGTTTGCGAAGCAGGGACCAAACATTGTCCAGCAAAATTCCCCCATAGGAATCACTGTTTTGTGAATCACTATAGCGATCGCAAAAAGTCAATGTCTAGCGAAAAAACTGTCATGTGGGGTAACTGTCTAGTGAGGCACCACTGTAAAGTCAAATAGTAGAATCAAAATTTCCTCAGTTAAAAGAAATGGGGTGGGAATTGTGCACAGCAATTTAAGATGGAGGGCATAAGAAGCTCAGCACACAGTAATCCCACCCACAAACAACAGCTGAAGCAAACAGACACTCTGGACTGGATTCCTAACCCTTTTAAAGAGTCAACTTTCCTGGTTGTACCAGATTCTGATTAGCTGCTAACAGCCCCTGTTGGTCACCTCACCATCTATTTGCAATAAACGATATGATGCTATTGGATAAAAAAAAATTCCCAGACAATTTGACACAGAAAGTTGGTGAAAGGAGAACTGAAAGGTTACATGACAAAAGAAATATGAAATGTCCATGTACCCCACTTTTGTAAACACAAATCATTTGTGTCTTAGGGTCTCTCTTTTAACAATTGGTAAAAGAAAACACATTTCATGGAGAAAAAAATATCTTTCTTGTTTCAATTCTTTTGTTGAAACACGAAAGGCCCATCCCTTGTAGCACATTACAGTAATTTATAAAGCATTTCCAAATAAATTGTATCATTCACACACACCCTAGAAGTGTCCTGTGCTTTTCATATTGTTAGGATAATTCGAATTAGCCCTCTTCTTGCGCTTCCAGGAAGCAGAAATTGGAAGGCTTAGAACATTTTGCCTTGTTTTAACTGTCTCCCTACATACGCATCAAGTGTAATCAGGGAAACCAGAAAAATCTCATGAAGAGTTAAAATGTCTCCATTCAACAGTATGAAGAGAAACTCTTTAAATATTTATTACTTAGAGCTGCACAGCAGCTGGTGAAATATCTTGTTGTAAAGCATGTTTAATATTTAGAGACCCTCAGCAACTTGCTAAGTATCTGCCAGTTACAGCTACAGGCATCAGCTTAAATGCTTCAGGAGCAGCAAAATACTGTGTGCATGGCTTACACTGGCCAAACACATGATCTAAAGCAGTGGTTCTTAAGCTTTGTTACTCGGATACTTTTGAACTGCAACTCCCAGAAACTCCAGTCAGGACAGCTGGTGGTGAAGGCTTCTGGGAGTTGCAGTCCAAAACTCCTGAGTAACCCAAGGTTAAGAACCAGTGATCTAAAGCAGTGGTTCTTAACCTTTGTTACTCGGATGTTTTTGAACTGCAACTCCCAGAAACCCCAGCCAGCACAGTTGGTGGTGAAGGCTTCTGGGAGTTGCAGTCCAAAACTCCTGAGTAACCCAAGGTTAAGAACCAATGATCTAAAGTCCTGGTGGACAGCACTAGTCCTGGTGGATAGCACTGATCACTGCAGGCCAATTGAGGGTGTGGATTCGTTTCCCTTGTGAAAGTTTGGCAGCATTCCTGTCTGTCAGGAAATCAAGAGGCTCTCAACTTTTAGCCCTTCAGATAGTCTGGAGTCCCTGTTACACATTACCTGTAAAATGTAGCATTCTAACTATGACTGTAATCTCATTATTCTTTATCTCATAGAGTTGCTGGTTAGAGATGGTTGCATGTCTGGTAACACGTTACTCCCAAGCTTTGCACCAGTCATTCATATTTCTAAAATATCCTTTCTTCTTGACTTCTGACAAGTTTGCAATGCTAAAGAAGGACTTTTTTATTTAATTAATCACATCTATATAACATTTAACAGAAGAGGAAACTACAAAGGCTTCAGAATATTGTTGAATTATATTTCTCCCTTCAAACATCAGCTCTTTCAAGATCAAAACACATAATGCATTAATAGCTGGTCATGATATGTCTGTGATAGTCAATGATATAGTGTACAAGATTTCAAAAAGGCACCTGAATTATCTGCTTCATCATTCATTCATAAAATGAAACCAGGGCATTTAAACATGAGATCGCTCCATTTTCCTTTGGACTCATTAAACATTTTCATGTACTTTGAATTTCATAATATTACTAATATAAATCAAAAGATGACTATTGTCCCATGGAAATGTACCTTATGTTCAGTGTACATTATGCCTAAAAGATTGCATATGTTATGGTCATTTTTTTCCTCCTCCAGTAAGGATGAAATATCCCTCCCATGTGCTGAATACTATTCACTAAAACACCCAGTCATTTCAGAGTTGCATATGTACACTTTGTTATAGTACCCCTGTAAGAGCATTTAAAAGCTCCCTTGTAAGAACACTTAAAATTGCAATTGTAGGTCTTCATCAGGAGGGGGGAAATCTCCAAATGTCCAGAAGCCACACTTGACCACACTTGGACTTTGGAGAGGCTCATTAACAATCTCACACACACCTTCTTTTTTCTCTTACAAAAATGGTAGGTTCTTTCAATTGAAAAAAGTCCCATCTCCCCATGGCCTTTTCTTTTAAATGGCTTGGGAATTAGGAAGCCCCTAGGCTCCCTCAAGGGCAGTGCCCTTTTGGGAAACTCTTAGGGGCAAGTATTTCCCATGGGAATTTGGATTTGATTCCAAAGGAGTGCTGCTAGTCACAGCCCTTGAAACTTGGGCATAGGCTAGGAAGTTCCCCGAGCTTGCATTTTAAGATTCCAGCTTAATGCAATACATGATGACATCACAGATTTGAGAGTGAACCATGTAATTGAAATATCTATTGGAAACGGATAAATATGTTCAAGGGGTTACTATGGATGAGAGATAATGCTTTATATTTTCATTCAGGATAAAAATATTAAATAAAATGAATTAAATAATATAATATTAATAGTTAATAATATTAGTTATTTAATTAGTAATTAATACTGTTATTAATATTATTACCGGTCTCATTTGAGAAGGAATGCCGGTAACTTTTAGTGAGAATACCGTTGCTGTACTGCCTGCACAGAATATTTTGCTTACAACTTTTGAGTAGTGCAAGCCAAGAGCACAAGACAAAACTTCCTGTAAGGCTGCAGGAAAGGTAGATTTTGTGTGCCTTTGTTGAAATGAGACCATGCTTAAGGTTATGAAAAAGTCAAAGAAGAGTTTAAAAGAAGGTAAAGTATAAGTAATTCTGACATGAGCATGGAAAGGAAAGCCAAGAACTCTGGGGTGATGACAGTCTCAAGTGATATAGAGGGAAGGCACAGACTGCTAGTGGAATGGCTTAGACTTAAGGGGAACGTGTTGTGTCCATATTGGCAACCTTGATCATTTGTCTAAGCTGCATTGATTTTTCTTATTTCTGCTTGAAGGAGCTCATTTCCAAAAGCTGCAAATAAGCTAATTAACCTATGGGGGCTAGATTCAGCTT
The DNA here is from genome assembly GCF_051106095.1 of Pogona vitticeps. Taxonomy (NCBI): domain Eukaryota; kingdom Metazoa; phylum Chordata; class Lepidosauria; order Squamata; family Agamidae; genus Pogona; species Pogona vitticeps. The sequence goes on from NC_135785.1 coordinate 42,445,819, forward strand.
CTTTGTGGAATGAATTTTTTTTAAAGTCTAGTGCCTGGCAGAATTCTTCATTGAACAATAACGAAATCCTGACCATACATTCTTATCACTTGGAAGAACTTTGTATTGTTTCATTTGCTAATGAGCACATTGCATTTTTGGCTAGCAGTACTTTGGCACAAAGTTCAACAGCACAGGAACAAACACTTAAAAACACAGCTTGAAGAGAAGGCCAGGAAGTGTGATCCTGACAGTTTTCCTGCAACATCAACAACGCTCCTTGAGTGTTGCAGAGAGCAGGGAGGGAGGAGAAAGGCTATAATTGTTGTTGTCACCACATTTTGAAGCAACTGAAGAGTTAATCTCATTCAAAAACATCAGCCTTGACTAGCAGCAGCTCTTCTAGTCAGTCTACTTTTAATGTATAACTTCAGGTGCCAGGAATGGAGTAGAAGCCTTAAATATGCATAGCAAGACATAATGAGTCAAGCAGTGTGTCTTCTCCATGTTCCATGTCCTGGAATTCCATGTCAATATATTGGTTAATATATTGACCAAGTTATTGAAAGGCAATAGGTGCATGTCCTTGAGTAAGTCGAACTGGTATCTCATTTTCATGTCTCAGCACACATTCTTTTCCTGGTTCGGCAAATATGCTGGAGAATTTGTGGGTTCAAGTGAGCTAACTAGCTAGTTAAGTGGTTGTTGTGGGTTTTTCAGGTTCTTTGGCCGTGTTCTGAAGGTTGTTCATCCTAACGTTTCGCCAGTCTCTGTGGCCGGCATCTTCAGAGGACAGGAGTAGCACACTGTGTTCAGGAGTGCTCTGCTACGCCTGTCCTCTGAAGGCGCCGACCACAGATACTGGTGAAACATTATGACGAAAAACCTTCAGAACACGGCCAAAGTGCCCGAAAAACCCACGACAACCATTAGATCCTGGACGCGAAAGCCTTCGCGAATACATTAGCTAGCTAAGAATTGTACCTTATCTTCCCCCCTTCTGGCAGATATATGTTCAATGTTCATGAGCATGAGTTATTGTGCAAAATGCTCCTGTGCCACAGGAGCTGTCCTGAATTATCAGAATACCTTATCGTGCACATGAATTCACTGCATGTACAGCTGTATGCGCCAAGAACATTCCCACACGTCTGATGAACATTTAGCGTGATGGAGAGAGGCAACACATGACCACGACTGAGGCTGATCTCTGTCACACCAGAAATTATTACACTGAATATGTGGAAGGATTCATATGAAGACCCACTATCTAAGGATATAGCCTCCAAACATCAGCCAGCATTGTGTGCTCAGTGGTGGACCTCATTATGCATTGCCCTTTATTTCATTTACTCTCGGCCTGTGAGATTTTGCTTTGACATGAACAAAATATGATACTGGCAACACAGCACCAGTTATTTGCTGAGATTTAGATCTTGTATAACTGCATGCTGAAAATCATCTGGAATATTTACAGACTATTACTGCATGTGGTCAGAAGTCACATGACACTCTCTGGCGATCAAAGGCTTGAAAATGTTTTATGGAGAGTTTGGGTTCCTACTGGAAATCTGGTGCACAAATGTTAAATATTAAGAAGGTCTTCATAATGAAATGAGAGAAAGCATCTGTAGATATCATTTTGACTGTGGCTAGTGTTGCTTTTTATCTTGAATGTTCATTTGCAAGTAAGAATCAAATTATGTCTTGATATATTACTAAAATTCAGCCATAGAGACAATAACAAAGGAACAACAAAGTAAAAATGTGATAAACCAATAAAACGTTTCAACAGAGATGTGAAAGGCTTCAGTAACAGTTACTAAATACATCTGTCCCACAATACTTACCAGAACCACATCTATTTTCAGTAGCAGACTTCTACTGTACTCCTATCCTATGCATACATTTGCTGACTTTAAAAATGTTAACAGATGCCCAACAGTTAGGAAATTGTAGTCAAATTCAAAGTGGGCTTGTTCTATATTAAATACTTATTAGAAACTTTAAAATATTCAGTGCAGATTTGTAAAAAGAACATTAGCTACTGCTTTGCCTTGCCCTTTGCACCCAGTCTGTCAAGAAAGAGGAAGATTAGGTGTGCTTAGTGATCTGAATGGCATATCACCCTCGGCATGAGAGCTGTAATCTATAAATGATTCCACCCCACTCCCCCTGCACAATTTCTACTTTTTATGCTGGAAGCAGCTTTTGCTTCATTTCATTTTGCTTCGCTGAAGCTAACCATGCTGACTGGTGTATAATCAGGAGCAATGAGATATTAGCCTCTATATTGGCATGGCCAGCTGATGAAGATTAAGCAATAAATTGCATATGTTACTTGAGTGAAAAGATGGACCACAGGGAAAAAATGTCTGTGTATGTTTAGGGACCAGAAGGGTTTTCACAACAGGGATCAGCAACCTTATTTCTGTTGAGGAGCATCCCTTTGGGGATGCTGGAGGCTACATACCAAAAGACAGAGGGTCCGAAGTGCACTTCCTTTCTCTATGTCTTCCATCCTCTTCTCTTTTGCTCCTCCTCATCTAGCAGTCTGGACCTGAACTGATCATTTGCAGAGAGGCTTGAAATTATGTCACTAGCCACATGAGATGAGGCCAGAGTCTGAGATGTGGCTATGTATTTGTCGTTTGTCCACCCTGTCCTAGGTTAGGAGCAGGAAATCGTGGACAATAATGAACTGAATATAGAAACATTTGCTACAAAGGAGTTAGGAAGATGATATCATTATGCGGGACTTGCTGATTTATTTACAACCTTCCACTCCACTTTCTTAAACTATTTCTAGAGCAAACCAAAAGGGGACATATGGATCTCTGAGTTATGTATACCTATACAAAAAGGGCATGTTATGTGTGGGTGGAGTGTGGGAAGTCTATAATCCTACATTTGTTGACTTTGAAGATGCTGTATAAACAGTGGAGATGGTTGAACCTTAAAATTTTCAGCCACGAGTACTTGCAAGATACTGTGTTAATGTTGTTGTTTTGACTTATATACCACCCCATAGTGCTAGAGCACTCTCTTGGCAGTTTACAACCTGATTATGGAAACTACAACTTGCCCCTCCACAAGCTGGGTACTCATTTTATCAACCTTGGAAGGATGGAAGGCCTTGAGCTGGATAACTGAACCCACTGGGATTGGACTCAAGTTGTGAACAGAGGCTTGAATGCAGTACTTCAGTTTAGCCACTGCTCTACAGGACTCTTTAATGTGATTATAGTGTTGGTGAAGGAGGAAGAGAGCAGGTATTTCTCTAAGTCTTCTCACCAGACTTTTTCAAAGAGAATTGGGAAGATAATCATTAAAATGCATTATCTCCTATCATTGGAAAGTGGCTTCCACAAAAGATGGGCACGAATTAAAAAACAATTCACCAAATTCGATCAAAAATTACTGATTCATCAGTTCGTATTCATATGAATCAATGCCCCTCACAAATCACAAATTAATGAATTTTAGTGATTTTTTTAATTCATTGATTCATTTGACTGTAAAAATCCCCCCCCCCCGGCACCTAGAGACACCAATATTGCAGGGAAGGTTCCTCTGACGGTCCACTGCAATCCCTCCAAGATTGGTGGAGATTGGGTTTCGAACATCCGACTTATACATCCCCAAAGATGGCCCCCACAGGAAAGTCCGCCACAGGTACCTAGAGACACCAACATAACAGAGAAGCTTCCCATGACTCTCCTCTACAATCCCTCCAAGTTTAGTGAAGGTTGGGTTTCCCAAAGCCTGCTGCTAAAGAGCATTTTCCTCGGGGGGGGGCACTTTGCAGTGTATAACCTGGATGTCTGAAACCCAATCTTCACCAAACTTGGAGATATTGTAGAGGAGTCATAGGAAGCTTTTCTGTAATTTCGGTTTCTCAAGGAGCTTGGAGGGCTGTTGTATAGAGTCTTAAATTTTAAAAATGAATTGACAAATTGATTCATCAGAAAAAAATGTATTCATAATTCATGATTTGTCATCCTTGACAAATCATGAATCAAAACGAACCACCATTTTTCAGATTCATTCCCTTTCTGGTTCCTACATATTGTTAACTATATTGTCCATCTCCTGCCATCCTCTTCCGATCAGCTGGGAACCACTGGATGAGATAATCCACTGAGTTGTTTTCATGACTCCTTGATAAGTCAGATGCACATGTTGCACAGACAGTGGGTCACATTTCATAGGGACTGCTGTTGTGCAGCCTTATGTGGCTGTATATATATATCAGTAACCAATGTACAACTCAAATGCCAAGAAAAATCTTGGTACCACTTATACCTAATACTTTTGTTTAATAATAAGTACTAAAGCTTCCAGTTTACTGCTAATACTCTGCAGTTATTTGGAAATGTGAATCTGATCTAAGCTCTGTAATTCTGGAGAACAGGGAAGAACAAATCACCTTTGGAAATGAAAACAGGCAGCCATGATGGAGTTATCCAGCTTCCTTGGGTAGGTGTATTCTGTTACAAAAATATTCTGCCAATTGCTCCTTATAGACAGATCTCTTGCTTCAAGTTTCATTATGAAGAGAATAACGAACTATCTCCTGCTATACTTCAAAGATCCATTATTGTATTTGTGCCTCTCTCTTTGTTAGCATTCAGGCTACATCTTTTAATTTCCTGTTCTTAAACATTTAAGTACCAGCGGCACCAATGTCTGACATGAGCCAAAACATTTCAACTTTACTAGACAGAGAGCAGCTCATCAACAAAACACATGCCTTGCTGAACACCTTTCCAAACAGATCTGAGAGGAACAGCAGATTGTGGCAATTAAAAGAGTCACTCAAGCACTTCAAACTGCAGGTACCTCAGCTGTGCATTTCATATTAATCCAGGACTTTCCAATGATAAAATGTGAAACCAGAAGGTCCTTTATTAAGGCTCAGTGTTATCAGCCCTCCTGGCAAACACCCATACACATGTGTATGTTACATACACTCACGGCACGAGTCCCATCTCACACCCTTTTAGTATAATTTCTCAGGAATGAAAGTTGTCAGGTTATTGCAGCAAGAAACTCCTGAGCTACATAATGAGCAGAACTGGTCTACATCACCGTAGTAAAAATACACTGATTCATTAAGTGCTGTATAAGCAATGTAATGTAATATCTGTTTAATCTCTTTATCTTTCTGTGTATTGATATACCGAATGAGGAAACAATGGAGCAGTGATCGGAAAATTACCACAAGTGACATTTTTATGTTTTGGGTTGGGGTTTGGTTGGTTGGTTGGTTTTTGTGTTTGAGCAGAAAAAAAAGGTTAGTTCATAAGGTATACTCAAAATCCTGTGGCACAAACTCAGCTTTTCACGTTGAATAATGCATCCCCACCCCCATTCCCAAGGGATGTTTTCTGTAGGACACTTGTAATGCCCATGATCCTTAAAGTTCTGAGTCTTGAGACAAGTGCAAGCATATCCAAAGCCAAGAAAACTAGGTGCAGGGTTGAGTGAATAGGCTAAATGAATGAGTGACAGGTTGATGCAGGTTGAAAATAAGCTGGAGAGGGATGGAGAGAGAATGGAGAGGGGTTAAAACTAGAACAAAGTTCAGAGCCAAAGAGGCAAGTAAATTGCCTAGAAGCACTGGAGGAGAATGTGGAATTTCGGGACATGACACTAGAGACATGGAAGTCTTACTGGAATGAATCAGTAAATGTGTAGGATTACCATGCAGCCATTTTTAAACAAGCGAATGCAATGTTTTTCTTCCTTCTATTTTCACTGCAGTGCTTGATTCAGTATTAAGTAAAGGGCAAATGTCACAGTTGCAGACATTAAAATTAATTAAATTATGCAAATACTAAGTGGTGTAGAATTTCAGGGTGGATGGCTTTCAAGAACAGATAAAGCATCAAGATTAAGTTTGATTGATAGTTTGCAAACTATGAAGTGGAGTTCTAATATAAGACTTGTGAAGTTGACAGGGAACTTCCCTGAATATTTTCATTGTAGATCACATGCCAGACCAGCCTGATAAATTGTAAAGCACTTTACAGATGAAGGCCAGAATTTTTAACCATCCATTGCACTAGTGCAATGGTTCTCAGCCTTGCGTCTCCAGATGTTCTTGGACTACAACTCCCAGAAATCCTGGCCAGCACATCCAAGAACATCTGAGGATCCAAGGTTGGGAATCACTGCACTAGTGACTAGGCTTGTGCAGGAACGGGTCTGTTACCTCCTTGCACAAACCTTAGTATAGGTAAAGGTTCCCCTTGACAAATGTCCAGTCGTGTCTGACTCTAGGGGGCAGTGCTCATCCTCGTTTTCAAACCGTAGAGCCAGCGTTTGTCCATAGACAGTTTCTGTGGTCACGTGGCCAGCATGACTATATACAGAACACCGTTACCTTCCCACCATGGTGGTACCCATTTATCTACTGGCATTTGCATGCTTTCGAACTGCTAGGTTGGAAGGAGCTGGGACAAGTGACGGGAGCTCACTCCGTTGCGTGGATTCAATCTTACGACTGCTGGTCTTCCGACCCTGCAGCACAGAGGCTTCTGCGGTTTAACCCGCAGCGCCACCACATCCCTAGCCATTAGCTAGATTTTGGCTTGTTCATGGGCAATCCAGAGACCCCTCTGAGTTCTACACCAGCAGGATGTTACACTCTGCAGTTGCAAACAAGATTTATCCAAATGACCTGTATTAAGAATACCAGCTTAAATGACATTCGTGAATATATTAAATGACATTATTAGTACAGGTCCAGTTGATTTTGGCTTCTACTTGTATAACATAATGAATGCATTTTAATTTGTATAGCTGGACAATATGGACAAATTCTTGAGGAGACTTGATCCTAGATTTAAAAAAATGGTGGTGTGTTATGAAAACACATGTGTCATTACATATACAAGTTCTTTAACTACTCATGTTGGACCACAGCTCCCATTATCCGAGACAGCATTACCTGAGTGGTAGTTTGTCATATGCATACCTAATAGATCCATTAACTGCATAAAACACTCTTGAAACCTATCAGGAAAACACACATTTCTAATATATGACTCTTGCGTGTAAGTTATATAAGAAGATAATTTGAGCAGCTTGGTTCTTAGAAGAACTAGATGCCTGAATTAGATATTGTTCAGCAAACCATGAAACAAGGAAGAAAAGAATGAAGAAAAGTCTGAGTTCTTTTATGTCATAACCATTCATTAAAAGTTCCTTATTATTGATATGCTGCCCCTTAGCTATACTCTGGTGTTAATTCCATCAGAATTAATACACTTCATCCTCTGATTGCCAAAGTAGCAATAACTATTTTGTTATTTGATTGAACTTTTTAAAAGCTCTTTGTTTCCTAGCTTAACAGGCAACCTTTCACTACCGTTGGATGACAGAATTTGCAGTCTAAGTGTTAATTCTGGTAATTAATAGCTGTTTCAGTCACCATGTGGCCTGCACTGTTTTTTCAAGGCTTCACATGTACTGGAAGCCAGGTCTACCGGCTTCATCACTCACTTTGATGGGATGTTGTGATTAGCGGAATGTCTCAAGATAACACCAGAGGACTCCAAGGTAACAGGGCTGCTGTTTCTGGCAAGCAAATTGGACAAGTTGCTGCCTCCTCTGCCTCCATCTATAGCCCAGATGGAGGAAACAGCAGCGTGTCGTGCAAAGTTGGGTTGCAGTGGCCGCAGATATGAGTTTGTCTGAATCCTTCTTAAAGTGTGATATCCAGAACTACATACAGTACTCAAGATGAGGCCTAACCAGTGCTGAGTGGGAAAGAACTAGTACTTTAAGGGATTTGGAGATTATGCCTGTTAATGCAGCCTAAAATAGCAGTGACCTTTTTTGCAGCCACATCACCCTATTGGCTCATATTCAGCTTGTGATCTACAACAATTCCAATACTACATGTGAGAAGGACCTTGTTTTTATATACATACATACATACATACATACATACATACATACATACATACATACATACATACATACACACACACACACACACACACACACACACACACACATACATACATACATACATACATACATACACACACACACACACACACACACACACACACACACACACATATATATATACATACATACATACATACATACATACATACATACATATGAGCAGCAACAAGGTATGATGTATATATTTTTGTTGTATTGCATTACTGCTTTTCTTTAATTGTACAAATGCCTATTATCCCCATTATGACTTGTAACCTGCGATGGATTTTTCCTCCAGAAATCTGTCCAATCCCCTTTTAAAGGCATCTAGGCCGGATGCCATCACCACATCCTGTGACAAGGAGTTCCACAGAATAACATCACGCTTAAAGAATGTTTTCTTTTGCCTGTTCTCAATCTCCCTACACTCAATTGGAGTGGATGTCCCCTGGTTTTGGTATTGCGTGAGAGGGAAAAGAGCTTCTCTCTATCTGCTTTATCCATCCCCTGTATAATTTTATACATCTCAATCATGTCCCCCCTCAGGCGCCTTTTCTCTAAAGAGCCCCACTGTAGCCTTTCCTCATAAAGAAGGTGCCCCAGTCCAGTAATCATTTTAGTCACTCTCTTCTGCACCTTTTCCAGTTATGTTATGTTTCCATTTATGTTAGAGTATAACTCCAGTCTCCACAGCCACCCAACCAATGCTATTTGAGGATAATGGGAATTGTTGTCCAACATTAATAGCTAAGGAACATTAATAGCTAATCTGTGATAACCCATAGACTTTTGTAACACATGAGGATTGTTTTTTGATTTGGCATAGGTACATGCTCAAAACATATATGAAATGGCTTTAAGTACCTGGAGCAATAAAATTTTATTTGTTACTCTGCTTTTTCTGACCAGCGGATCTACAAATGGGCCCACGTCAAAGCAGCAACATTCTAAATAAAGCCCCAAGCTCTTGGAAAAGGTAGAAGCCTAATCCTAGCTGCAGAACATGAGAAATTTAAAATACAGTTTTTTAATTTAAATCCTAATCTCTCTGTGCCATCTCTTTCTTGGTATTTAATGAGTAGCTATGAGCGAATTGCCAAAGGCTAAATCAAGGCAGCCTAACACAGAAGTGGGTCATTAATATTACTGACAAGTTAACTGTATGGAAGCCTTCATCTTGTTTGCATAAATTATCTTTTGTTTTAACAAATAACTGTGACTTCCCATACAAGCTGTGTATCCATCTCAAGAGTTAGTGTATAAGCAGATGTGAATATTTAAATAAATGAAGTAAACAATGTAGATTTGTTTTAATTCCCGTGATTATTAGGACTGAATTCTTCATGAAAATCAGTTGCTTATTTAATATGTACAGAGACACACAGAGACACACCATCATAATTAGCCCCAATTCAACCATTTCATAAAACCGAACATGATTATCAATATAGGAAAGGTGCCTTGAAAAAAAATATTGCTCTCAAAGTAACTTTGCCTGCAGCAGACCTGCTTTTTCTAACTTTTCACCTACACTAATGTATGGCTGCATATTAAGCAGATATTAAACTTGCATATTTAGATATATAGCAGTTTGATTTTATTGCATTAGACATTTTTAACAGCCGTAATATGCAGTAATTGGTAAGCATACATAATTTCAAAGTGTGTTTACAGTCAATGAGTTTATATTTTATAGTGTGTGTGTTTTTTCTTCTCTGTGTGGCCTTATTCTGATAGAAAAACTCCTGCTGGGAGGCCAACATAATGTAGCCCCTTAGCAGAATTATTGATATCATGGGGGCTGCTCTTCAGACTGGCATCTATCCTTCCTTGTGTTTACAAGAGTAAATAGTACATCGCAGGTTTCCCATTTGTTCTAAGAGCTTCCTCTACTGTTTCCCCTGATGCAAAATCATAAAACATTATATCTACATTAGAAATAAGCTAATCTTTGTACTAGGTTGTACACTAGCACCAAAATTCAGATTTCAGATTCGGAATATATGAATTACAGCTCTTGAGATTCAGAATTCAGAATTTTTAAAATTCAGGTGTGGAGCATCCAGAAGTCCATTACAGTTAATAAGAATCCCATATAATCTTTATTTCTTCTTTTTTTAAAAAAAATGTTGTTTAGTCATTAAGTCATGACCGACTATTTGTGAGCCCCTGAACCAGAGCACACTAGGCCCTCCTGTCTTCCACTGCCTCCCGGAGTTGGGTCAAATTCATGTTGGTAGCTTCAGTGACACTGTCCAGCCATCTCATTGTCTGTCATCCCCTTCTCCTCTTGCCTTCACACTTTCCCAACATCAGGGTCTTTTCCAGGGAGTCTTCTCTTCTCATGAGATGGCCAAAGTATTGGAGCCTCAGCTTCAGGATCTGTCCTTCCAGTGAGCACTCCAGGTTGATTTCCTTTACAATAGATAGGTTTGTTCTCCTTGCAGTCCAGGAGACTCTCAAGAGTCTCCTCCAGCACCACAATTCAAAAACATCAATTCTTTGGTAGTTGGCCTTCTTTATGGTCCAGCTCTCACTGCCATATATCACTACTTGAAAAACCATAGTTTTGACTATGCGGACCTTTATCGGTAAGGTGATTTGCTCCCCCAAGCCCCGAAAATGAAGACGCAGACAACGAACATTTTTGGTATTAAACATGGGCCACACTTTATTAGCCAAATCCAAATTCCTTAAACCAATTAACACCAAATCCAAATTGAGGGGGCCTGCGGTAGTGCGGGTAAATAACACCAAATAATTCCTTATGTGCCAATGGGCGAGTCCCAGTCCCCAGGTTCCAGCTGTCTACCGACCGGAGGAACCTGAAAGGCTTAATAAAACACCCCGGACCTCCAGCCATCTCATTTAATGACTTTTGGTCCGAAAGTGTTTCAGCGCCTCAGTTGCCTTCAGCCCTGTAATCGCACGATCCGCAGGAACTGTCAGCACCGACGCACTGTTAACTTAAAGAATCTTACCAAAGGGAAACACCGTGACGACCAGTTATTCCCGCACTACCCGCCAAAACATGAGGACTAGCATCGGCTATGTCCCATGTGCCCACCAAGAAGACCAAATTCCTCCAGCAGGCCCCCTCTCAAATCATCCAGAAAAATGTCCAGCCCTGCTTCAGACAGGTGGACCCCATCCTCACGGAAATACTCCAAATTGGACGCCAAAATTCTGCGATGTCCAATCACAGAACCGAGGCCGCGTTTGCTGACACCTCTACAAACTTCTTTATTAACCAAACGACGGGCATTGTTTACCCTGTCCACATTAATAGCCCCACGCCAATTCAAGCGTGGAATGATTGTTGACCAAACAATCTTCATCCTGGGATATAAGGCATGTAGCCTATCCAAATCCCTCAATATATCCAATATAAGTGCCTTACCGGGCACCTGGGACAAATCATTGCCCCCCAAATGAACTACCAGGATGTCAGGAGGCGAACACCCAAAGGCAGTCAACCGTCCGAGTTGGATCCATCGCATGCCACGCCTGCCCTTCCAAGTAATTGAGGCCCGAGCTCCAAGCCCTAAATCACTTCCCCAATGGGAAGCCGCAGCGTAGCGAGCTGCCCAATGGACGTAGCTGTGCCCCACAATCAAGACGTTCCATCGGGCCTCCAGCATCTCTCCACCTGAAAGACAAAAACAACCCCTGCCTATACGTTAGGTAGTTGTCTGATATATGTATTGTAACAGCCAGATGACCAGCGACCCAAATGTTTGATTCGTTCAGCATCATACCCAAGAGCTGCTGCTGTTGAGGCGGCCCCTATCCTAAATGAATGTGTACCAAATCTCATACCCTGAACCCCGACTCTTTCCAGCGCCATGTCAGTTAATTTCCAAAACTGATATTTTGTAAGAGGTGTTCCATCCTCGTGTTGAAAGAAATAACCACCCGTGTTCCCCCTAAAAAGAAGAAATCGACCTACAGCTCGCACGGGGCATATCTTTTCTATACTACACCTTCCCAACCTTACCTGTCCACCTTTGCCTTGTTGGTCAGTTTTAGATCTCCGAATCTTAATCCGAACCTGACCATTGTGCAACCAGACATCTTCCCACTGCAATGCTGTCCGTGACTCATCAGTTTTACTTAAAGCTACCAACTCACTAATACGCATGGCCCCAAAAAAGGCTACCAAAGATGCCGCATGGAAAAGCGCCTTTTCATATCTATCCCTACATAAAGTACCCCACATCTCTACTAAGCTTTCTAGAATCCCCGGGGATATGGGAGTCCTATCATCCTTTAACCGTCTCCTCTCACGAGACCATCCCTCAATCATCTTTTTGACTCTAAAATCACCCGCTCCATCTTTAAGGCCATTCGCCTTTGCATAAAAACTTAAAGCCGCTAACTTACCCTGAATGGTACCCGGGGCTAATCCCTTTCCATGCAAATCCACAATAAATTGTTGCACATGTTCTACTGGTGCCGGCCACGCCTGTTCCAATCGCACCCTATGTCTAAATTCAGAAAACTCAGTCACAGCCCTTCTATACTTTAAACCCGTTCTCGGGGCCAAAGCCATACCTATAGCTCGCGACGCTTCCTCACGCCAATCTGCCAGACCTCTGCCGGAAGTACTTCTGGCAGATCCCTGGCCTCCGGTGCCAGTTCCCTGAAACGCTGGATCTGTTGGCGTGAAAGAGCATCAGCTATCCGGTTATCTATGCCCGGTACGTGGCGCGCATGTACCACAACATTATTCTGTAGTGCCTTTAATGTGAATGCTCGCACCAAATCCATAACCCTCTCTGAGCGTGATGTTAAGTTATTAATAATATGTACTACCGCCTGATTGTCACACCAGAATCGCACCACTGTATTGGCCCATTCCTCCGCCCATAACCAAAGCGCCCCTACTATCGGGAAAAATTCCAAAAATGTCAAATCCCTAGTAATACCTTGCAGATGCCATTCATCCGGCCACATCCCTGCACACCATCTGCCGTGAAAATAAATTCCAAAACCTAAAGCCCCAGCTGCATCTGAATTCACTTGGACGTCCGCCCTAAGTTTAACCTCTGATCTCCAAAAAGAAACCCCATTAAATTGTTCCAAAAACTGCTCCCACATCCTCAGATCCTCTCTCATGCCCTTGGTTATTCTTGTCTTATGAAATGGTTTCTTCAACCCTGACATGGCGCTGGAAAGACGCCTTACAAATGCCCTTCCCGGCGCTACTACCTTACAAGCAAAATTCAAGTGTCCCACCACCTGTTGCAACTCCTTTAATGTTACCTTCCTTTTTCCCCTAAAACTGCCCACCAAACTCCTAATATTTGCCAATTTTTCCTGCGGCAATCTTGAAGACTGCTGTATTGTGTCCAGTTCGATACCTAAAAAGGTAAGGGTCGTTGACGGCCCTTCAGTTTTTTCCCCTGCCAGTGGCAACCCTAGCTCTGCTGCTAATGTCCTAAACATGTCTAAAATTCTTTTACATCTCCCAGTGTTCGCCTGTCCACAAAATAAAAAATCATCCAAATAATGCGCTGTCAATGCACAGCCGATCCTCTGCCTAAGCAGCCATTCCACAAATGTGCTGAACTTTTCAAAAGCCGAACACGAAATTGAACAACCCATAGGGAGGGCCCTATCCACATAGTAATGTCCTTGAAATTGAAAACCCAGCAAATTAAAATCTGCTGGGTGAACAGGTAAAATCCGGAATGCCGATTTCACATCGGCCTTGGCCATTTCGGCATTGATGCCACATGACCTGACCATTTTTACCGCCTCATCAAAAGATGTATACCTCACTGAACATAGTTCGTCTGGTATAGCATCATTGACGGACTCACCCTCCGGAAAAGACAAATGATGTATTAGCCGGAATTCCCCGGGGGTTTTCTTTGGCACAATTCCTAATGGCGATACCCTGAGGTCATCCACTGGAGGCTTAGAAAATGGCCCCACGACCCTACCTTCCTTAACCTCCTTGTTAATCTTCATCAAAACCACTTCCTCCATGCCCTGTATGGACTTCAGATTCCTAGCAAAAAATGCCCTACGAATACCCAGAGCCGGAATTCTAAATCCATCTCGAAAACCAGATCGCAGATATGCAGCATCTTCCCTTCTGAGATAATGCATCAATCCCTCTTCCAACACATTAATTTTGATTGGTGTTGGTCCCCTTTCCTGAAGGACCGCCACCCCCTTCTGGTTTCCTACTAGCCCCCCCTTGTTTGCCCTGTCGCTGTCCACCGGCCCTGAAACAAGTAGCTCTTGGGTGTTTTCCCCCGCAAGTAATGCATTCATGCTTGAACCTGCAAGGGGACTTGTTGCAGGACCCTCTATTATTGTACTCATAGCAAGGCAGACGGGGTTGAACCGTCTGCCCCGCCACCTGGCGGGTACCAGAAGTCCCTGTGAACTTAATGTTAAGGTGTCCACAGTCAAATCTGTCACCTAAATTTGTCTTTGCCGGCGACATATGCTGTAACCACAGACCAGGGTGGACCTCATCCCAACGGAGTTCCGGCCTGATAGCGCTCCTCATCCGGAAAGCCTCATCATATCGCAACCATGCCTGACCCTCGAATTCAGCCTTTGCTCTACGCAATATGTCATAATATTGAAAAAGGGCCGAAGCCTTCCATGGTTGCATCTTTACCAACACTCCCGCATATATAGTAAAACCCGTCACCCAATTATTCCAATTTCTGTCAGGCCTCTTTCGCCTATGTTTTTCTTTAATTTTTTCATCATCCTTATCTAGCTCTTTAACTTCATATTCCCTATTCAATAGGTCATAGAAGTCAATATAATCGCCTCTCCAAATCCGTTCCTTAATTGCTGGCGTCAGATGATCGCCCAGTGGCGTACTGTAGTCTGTGTAAGGCATAGCTGTAAATGGCGCTGAATTATAGCCCGTATTTGGCACAGAAGGGTGTTGTGTCATATTTAACTCCTTACCGTCCATTGCAGATCCACTTTTGTTAGGACTTATCAAAGGCATGCCCCAACCCGGCCATTGCGGGGCAACTGGCGGCCAAAACCCACCGGGCCATGCCATAGGCGGTGACATGCCCGTGTTAGCCAGGCCTATCGCCTGCTGCTGACCATCAAACCACGGCCAGCACACCCCTGGAGATGCAGTGTTGCATGCCACCTCATACTCACCCCTCCTCTCGCTCCTTGCCGTCTCAGCAGCCCCCTGTGTGTATGGAGTTGAATCATCGTAGGGGTCATACCCGTATGATGTTCCCTCACCGGCATCCAAATTGCTTGTTGCCCCTGTCCTTCTGCATTTGCGCCCTCTGTTTCCTAGAGGCTCTGTAGCTGTGCTCTCACCTCCATCCTGTTCTTCAGGGTCCTGAACCTGTTCAGACTCAATAACATCACAACGTCTTTTTAACTCGCGAGTAAGAGCCATCATTTCAGCCCTGCGTTTTCCCTTTGATTCTCTAGCAGACTGGCGAGGGGTAACCTCATTACCACCCTGGGCTTGCCTCTCCAGCTTTTTGGCTTCCATACTTGCCACCTTGGAATGCAACTCCCGCAGCATAGCCCATGATTCATCCTCAGAGGAGGATTGAGAGGGTGACTGCTGGGTAGTCACTCGCCCCCGCACAGGGGCCTTCCCTTTTTTTGTACCTCCTCCCTTTTTGGGCGGCATCCTAAACAACTTACTCGTACCTGTATGTGTGTATATATATCTGTATATGAATAAACTTTTTTTTTTTTTTTTTACTAGTAGCAGCCCAGACCAATTAGCCCGCAATCTTGCCTAATCTTGCCAACCCGCAATACCACACAGGACCACTTAGATTGAGAACCATGAACTTCAAGCCAAATTAATTCCCCCCCTTTTTGTTTTTTTTTTTTTGAAAATGAAACCGACCTTCAAAATGGCCGCCGCAGGTTAGACCATGCGGCCGGGCCTAGCCTAGAAAATGGCGCCTGCCCAAAACAGCGTAATCCTACCCAAACGAAGTTCACCCACCACCCCCTACTAAGTTGTGCGAGGGAGGGGGGTTCCCTTCTAAAAAACACCCTGGTGTGGGTGCCTAATGCCAGCCACACTCCGTGCAACCACTTACACCCCGTGAGGCTCCAACCCTTGTTAGTAAATTGAAGGACGGCCGCAGCAGCCCAACCGCACGACTTGCAGCCGTTGGGTAGTCGCGCTCCTTCCCCGATTCCAAACCACCCTAAACCAGCTCCCCACACACTAATTCGGGCCCCTGCTCCCCACAGCCCGCAATGGCCCCGCTCGGAGCCAAACTAGACCAAAACCCAGGAGGGGGGGCGATCCCAGAAAGAAAACGAGTGGGGTGAAGCGCCCGCCTCCGATTCCCCTCCGGCGGCAACCCTCGTGCAAAGAAAGAACCCCCTCCGCACGGCCCCCTGCCTCCCCTTCGACCTCCCTCCACTAGCTCAACCAGGCACCGCCAAGGTGCTTCGCGCGACAGCCCAGGCCAACACGCCTCGAGGCCAGGCCGAACTACCGAGAGAACGCTGGTAGGAGGGGTGTGCGGGGGGGGGAGCGCCCCCAGCTGATGGTCGGAGCCGCGGACGCGGCCCGCTCGCCGCGCCGCCACCCACTCCCCCGATTCCCCCAAGCCTCCTCCCCACCCACAAAAGAAAAACACCCTTTCTTCTTCTTCTTCCTTTTCTTTTTTTTTCTTTTTTTTTTTTTATAAATCCCACTAATATTAAAAGCCCCGGCAGCAGCTACGGTGGGAGGAAAGAAGGGGGGGGGGAACCACTCCGTCCAAACCGTGCGTCGTCCCAAGCTCCTTCGCTCAAAGCTCCTCTCTCTCTCCGGCATCCGGCAGCCAAAAGCGAAAGAGCCCCTTGTGACGAACCGGCGCTTCCTTAAATAGCGCCGGTTACGTCATCAATGCCACGTGGCCCCTCGCTGTCTGCGCTTCCGGAGCCGGGGAAGCAAAGCACGCCGCGGCTTCCGAGGGCGTCACCACGCCCCTCCGCGCGCGTACCCGTCTCTGCTTTTTAAGATGTTGTCTAGGTTTGTCATCGCTTTCCTCACAAGAAGCAGGGGCCTTTTAATTTCATGGTTGCTGTCACCATCTGCAGTGATCATGGAGCCCAAGAAAGTAAAATCTGTCACTGCCTCCATGTCTTCCCCTTCTATTTCCCAGGAGGTGATGGGACCAGTGGCCATGATCTTAGTTTTTTTTATGTTGAGCTTCAGACCATTTTTGGTGCTCTCCTCTTTCACCCTCATTAAGAGGTTCTTTAATTCCTCCTCACTTTCTGCCATCAGAGTGGTATCATCTGCATATCTGAGGTTATTGATATTTCTTCTAGCAGTCTTAATTCCGTCTTGGGATTCATCCAGTCCAGCCTTTTGCATGATGTATTCTGCATATAAGTTAAATAAGCAGGGAGACAATATACAGCCTTGTCGTACTCCTTTCCCAATTTTGAACCAATCAGTTGTTCAAAAAAAAAAAACAACACAGATTTTTTAAAAAATACAAAGAGGCAAAACAATTTAAAGAATTTCCCTGTGTCTTCTGATACCTTCCCAGTGATTGTGCCAAACAAGAAAGAGTGCACATCAACACTAAGCAGAGTCTAGGTCTCAGGAAATTACTGTTGTGGGCCTACTGATTGAACCCTTAACAGTGGGAGTGCCAATAGGAAATGTCAGCAGTATTGTGGAAGCAGGAGACAGGTCACACTGGGTAATGGGATAATAACCTGGGTAGTAGTGGCAGACAGATTGGAACAGCAGTTATCCTGTGTTGAGTGAGGTCTCTGTTCTCTGCCATGTCCTTCCTCTGGGGTCATGTCTCTGGAGGATAGACCCCCGCCACACTCATCAAGACAGCATGGGGTACAGCACAGCTGAGTGAGTGTGCACAATCTTGGAGTAGCAGTTGGAAGAATGAAAGTGGCAGAAGGAGGGGCAATAGACTGAAGCTTGGTATATCTCATGAGTAGAGTGTGCCATTCTCTCTTATTTAAATGAGACTTCAGGAAAGCTAAATAACGGTAGGTTGAGGATAAGGAAAATAAGTTTTTCTACAGAGCTGGGTTCCATGCATGAGCAGTGTGGAGTGACAATGTCCCCTGCCTGAGAGAACACTGTCTCTCTTGGGCATACTAGTTGGTGGGCAAGACAGCAGTCCCACTGCTGCCATGGGCATACCTTCCTAAGCAGACTCCTTCTTTAGCCCAGTAAGAGACGGGATTGGTCTCTAGTGGCTTTCAAGGCTCTTGCATATACACATCTACCTCTGCCTCTGCCGTGTCCTTCCTCCGGAGTGGTGTCTCTGAAGGACAGATCTCTCCCTTGTTTATCAAGACATTGTCCCATAAAGTTTGTCCTATTGTTGCAGGAATTAGGGACATGGACTCTAGAATACAACTGCTGGTACGGTTGTTTGGGGTGCTATGATTATAGCCAATTTCTTCCTATTCTGTATGACCCTTCAGCACTAGCCAGACTTTCTTCACTAGGTGCTACCACATGTGATGGAAAGCTGGCTGGAATTGTTGCCTTCTCCACTGCTGCTTTACACCCATTGCCCGATGTTTCATTCAAGGGTCCAAAATTGTTAGAATTGCAGTCCTCCTTCTTCCACAAGGAGGTGAAATTGTAGTGTAGCTGCAGATTCTTTCGCTTGCTGGCCAAGGCCACCAATTTAGGCTGGAAAAAATAGAGAATCCCCCATCCACCTAGAAAGTCTCCTCATTATGCCAATCAAGTTCTGAAACTTTGGGATTGCCTGGCAAAGAATGGCTGTCTCTCCCATAAAGATCTGTATTGCTCTCCCAAAGCTTTAGAGGACATAGACCACATGACCCATAATGGATTGCCCCTTGGTACTCCGGCACTCTTTCAAGCAGGTAGAAAGTGAATTTTCATCAAGTTACCACATCCTAGATTAGGTGGTGCAATGACAATCCCAATTTTTCTTGCCTTTGCTTTAACAGCTCCAGACATGGCGGTAAAAATGCCCTGCCACCTTTCTGGTTCACTCATTTATATTAGATACAGTATGCATGTAACTTCCAAACCCTACAACGCATCCTGAACCGATGGGTTGAGAGTATGGGCCATACGCCACACCTCTTCCCTCTTACCAACCTGCACTGCTGCCCCCATGTTTGCCTCACTGTCTTTGAAAAACAGACCTTAACTTTCTGTAGCTAGACCCCACTGCTGCTGCAAGTTCCTTGGAGCCTCTGAAATGTTTTGAGCTGTGTGGCTGTTGTCCATCACAGCCACATTCAACAGAACCCACCTGCATCCTGCCCTTGTGTGTTACCCTGCCCATGAAAAGGTAATAATGTTGGGAAAAGTGGAAGGCAGCAGGAAAAGAGGTAGATCAAACAATAAGTTAAGTTAACTCTTGAAAGAAAGCCACAGACTTTGGTATACAAGAGCTGAACAGGACCGTTGAGGCCAGGACATTTTGAAGTAGCTCATTCATAGGTTTCCATAAGTCAGCGGTCACTTGATATCAGCAACAGCAAGCTGGCTATGGAATTCTGAGAGTGGCAGTCCAAAAAACACCACCACCACCCATCTTTGAGCTTAAATATGATTATCTTGCATAGTAGGGAGTTCGGATAAAGTTATCAGTTTTCCTAGTGGCTCAGTATAGTAAGAGTATGTAGTTTTATTAATTTGACACTGCCAAAGAGATCTGCCAGCTATACAGGGCAAGCTTGTTTCTCTGGTGTTTATGAAGAAATGTCAGGTGTTTCAAATTGTCATGAAAATTATCCACACTAATGCAGACCTTTGAAACAGATAATTATCCATGCACTTTCCTCAGAAGGAAGAGAATTAACATGCACCAGAGCATGTCCTTAGTACATTTCCTTCAGCAAACAAGGGAAGTAATTGCCGTCTGGGTACAGGGCAATGAGAAACGTTTTGTCTGCTTCCCTCAGACAATTTGGAGGGAGCCACTATTTACTCACTTCACCCATTGGAACAGGTATTCTCAAAATGGTGCCATTCAAGGACTGATGGAGTGAGACCAGCCTCCTGATTGCAGACGTTTCTCATTTCACACTTCCCGAGTCTGATCAAACAGAATGCTCTTGCCATGTTATTACAAGCCTCAAAGCTGGCAGGTGTGAATGTTTCATCAGGATAGCTTTATCACATGTTAAAGCTCATCAGTCATTATTTCACAAATGCCTCCTAGGGCTGGATGTGTGTTATAATTTTTTCAATGTGTACAATAATGTTTTGGTTAAAATCTGGTGATAGAGCAAGGGGTGCATAGCCATTTGTGGGTTTGTAGTTTATTCTTTCAGCAATTTGTTGCAAAGCAGAGTTTGTTGAAAGTAAAGCATTTCCCCAGATCACAGATCTGTCTATTCCAGAATTCTTAACAACGGCTGGCAGAACTTGGAGAAGTTACCTTTTTGAATGAAAGCACAGACTTTCCCAGCTAGAATGACCAATGGCATCTTGGCTGCTAGATCCTATGGACTGTAGTTCAAAAAAGTAACTTTCCCAAATTTGAAAGTACTGTACTTAACAGGGCATGATATTAACGCCACCCTGTAATGCAACTTTTCTCAACTTCATGCCCTCCAGATTTTGGGGGACACAATCCCTGTAAACTTCTACTAGCACAAGTAATGTTAGGGGTTATGACAAATGTATTTCAAAATATTTGAAAAGTCCCAAGTTGGGGGATACTGCTTTTCTGTATACACCCAATATCAATATCTAAAAGGATACTGTAGCTCACAATGGAGAATGATATTGCTATGTACTAGTATTTTGTTCCACCTTTCTATTAGGGAGACATAACCATATGTGTGCTTTACGAGTGCAGCAGTAAATTTAAGCTGCAGGAACTGCTTATGATAGTATCAGAATCATGTCCTGAGGGGAATCCAAACTCACAGCCCAGGATTTCTACTGTATATCTATATATCCCGCTTTTCTATTATTTAGACAGTGGTTTAAAGCCTTATTATAAAACTAGGAAAGCTTTGGCTAGGGGAGAGAGGGGAAGCTTCAAGGAGGATTCTTGGGCTTGGTGTCTAAGGATATACTTTTTCCAGATATAGAACATATACATTGAAAACTAAACAAGGTACTGATAAAAAAAATCTCCCAATAATGTTTATGGGTCATGCCTAAAAGCCCTGAGTGTTGTTACTGTAAGTGCCATTGAGTAGAGTATGGCTTGCTTCTGCCTGCATATCAAACACATTAAGCTTGAACAAAATATCGTCCTGCAGCTCAAAAACGTGAGCTTTTTGTTAAAAATGCAAATAATCTTGCAAAAAAGCAGTATTGTTTAAATTGCTAGACTGCAGTGGGAACCCCAGCAAGGGGGGGGGGAATCCAGTGCATGCTGTCTATGTCTATGCTTATCCACAACAAACAATGGTAAATTTAAATGTTTTTTAAAAAAATTAATTTAAAAGCCTCATTATCATTTTATTCACCTATGAGAGCTAGGGGGGAACCATCTGTTACTCTCACACTCCGGCATATGTCATCACTGAACCTGCTCAGAGAAAGTAATTAACAATAATCTTGTGCCATCAAGTCAATGCTGACTTCTGGCGACCGTTTTCAGGCATTTCTAGGTAGGGAAGTGGCTGACTATTCCCTTCTTCTAGGAGCATCCTGGGAATGTGCAGCTTGCCCAAGGCCACACAGGCTGGCTCTTCTCTAGGCACAATAGTGTAGGCATCCTTCAGTATTGAGAGACTATGGCAATGTGCTCTGCATGGAGGACCTGGAAAAGCATCTAGTGTGGCTGAGAAGGCCAATTCCAGAGTGACAATCCCTTCCACACTGAAGACAAATACAAGCTGTCCCCTGTCCAGCTCCCTGATTTTGCTGGTTTCGGGACTGCCACTTTGTCTCGGCCTGCTGAACAAGTGCCTCTTCAAAATGGGAGAGTCCATGATGCACCGCCTGCCTCCAGGCTGAACGCTCAGATGTCAAGGTTTCCCATCTGTTGAGGTCCATTCCTAAGGCCTTCTGCTCTTGCTTGCAGATATCCTTGTATCGCAGCTGTGGTCTCCCTCTGGGGTGCTTTCCCTGCACTAATTCTCCTTACAGGAGATCTTTTGGAATCCAACCATCAGCCATTCTCACGACATGCCCAAGACCACATAGATGTTGCTGTTTCAGTAAGGCACAACAGGGAACTGACTTCTCAGCCTTTGGCCCTGTAGCTAAATAGCTAAACCACTGAGGTATCCAGACAGCTTTAAAAAAAGTAGTACCGTGATAGTTATTATGGGAGCAGAGCTTGAGGAAAAACTAGTGTAGCTGAGTGGTTATGTCTTCTTGCTCTTATTTCAGATATAAAATTAAACACATATGCAGTTACAAAATAACACCTAGGCAAGAAAAAAGAATGAAGCAAGCTTTTCTGAACACTTCAGTCAGAAATATGATCCTACTTTCAGTGAGGCCATCCCAGAACTGTCTTGCCCAATATGATCTTATCTGACTCTGATGGCTCTTTAAGATGAAGGTTGTCAGATTTTCCTGAGATCATTTTGGTTGGGGATGATGAGAACTAAAATTGGGATCTCTTGCCTCATTCATAGATGCTCAACATTTATAGTGTACAAGAGAGGTCTGGGGCTTTTTATGGGAGAACTCAGTTTCCTCTTATGGCGACTGGCTTATCACCACTGTCTGAAGAAAGAGTACATGTGTAGTGGAGGAGATGATGGCCAAAATCTCAGATAATGCAAATTCCTCCCCCCCCAAAAAAGATAGTATATTACCTTAAAATGTGCGTAATAAAGGGTATCTATATTCATGTACAGTCCATGTACTCTATTAAACGTAGTTGTCTGTTCTCCAAAAATCCAATCTGAAAATGTAGAAATTGGAATCCTGTAGGCTGTAAAGCTAGCGTAGATGAAAATGCAACTTGTCGTCGGTCCCATTCTTCTAAACATTTTTTAAATTACAAACACAGAACTTCTGAACTGCAGGACTTGAAAGTATGCAAGATGAGGAAAAGATTAACAGCCAGACTCTGTGTGTGTTTACTCAGATGTAAGTCTTCTGTAGAGTTCACTAGGCGTTACTTTCTAGTAAGCGTATTTGGGATTATAGCCTTAAATAACAAAAACAGAAAGAATAAACATTTTGTAGAAGAATGTATATTGTGAGTTTTACTGAGAATATTGGGATAATTCAGGGTACAATTTTAAATTTTTTTAAATGATTTCTTTTTCCAGTTTTCAGATACATTATTATTTAACTATTTTAAATGTCTGTGTCCTTCAGATAACAATGTCAAGCTGACCTATTAATATAACTAATAGGTACAGTAAGGATCACATACTCCCAAGGAATTGGAATTCGTGCCTCCATAGCTCCATGTTTTTTTTCCCAAGCCTAGAACTTCCGTTGTTGTTAGAAAATTCACTAGCACTGTCCAAAATTTTAGTGCCTTAGCAGTAAGGCAGTTAATGAACAGCATTCTAAAGAAAAAAGAATGTGCACGAGGCTTGGGGTCTTGACTTGAGAACTTAATCCGTATTGGAAGGCGGTTCTCAAGTCAAAAAGTCTGTAAGTCAAGTCTCCATTGACCTACAGTGCATTGAAAACTGATTAATCCCGTAACAGGCCGTTTTTGTTCCATTTTGTTTTTTTTCTGGTCTGTAAGTCAATTCTCAGGCTGCAAGTCAAACCTAAATTTTGCGGCCAGAGAAGTCTGTAACTCAGAAAGTCTGTAAGTCAAGCCGTCTGTAAGTCAAGGGTCCACTGTAGATTCATGATCTTGACAACCTCGGTTCTCCCTCTAAATCAGGCACATGGTTCCCCACATGGTACAATCATTCCATGCTTGAAATATGAGAAGACAGAAGTGCAGGGGAGGATGTTTCTCAGCCCCACTGCTACATTTGGTTGTCTGCACTGGCAGGAGAAGATGTGTAGGGTAGCAAAGTTGAGGATGTAGAATTGGCACCCAGACCTGCCCCTTTTTCTAATACAGATTTCAGGAAGATCTTCGGTGTTGGCAGAAAATAGGAGAATAATAAAATTATAATCTATTATCTCAAGGAAGGAGATCTCGCTTTTTTTATAGATCCTCTTCCTTGTGTACTCGAATGAAACAAACAAGCATTTGTATCCACACTATGCTTGGCCTGGGTATCTGTGCTTCTCATTCATATATGTTCCTCTTTAAGAGGAACAAATGTTCCTCTTTAAGAGGAACAAATGTTCCTCTTTAAGGGGGGGCCTGTTTCTCACCCTGCTAATAATGAAGGAAGGAAGAGTTAGCCTACCACTGAAGGTCTCCTTACACAAAGCTACTTTTTTCTTGTCTCTTGACAGAGCAGGCAACTCCATGTATATAATAAAGAACTCCATGGGCTCTTTATTTTTCCATAGTTGACAACAAAAAAACCTATTGTGTGCTTGGGCAAGGTATTCAGCGTACAAATGTAAAAATAATAATAGATCTTACTTTTAATCTCCATTATTCTTTGAAAAATCAGCAGCTCGTGTATCTAACCATAAAAGGGAAGTAATAGCCATCCCTACATATCAAAAGGTGTGCCAGGAATGGGCCATAGCTTAGTGGTGGTGTACAGGCTTGGGGAAAACATAGCTGAGATTCAGTTTCCAGTGCATTCTACTTTTAAAAATGATGTCAGTTATTTGTATGAGATTCCAGACAGCCACTTCCAGTCTCAACAGACAACTTGAGTCTAGACAGCCAAAGAATCTAAGCTGGTATTGAACAGTTTCCTCTGGCAAAAGAATTTCATTTGGTCCTTAAGATTTTTTTTAAGTCTTAACAAAGTCAATTGCATCACAATGATTTTGCATAAGATTGCCTTCTTACATGCTTGATGTGAAGGAGTTAACAATAACATTTGCTTGTTTTGCTAGGTGCCAAGACATAATTAGATACAGCATATTTTTAAAAATTGAAATGCCTACATCTTGCTACAAAATCGTGCTTTTAAGTTGCTAAATGCCCCATGCCAAATGTCTTTTTTGCTCTTTATAAAAGTATCAGAATGCTAAAGCCAAGACTCTACTCACTATGTTTGTGGTTAATTAAAAAAGAGAGAAGCATAATTCTTGTTCAATTTTTTTTAAAATAATCATCTGGTGAAAGTTACTGCCGCAAACAAGAAAAGTGGCATTTGGAAAAATAACTGATGGATCAACATGTTTCAAGCATGCAGCAATAACTGATTTTAATTGAATGTGTTCTTTATAAGGCAAGTGCAAAAAGTAGGCAAAGTAGGCATATGGCGGCAAAGTAGGCATAGACATTAGAACTCTGTGTTCTAATGTAGTGTGTGGGATACTTGAGTATCTGTAGCTGTGGGATCAGCTTTCCTTTTCAGGAGATTGGGTGATTATGGTGATCAGGGTGTTTTTTGTTATGGGTGTATTGTTGTGATGGGGGGGAGATGATCTGCTGCTGTGATTGATGGGTGTCATTAGCTAGTCTTTTGTGTGCAGAGATCACCTGTCCTTGTGGCTGGGTAGAGTTCATTGACCTTTTGCAGGCTGTATTTTTCAGTGCTGGGAGACAGGCTTTGTAAAGTTTTAGACTTTCCTCTTTTCCGTTTTAGACTTTCCTCTGCTGGTGTTAGTGGATTTCAATGACTTCCCTGTTTAGTCTAACATAATGATTGCTGTTGTTGTCCAGTACTTCTGTGTTTTGAAATAGAATTTCATGCCCAGCTTCTTTCAGGGCATGTTCAGCTACTGCTGATTTTCCCGGCTGTTTTAATCTGCAGTGTCTCTCATGTTCTTTGATTCTGGTGTGGATGCTGCATTTTGTGGTCCCAATATATACCTGGCCATAACTGCAAGGTATCTGGTATAGTCCTGCAGTAGTGAGGGGGCCCCTTTTGTCCTTTGCTGACTGTAACATTTGTTGTATTTTTGTGGTGGGTCCAAATACTGTTTGTAGGTTGGGTTTTTCCCCATGCAGTCAGTGAATCCTTTGATGTATGGCAGAAATACTTTATTTGTTGTGGCTGCTTTTCTTCTTTAGTTTGGTGTTGTTTTCTCAGTTTGATGGCGCTTGTGATTTCATTCTTGGAATAGCCATTTGCCAGTAGGACCCACTTCAGATGGTTGAGTTCGGTGCTGAGAAATTGAGCTTCACAGTTCTGATTCGCATGGTCTACCAGTGTTTTGATTATGCCTCTTTTTTATTGTGGGTGGTGGTTGGAGTTTTTGTATAGATACATGTCTCTGTGTGTGGGTTTTCTGTAGACCTTGTGTCCTAATGGGAGGACCATAACATCCAAGAAGGGGAGTTGTCCTATTTTTTTTCAAATTCACAATAGAAATAAAATGGACAACTGAAAATACAGCCTGCAAAAGTCAACGAAGTCTACCCAGCCACAAGGACTGGTGATCACTGCAAACAAAAGACCGCCAATCACAGTGACAGACCATCTCCCACCCCTCATCACAATATACCCATAACAAAAAAACACCCTGATCACCATAATCACCCAATCTCCTGAAAAGGACCAAAAGCTGATCCCACAGCTACAAATACTCAACTATCCTACATCAGAACACAGACAGAGTTCTAACTCTTGTTCTCTGAAGATGCCAGCCACAGAGACTGGTGAAACGTTAGGAAGAAAAACCTTCGGAACATGGCCAAACAGCCCGAAAAACCTACAACAACCATCGGATCCCGGCTGTGAAAGCCTTCAAGAATCCATTTCTCATCTTTGTTTGGCATTGTGGAAATAGTGCTGAACTAGCAAGGTGGAAATCTGAGTTGAAATCCCTTTTCCTGTTTATAGGTACATCAATTAAATCTGAGCTTGATCAATCAAGTTTGTTTTCTGTGGAGTGAGTTTCCTACTTTGATAGGCAATTGCACTTTATGGCAGAGGTGGGATTCAGCAGGTTCACACCTATTCTATAGAACCAATTCCTAAATGTACAATTGGTTCTTAGAACCGTTTGCTGGCCTGAGATGAATGAAGGAGGAGGGGCCAGGTGACCAGCGACGAGCAGGGGGAGGGGGCGCAATTAGCTGCCTCCCTTCCTGCGCCACACTGAGCCGTCTGAGGTGGGGTGTGGGTGAGAGAGATAAAGCCCTGGAAAGAGCAGAGGCATCAATGGGGGAAAGGGGGGCAGGATGAGTCCTTGATATCACTGGAGGAAAGCTCATGGCCTCGAGGCAGAGAGGGGGTGTGATTGACAAGGCATGAGCGCAGGACACAGAGGGAAAAAGTTTTGGGGTGAGACCGCTTCAGTCAAACACCCAACCGTCCTCATTTTACTATGATTTTTTTCAAGTTAAAGGTACCACATAAGACTGTTGCTTATGTGGTACCTTTTTGTAAAATGTCCTGGGCATTTATTTATTTATTTATTTATTTATTTATTTATTTATTTATTTATTTATTTATTTATTTATTTATTTATTTATTTATCTATTTATCTATCTATCTATCTATCTATCTATCTATCTATCTATCTATCTATCTATCTATCTATCTATCTATCTATCTATCTATCTATCTATCTATCTATCATTAGGACATAGAACTTGTTGTTAATTTATTTGAATCCCACCACTGCTTTATGGCCTTTGAGATTCCTTCTAATACTGTGTTTCTGTGATATTACTGCTAAAATACAAAAGAAATCCAGAAAACAACTAAGCCACCCTTCATCATGTACAGGAAAGGTTTATAGAGGAATTTTGTTTTATCATGCTTGAATGACATCAGATTTTTCTGATAATGAATAATAGCAGTGATGACCATCAGGACGCTTGTTTAAAAATAAAACTGAAAATACAATTGGACATTATCTTATTGGCACAAGTCATACCTCTGACACTCATAAATAGAATAGTCTATATAAAATGTGATACCACGAACTTTATAAAATAATTACCCAATGTTTCTCTAGAAGAAAAGGACAATTGTTGATGATGCACGCTTTTGTTACATCCCATAAAAGACTGTGATGACTCACTGAATGATGTGTAATGCAAATATACAGTAATGGCTTTAGTATGTATCAAATCTTACCACCTACCTCCTCCATTGTTTGAATGCTATAGGCACAATAAATGCATTGTTTAGTTCTTATAGTGTCTACTCTTGATAAGCCTTCAGGAATATTTTAACACAGCTTGTGGATCACATGATCCTTCCTACTTTCTAAAATAGAACAACCAGTGAACAAACTAGTAAGATCTCTTTCTGCCCCAGACAATAAACACACTACACACACAAAACTGGAAGTAAAAGGCCACAACTTTATTAACTGAATTACAGCCGCAGTTACCCTGGCTAAGTACTGGAGTCGGATCCGTATCCATTGGGAGGCCCAAGTGCCATCATCAGTTTTGCCATCAACTTCCTAGACCCTTCTGGGCAATGAACCGGGGTGGTAGGTCCTCAGAGATCATGCGGGCGTATGCCACTCTGTGGTTCTCTGCCACCCAATGAGCAAGGCCAGGGCCCTGCCCTCCCAGGCTGGAGCAGCCCTGTCCCTTGCCCTCCCCAAAGGGATGAAGTTCTGTGATAGCAGTGGGCAGGACCTCATGCACCCTCTATCAACCATCAGATACATCCCCAGTGCTCCTAAACTGCTAACAAAGCTGTGACATGGACAGAAAATGAGAAATGCAATCACAAATACCTGTCTAATGTAACCTTTATGAAACCTCAACATCTTTTGAACTTTACCAAACATAGGGTTGGTGGGGAGGGTGAATGCTGTTGAGGTCTGCCATGACTCAGGCCCAGGAGTGCCCTTTTTATCTGGGGGGGGGGTGTCTGCCAGATCCCACCCCCAGATGCACCAGCCAATCCTTGGCTGCCAGAATGGCCCGCATTGCGCTCCCAGGCTCCCTTGCGGCCTGCCATGTGGCCACTGCCATTATGGAGCCCCAGAGGAGTGTGAGAGGCTGGGACACCGCTCCAGCCACAACGTGGGACCTGGGTGAGTCCTGGCCCTTCTTTCTGTTGGGAAAAAAGCCACATGTAAAAACTATTTGTTTGTTTTTTAAGGAGAAAACTGATAATCCTTAAATAATACAAACTGGTGTTGCTAAATTCATTAATGTCATTAGTGTTGAGTGAATTAGATGTAACTCTTTTTTTTTTTAACAAACTAAATCCAAGTCCTCGTCACAACTTTATACTGACTGGCAAGTTTAGTTGGGTAATGACACTGGACATGCCAAATGAAATCAATTATGAGAGTAAGCTCTGGTCTTCCAGGATGAGTCAAGTGGGCAACCCCAGCCAATCAGAGAGCATGAAATGTATGTGGAAATAGGTTGACACTAGAGATGGGGATGAAGCGCCAAAAATGGCATTTTGTCTTGCTTTGTGAGCTGTCAAACTTTGTGGGCCATCATGATGACCCATGAACCTTGAATTGCTCGTGGTGACCCAAGGAAGAACAAACCAATTCATAACAAAAACATGCTGATCACCCTACCTCCTGAAAAAAGACAAAAGCTGTTCCCACAGCTATAAATACTCAACTATCCAACAAACAGCAACAGAGCTTGCATAGAGTTCCTACTCCAGTCCTCTGAAGATGCCAGCCACAGAGACTGGTGAAAGGAAGAACAACCTTCAGAACACAGCTAAAGAGCCCAAAAAACAACCATCAGATCCCGGCCATGAAAGCCTTCGAAACTACAATTCATCATTTGTCGGGTCTTTTTTTTTTCTTTTTTCTTTCTTCTTCTTCTTCTTCTTCTTCTTCTTCTTTTTTTTTTTTTTTTTTTGGCTTTCTCTCAAGAGGAAGGAAAGCAGGGATCAAAGCAATCCTGCAGCGCTTTGATCCCTGCTTTCCCCCTCCACTTGCTAAGCAAGTCATCCAAAGCGAAAATATCTCTCTGCTTATGCCCCTGAGGTTCAACTGATCCGTAGGGGCATAAGCAAATAGGGAACGAAAGGACAGATATAAAAGGGTTATATTCATTGCTTCGTACTTGTTGGGCTCTCTGCACCCCAAGAATATGAAGCAACAAATATCTGAGGAATCAGGGATGTATTTAATGAATATCCTGATTCATTTTTATATTCGTTCCCCCCCCCCAGTTGACACTATGTATTCAGTCGGTTGTGGCTATAATATTTCATCAGTTAAAACAAATGAAACTGAGAAAAATAAAATAAAAAGGTAAGCATATACTTAGGCATTGTTTTATAAAATCAGGAGGTGAGAAGTCTCTTTTAAATGTACAAGATGTGGCCTAAAACTAATTGTTGATCCCAACTAGATTAGAGCCATTGAATCAATAGGATTTATATAAATGTTGATTTATAACTCCGTAACTGATTCAACAAATCTACTTCTAGTTGGAAATAGTGATTGGATTTAGGTTCTCCTTCTCCAACTTTATTCTACAACAATCTTGTGAGGTAGATCAAGCTGACTGAGACTGGCCTAAAGTTACCCAGTGAATTCCATGGCCAATGAGGAAAGGCAATCCAAATCTCCTGAGTTGTGACCTAACAGTCTAACCACCGCACCATTCCTCTTTAGTTAATTCTACCACCAATAAAATAAAATAAATATATCAAAGATCTCCTCAAATATAGGTTTTTCACTCACTACCGTACTTAGAGAAATGATTCCTTTCATAGTTTTTTTCCGACCACTTCTACCCCTTTGAAACACCTTCTCAAAAATGACATTTCCTTTCAGTTAATTTGTTTTCAAGTAATCATTTTTTCTAATATTCTAAAGGCAAAAACAAAACATCAGTTTTCTTTTTCTTATTGTTTACCCAACTTTCCTACAATATTTTCTGACCTTAGTAAAGAAAACACACAAAAAAAGCTATCATCCTGTCAGCCAACGTCTGTCCTGATGGCCACTAAATCTCCCCCCCCCTCCAGCCAATCCTCTTCATAGTCTTCTTGTTCTGTATCCTGTGTCAATGCTGCTACCAGAGCACCATTTGAGAAGGTTATCCCTTTTTGAACTTCACTCCTAGAATCTCCCAGTTAGCATAGCCTTGAACATGCTGGCTTGCAGGGTGTGTGTGTGCTTGAATAGTCCAAAAAAGCCATTTTTCCAAACTTTTGTATTGGAGGCATGGGTCCTCGTTTACAGGGCTCTGATATGAACTGGTGAACAGTGCTTACAGTTGTATAGAAATCTCAAGAAATCAAGTTTGTCATGGCTCTCCTTTCGATTTTTCTTTCAGTAGACTGACATGAAATGACAAAACCATGACTTCTAAGGGATGGGTAAACGATATGGGAAAGTCCAGAGCAGTTTTTTCATCCTTTAAATGGAAGAAAATGTTAAAATAATTGTCATTACCATCATCAACAACAATATCATTATGTCATTTGTAGCTGGCCACTGAAAGGAAACATTTTAAATCAGAAAGATGGACTATCAGGGAAAGCGGAAGTGGGAATGGAATGAACGAAGAGCTGGAATCAAGTGGAGACTGCGATGATGAAGATGGATGCCAGGGTTCAGGTGACAGAAGCTACACAAAAGGTAATGTGCTTTGCATTTGTATGCACTTAGGAACTTCACAGGGGCTGTGTTTCTTTGTCCTGCTGCCCTGTTGAAATGTAGAGTAAAACCATTCTTCACAGGGGCTGTGTTTCTTTGTCCTGCTGCCCTGTTGAAATGTAGAGTAAAACCATTCTTCAGTGCGTCATGAGGAAGCCTAGTCTCCTCCTGAGTTCATGCACTCTCATAGCTGCTCCTTCCATGCAGCCAAGAAAAGGTGTTCAGAAGCTTTTGCTTTCAAATTTACTTTAGCGTAACTTCTCATGTTGTTCCAACAGTGGTCTAGCACTGACTATAGTTCATTTCAAAACATGTCCGCTTTGAACCATGTCTTCTGCAGCTGACTTATTGGAACTAACCACAATCTGTGATGGCCCCTTCACCCTGGAATTCCCTCCGACCAGAGGTGTAACTGGCCCCTCCTTCCTAGGTTTTAAGAGGCAACTGAAAACCTGATTGTTCTCCCACCTTTTTATAGTCTGTCCCTAATTAAGTAATCTTATGTCTCTCCCTTGACCGTCCATCTGCCCTTAACCTCTTTGAACTTTACATGGTTCCTTCGGTTATGCTTTAGAACCTTTTTTTTTTCCTGTTATTGTTTTAATCGTCCTTGTTATTATTGTTAATGACTTTGTTCTCCTTGTTAGCCACCCAGAGTAGTAGCCTGGTTACTAATTGGGTGGAATAAAAATTTAATAAACAAACAAACAAACAAACCATGATGCCTCATTAAGGAAATGCAGATGGCTGTGGTCAGCTAAATATGGAAGCAAATGCATCTTAACCTCTTCTTTGCTGCTGAAGAAGAGGTGAACCATTCATGTAATTCTAAAACATATTGTCTAGTGTTATGTCTGAACATGACCATTATTCAGTCTTTCACTGATGAACTATGGCTCACCTGCAGTTTTGTCACTTCAAGTTTTGTCAGTTTTGATATTTTATTAAAAATGCTCGTTCTCCTCACCCCTTACTTCTTTTTTTGTTTGCTTGTTTTTGGCTGTTCTTCTGGAAAGACTTGTGATTTATTTCTTTTTCATCCTTTGCGGTTATCTTTGATAAAGTAAATGTGTTACTTTATAGGGTAGAACTCCTTTGTGTTTCGTTTGTGATCTCAGGTTGCTAAGCCTTGGGTGTTAATGCACTCAAATACATTATTTTTCCCTATGTTAATGTTAATTTTAATAAATATTGTGTAACAGTTTCCTTTCTATGTTCTTCAGTCTTTAGGTAACATCTTTTCACTTCAAAGTGATGCAAAAGTTAACAGCATCCAGGTGATGCTAAGTATGTTTTAATTGACAATTAGGTTATTTATACACTATTTGTGTGCCAAAGCATACCAGCATTCTAATGTATTTCAGATACTCAGTAACTAAGAATAAAAGTATTTAAAATTTGGCTAAAAGGGAAGTGCATTAGCACAACCATGGTATATATAATGGTATTTTTCCCCCATCCCCTAACTCTAACATGAATCAGAGATTGTGTGAAGGATTACATTTCATAACTAACCATGCAGTGATTTGGTAGGAACCATGTTTACTAAAACTGCACTTGAACACATTGCAGTGAATACTTTGGGTTTGTACCATTAAAAGCAGAAATTCCATCTTGAGAAAATTATAATGGTATTTTGTAATTAACTTTAAATACTGTTGTGTGTTTAGGCCGCTAGCTGTAAATTTGCATATCTTGGTGCAATTAAGAGAAAGAGTGGTAGTAATCCAATTGAAGGGTTCTTTGCTCTAGTATTATGATTTCCCAACATTCAAGTAATTTTATTTTATGTCAATTTTGTATAATGCTGTAAACCTTGTTTTAGGTAAATTGACACCAATCTGTCGATGCATGTATTTCATGTCTTGAGATGCAGCTTAAGAAAGCTTGGAAGCCTAGGATCTTCCATGCATAGTAGTGACAGGAATATTTGGAGAGATTGACACACGTACATTTCTTAAATATATGATGGAACGAAGGATACAGACTTGAAGGAACTGCCATTGGGTTACATCCAACATTACATAAACAGACTCTGACCTTTGTAACAGGGATTTCCTGTCCTTTCCATTCCTTTCACCCCCATCACTAAATCTGCTTCAGAAGTTCACTTAGCATACTGCAGCAGATCTAGGGGGCACATGATGGGCTGAAGGGAGAAGGAGAATCTGGGAAGCCACTGTGTACATTCTGAAGGGCAAACCTCCTTTTTCCTATCTCTATAAAAGGTCTGCTTCTTGTCAGCCTTATAGCTGACAAATCCCATTCTACCATCTAATGGTAACCAAATTAATACACAGATGTTTACTTGCACACTTCTGCCAAAGTGCACCTTTTCAGCATCTTTCTTAAAGTCAGGAATATAAAGGTATTATCAATGCAGTTTCCTACATTTCTTAATCTCTTTCATTAAGATTTGTTAAAAGCTAGTGTTTTGTTTACAATAATTGCTAATAAGATGTTTATAGCAAGAGCAATTACTGGTTCTTAAAAGCACCGTTTAGATAATTAAGCATAGTATATGTAATTACAATGACAGAGCCAGTTGACTGTATTAGCTGGAATTCGTACAGCTGAGCAAAATGCTTTCCTGACTATTTGGGCATTTGTGAGGATTGCTACACAATGTCTGAAATCCTGTTGTACAGTTATGCAGAAGGTGTAACTTTTAGCAGCAAATAGCTGTATATCAAGAAATGTCCATAGGCGTTATGTGTTGTATGCTGAGTCATGTGGGCTCAGTAGGCAATGGCTGATGCCTATGGTGATTTCTTAATGTACAGCTATTTACTGCTAAAAGTTACACCTTTTGTGGAATTATGTAACAGGATTTTGGCCAATAGTAGATGTTTCATGACAACAAAACTAGAGCCCCATTGCATGAATACATTTGCCACCTGAGTCACCAATCACTGAATAACTTTTCCCGGTCCTTGGAGCATACTAATTTTAAGAGGGTTCAAAACCAATAAAATACTCCCTACATTGAACTCTCTGTGTCTAGCTTTAGGATCGTGGTAAAATTTCTGTTTCTGTTTAATTTTTTTTGATTCTTTTACAAAAAGGTTTGAAGCTAGTCACAGCAAAGTAGGTGTCTTATCAAAAGTAAAGACAAAACATGTCATTGCTTATTGAGGCAGCTGGGCTAGTTTTTCCTGCCCTGATCCAGACACTTAATCAACTGGAACTGAACTAAGCTCTGTGGGAGCTGCAAGGCATTAGCAGTCTGGTAATCTCCCTGCCTATGATGCACCATGCAGGATTCCTCCAAAGAAACTACCAGGTCAATGCCTTGCAGCTCCGACATAGTTTAACCCTCCCTAGACACTTCCCCTGTCTTCATGAAGATTCACCATACCTAATGGAGCCTTTATTCTCAGCTGCAAACAGTTGAAAATGTCAGAGTGGACTTTGATTTTGCATCTGCCAGAATTCAAGCTAGTGGAATTATTGCAGTCCCATGCTTCCTTGCTACCAACCTAAACAGGCAATACTGTCTCGGTTCCAGAAGCAAGCACTGCTGTTACATAACTTGTTGCTCTATCATTAACAATTACCATTATTAATTAAAAGTGTGTGTGTGTGGTCTGTTCTATTTTTATCCTGAAAATAAGGATCCTGTGCCACTTACGCTGCAACTATCTGGACAAATGTTACAAGATTTGCTGCAGGTGTAAAATGGATGAATTTGCTCTCTTATCTAAATGAATCACATGACACAAAGGCCAATTGAAATCAGTCTGGCCATTTTTGCTCCCGACATCGAGTTTTTTCCTCTGCCACTGGGGCTGTGTCCCACATTTGCTAATCTGTGTGGTGGCTGGAGATGGAAGTGCCTCATGTCTATCTAGGTGGTGGCAGGGCCTTTATTTTCATTTTATAATGAGTATGTTGTCTCCAAGCTGTGGGAAAATGTATACAGTTGCAATAATAAATTTCATCTAAAATGAGATGTCAAGGTTTATTTAGCAGTCCTTGTCCCAGGAGAATATCTGAAGAATTTTCAAAGGAGAAGGGTGGAAGGAACTTTACTCACAAGCTTTCTTCACAGCCTGTGACACGGCTACTGTCCTGGCACCTCTTGTCAAATTTATGATGGATGCATTCAGAAATGTGGGAACTACCTGAACTCAATGTTTCTCGAACTGAATGCAAATGTTATAATCATGCACACATGACTGCCAAAGAGAAAACATGGGTTTGCACTTCTGAAACTTTTGAGTTTTTAAGGGGGACCCAACAAAAAATGTGTTGAGGATTTCAGCCAACCAGCCATAGATCATTCCACCAACTACAATCTCCCAACAGTTAGTCAGCACTCCAATTTCATGGAGTACAAATAGTCATCACTGGACTGTTTTATAGTTTCTCCACCTCACCCTTTTTGGGGTTTCCCCCGCTAAATATAATTTTGATATCTGCAAAACAGGGGCCTCCCCATTCCTGATGATACAGTACCTTTCTTTTCTTTTGTGGACAATGGTATTTTGTCTGCATAAGGATCCATACTTGGGAGAATGAGTTCTTTATTGGTATATTTGATTTCTCCTCCCCATCACCTCCAATGATATACAGATGAATTAAGTTGGGAGGGGGGACCTGACATCTCCCAGCTTGATTTATATTGCATCTCAATCGCAGTTGAAAATTAATGTATTTCTCTCATTGTTCACAAATGCTATCATTAAGAGCCTTTTTCGCATGTCAGGAACCTTTTAGGCCTCATTATGTTCTTATCAGCTAACAATTCTTTGCCTCTTCTCAACATCAGCATACTGTATAAATTGGCATCTTAATCAGACTTCAGTCCCATATGCCATGTTCCCAGGTTGCATAAAGACATGTATGTATCTAAATACATAATTGTAAAGCTGGTTAAATTGTGAAATGATTATTTCATTAATATTCAAAAAGCAGAACATCTGTTGGCAGCATGCCACAGGTATTGGGTCCTGCTTGATTCTCACATGAATCATGCAGATTCTCATTATTGGAGGTCTGCTTCCTTACAAATTATCACACTGTCGAATTCACTAATCTTTTTTCCCCTCTGCTCTTGTCATTAGAATCCTGCCCTTCACACACTGGTCAAAGAGCAGCCTTTTTGGTTGTTGCAGGTTTTTCGAGCTGTTTGCCTGTGTTCTGGAGGTTTTTCTTCCTAACGTTTCATCAGTTTCT
The DNA here is from genome assembly GCF_051106095.1 of Pogona vitticeps. Taxonomy (NCBI): domain Eukaryota; kingdom Metazoa; phylum Chordata; class Lepidosauria; order Squamata; family Agamidae; genus Pogona; species Pogona vitticeps. The sequence continues at coordinate 42,482,411 of NC_135785.1, forward strand.
GTGGCCGGCCTTTTGGTGCTGTTGTTTGTTATGTTTCTTGAGGTGTCCTGTTCTCACCTCAGTATTTATATTTCTTACACATCTCTTACACATTATTTTATTGCCATGTGACTGAAATTAGTTCATTCTGTTCAGGAAGAGCTTAATGGGCTACTTTAGGTTTTTTTAAAAAAAATTGCCACTTTTCCCCCACCACTTGATTTGGCATCTTAGATTCCTGAGTGGAAGCATTACCGTCTCTCCTAAGTACTGCTTAATCAAGTCCCATTATCAACACAGGAGATTTATTTTCCACACTGTTTATGGGAAGTAAAGTGCTATAGCAGAATTGGTGAGAGGGAATGGTGCACGCACACAGACACAGACACACACACACACACACACACACAGAGAGAGAGAGAGAGGGAGGGAGGGAGGGAGGGAGGGAGAGGGAGAGAATGAGAGAGAGAAGACAGAATAAGAAGCCCTGTTTGGCCTGAAAAACAACCTATACTCATCATGGGAGGAAGGTACAGGTTTATGCATCTTGTCCATGCCTCCGCCTATGTCAAAGTGGGTCCTAGTACCCGAATTAAGACTTTGCCATATTGGAGAAAATTCTGAACAAAGAAGATTCCGTGATTGTGTGGAGCGTCCTCCCTGTGGGCAGATGAATGCAAATGGTATTCAGCTCCAGATTTCACAAAAAATAGAAAGATCTCAGCTGAGAGGACAGGCGTCCCACCCTGCCCAGTACAATTTATTCATACTTAGACCTGCCCACAGTCCTCCTGTTTTCCATGCATGCATGAATGGAGAAGGGAAATGGCACCCACTGAACCTACTGATGCTCTGTGTCTGTACCATAAGAAGACGATGTCCTCCCCATCCCACTTTTCTATTTATAGCAGTACATGCTTAAAGGAGTTTCAGGCTTATATTTACCACTGTAGCAAAGGCATCTTGTGTTTTATATGGTAGTAACTACACAACTGCAGCTGCAGATGGTTTTAATATTTGTAAGTAGTCGTTTGTAAACTCCAGAAAATGGATGCTTGCTTAGTTCTGAATCATAAAGTCCTTCCTCCTCTAGCCAGCTTATACTTTCAGGGGTGGGGGGAATCTTTTTTTTTTTTTCATATAGCTTTGCAGGCAACAGTAGGAAGCAGCACCAATGAGGCATAGAAATCTAATAGAGGTCAGCTCTAAAAGACATGGGATTTAAACTGAATATTAAAATAATTTAACAAACCATGAACAGCTGAACTCCCTCTTGGCATAAATCAATTATCTTCAGGTCCACTGAATTATTCAGTAAAAGGCTCATGAAAAAAATAGTCCTTTTTCTGCTTGGAAAGATAACAACCATCAGCGATTTGTCACAGAAAAATAAAACTTGTGGTGAAATTTCTGGTATTTTATTGAAAAGTGAAAATGTTTCAGTTTTCATCCACATGTACTCATGTCTGTGAAATGAATGGTTAAAAACAATGCATTTGTGCCATCCTTGGATGGTTGTCCAAGGAGGGAGAGAGTGGGGTGAAAGTGTGCCACTAATCTGGGATCATATTGGGTGGTTCAGAGATTGCCTTAGAGATCCCCATTGGATCCAATGCTCTTTATTCCCCAAAGACTGGATTGACAAGCTGTGTCAGCCTGGAGCCAGTGGTGTAGGGAATGCCACCCCCATTCATTTCAGGATTAAAAGACACCTGCAGAAACAACTATCCCCTGCCTCTTGCCTGAATCATTGCAAGCCAACAGGGCCTTCCAGGGCTTGCTATTCCATTTAGGATTTCTCTGTTAATCACGTTGTCTCTGAGATGTTTCTAATTTAGAAATACTTACTCACTTTGGTGCTAATATAATCATAGCTATGACATATTTATTGATTTAATGCTGCTAAATTGAAAGATGAACCAAATAATAAATCAGAGCTCTTAATAGAGCACCATATCCCATTCTTCCTCGGCATGCTGTTTGTTCGCACAATGGAGCAACAGAAATGAAAACTAGTGGGGAGGGGATCATTCCTTCTCCTTGTACACCTCAAAACTGCTCTGACCTGTCTCAATTTCTAAATGAGCAAAGGGAAGGAGGGAACAACATCACCCCCATTTCCTTGAGAATCTTTGAAAATGTCTGGACCAGCCTGGGGAAAGAGTCTTCTCAGTTCCAACTGAGGTAAATGTGAAAAAGAAGGCTTTTTGATCTAACATTCATGCTGGCATGGAATTTGTCGGGAATAGTGCAAGTCACACTTGAACTCCGAAGTGGTCTAGTCCACGTATTCAGAAACGGAAAAGGTGTTAGGATGAAGAATTCTTTTATAAAATAAGCCTTTCCTTGGTGGAGGCAGGGTGCACAATTCCTCTGAAGATTGCATTGGGTCTTATTTTATTGATGAAAATCCTCCATTTAAAAGAGTATTAATAGACAAGAAATCTCCTTCAATGCCTTGTTGTTCATTTCTTCTCACCTATAAATTCAATTATTCAAAAAACCTCCAGTCTATGAATGTGGGATATTATTCTTCTCTACCCACAATTCAAAGTGCCAGAAAATGGCCCAATATTGCTGCACAATATTGTGCCCATGTTGCCAGCAGGAAGAAAGATGCCAAGCTTTACATAGCAAAGGGCAGCCTGAATATTGATAAAATGAATAACGTTCAGGTTTTACTGAACGTTTAAAAAAAGGGGGGTATCAGAATGGAGTAGGGCCATTCACTCCATACTTCAACGAAACTAGTACTGTTCTTAGTAGAAAAGAGAAGGAAACGGGCAGTTTTTACATCAATAAAGCTAGAAGTTAATGTTAAATAGAGTACTTGATTTTTTTAAAAAAATTAAATGCCAAATTGGGTAGCAGTAACACCAGCTGGATATTCTAGCCCTTATTTCATAACAAAGATCTTTGAAATAAACACAGGTTTTAAGTCCGCATCATTAGGATTGATCTGTGAGTCTCCAATCAAGTCATTCAGAATTCAATCCCAGAATAATTGGTCTGAGGGCTATGATACTAGTATGTCATCTCTGTTCATTTGCCTTAGTCCTCTGAACTATTTTGCTGCTGTTTTCTGAGTTTGCTCCCATTGGCTAATAAAAGTAAAATCATGTGGGAATCATGCAGGGACATAAAAACACAGCAAGGAAGACACTCTGACTGAATTACATCTTGGAACTGAAGATAAATCCTTTTTTTCTTATACCCCAGTGTCCAATGTCAGCTCTACAGTTTGTTCATCTTCCAAATGGATATATCCCTGAAGTCTACAATCTGTTTTTCATTTCAGGTAAATAAATCCCCACTTCCTGATTTTGTGCTTCCTTCGAGTGTAACACATTTTTCTTGATCAATGCAGGCTTTGTGTTTAGTTTTTTCACATACAAATATTACCTCATTCTACTCAGGATGATATGCGTACCTCTAGGTGTAAGCTTTGAATACAAGTAGATACAGCATGTATTCAAAGGTGAGAACAGTAAACATAATAGAAAAATTCAACCTTTGACAAACTACAGAGTATATTTTCTGGCAGCACTTAGATCTTGAGTCTGTATTTGAAGTTATGTCTTCAGTTGACCCAATAAGCTTCACAGCAGTCATTCAAAACAGGAGGTAGTATATTCACCAATACACAGAATATCTCTGCATCTTTGGCCATCAGCGGCTTTTCTATAAATGGACTGTGTTTAAAATGTTATGCTCCATACTCAGGCCAAATGACAGTCTGTAACTGGAAAAGAGGAATGTTTAACTCATGTGAGTGTTTACATTAAAAGAATCGTTTGGAATATGTGTTGCTGTAAATTGACATTAACTTTGAGTCACGTGGCGTCACATGGTGTTTGAACTGCAGTGTGTGTTCCCTTGAAACAAACATTTAATCTGGTGTTTTTGAAGGGACACCCTCGCCAGACATGTGCACTGTCTCTTCACTCCAAGGCTGGAATTCAGAGAGATAGATGGGCAGGTGTGAATGTCTGTGTGTGTGTGCGCATGCGTGCGTACGTATGTGTGCGTGAGTGTGCACGAGTGTGCGCGTGCATGCCCAGCTGCCAAGCACACATACAATAGCAGGGGCAAGTAGCTGATTAATGTGGACAGAGGCATTCACATATGGGGGAATCAATTCAAATGAGTCGATTCCACATCTGTGTTAAAAAAAAAAGACCTCTAGAAGAGGAGTAAAATAACTCCCTGCCACTCCAAAAAGCACAATTCTCCATCAAATTAATCTGCTCTTACACATGCATTGTGAGTTCACCCAATTATAATACAGTAATTCAAAAGAGCCTAACCCTGAATTTTAAAAGGATGGTTTGTTGTTGCTATTGTTCTTTTTGTTGTTTTTGTTGTTGTTGTTGTTTTTAGCAATGTCATCACCTTCCTAGTGTCATGTAACAAGCTTTTCTCCCTTTGAGTCTAAGCAAACTATTTTGCTTTTTTGGTGACTGGTCTTTAGGACTTTAGCGCAGGATTCTCTTTGAAGTCTGATTTCACAAACACCAAAACACTGTCTCCATCTCCTCTCTGCAACATTCATATGCTTCCAGCTCAATTCCCAGACTAACATCTGTTTGTGACCTCAGTGTTTGATACTATGGGGTGACATTCTCTTTCAGCAAGGAGACCTTCACAGGCTGAAATTTTGTTCTTAAATGTAAGAAAATTTGTAACGGTTAGTCTGTTTCTAACTGGCAAATTAAAAAAAAACTGCTGTGATTCTTGGGGGCATGAACACATGCCTCAACCCATTACAATTGTAGCATATTATAACAGGCAGGCAGGCAGGCAGGCAGACAGATATGGAGTCAGCTATCTCTTGCGTCTCTTTGTGGCCGATAACTTTTGCTTGGTAGTCCAAAAAACTTGTACGGGGGTAGCATATGAATATCAATAAATATACATTATATATTCAGTTTGATTCTTAAAGAGTTGCTTATAGACCTTAGACTTGTGTCCCTTCTGTTAAGCCACTCATCCTGTGACATCCAAATTTCTAAGCCGATGGCTGTCAGAGGTAGGAAGCATTTCCACTATTGCACTAAAAGATTCAACCAGAACCACTATTTGACAAATCATATTGTTAATCAGCTGTGACATTCCAATCTTATATAAACCCATGCTCCTCAGTTTTCCTGGAATTTCCCACATAAATACAGCTTTTGCAGATTCATGCCAAAATGTGCTGTTATTAAAAGAATTTATTTTCATGCACTTAGTAATACTTTGTTTTTGTAGTATTTCTCACAGCGTGAATATTTAAGTATACTTTGCATGGCATGTTGTGAGAGAGCTAACTGACAAGATTGATGGGGATCTAGCTTTTAATTTAAGTAGAAATTTGTTTTATCCCAGTTATCCCAGTAATTTTAGGGGCAAGCTTGTCACACTTTTCAGAGTGGTACAGCTTTGCATTGTGATTAGCTGGTCTCATAGCTGCTATCATCAGAATGTATGATGAGTTTGTGATAAGCAGATGAAATAAAAGGAAAAAACCTAGCAGTATCATTCTCCCAAAGACAAGAGCATTTGTTGGATTTGTTCTACCTCATAAGTGGAAATACTCCCAAGTAGTGGTCTCGGACTCTGAGTAGATAGGGTCTCAATTTTGGACAGAGTAAAATCTGAGGCACCATTTGCTGCCTGAGGCTTCAGGCAGCAAATGGTGAGGGGCACAGAGCATACAAAATTGGAGTGCCCCATTTGCTCTAAGCTAGCTTTCTGTCTGTAGCTAGAGTGAAGGATACAGCACCACTACTAGTGCTGAAGTCAGAGTCAAATTAGTTCCTTCCCTATATGGAATGGGAGAGGAGACATCTTTTCTTTTGCTTTGGGCAGCTGCTCAGAGTGGTCGTATAGAGCAGATGGGTGGGATACAAATCAAATCTAAATAAATAAATAAATAAATAAATAAATAAATAAATAAATAAATAAATAAATAAATAAATAAATAAATAAATATGTGTGGCATGAGCCCCAACTTTCATTTTTGATTCTTTGTGCATAAGGACATAGCGACATAATCTACAACTGGCTGAACATTACTGATCTCTCACTTTTCCTATTCTCAGCTAAAGAAGCCTGTTAAACCAGATCCTGTTAAGCCCCGGACATACCTGGGTCTTTTGCTTCAAGAGCCAATGCTTCACTTTTAGTCCAAGGGTTCAGCAGGTTTCTCTATCTCTTTGTGTGTGTTTTCTATTTATTCATTGAATTTATACTTCACTTTCCTTCCCTCCCCTATACAATAAACTAGGCTGGCTTGCATTAGCAACATTCCATGTCTCTCCATTGTGTTGAGGTTCTCCATCTCCTCCATAAAATACAATGTCTTCTCTTATGGGGCATGAAACAATTTTTGTACATTTGGACCACACTTCAGAGCTGTACTACTCAGCTGTGCAAGCAACAGTATCCAGCTGAAGGGCATGAACGTTTGTCATTTCCCCTACCCACCCCACCCCCACCCAGTGCCTAATTCAGAATTCTGCCTCCATTCTTGCACCATCCAGGTTTTATATTGGGTTGTGCAAGGTTCCTTCCCTTTCCTAATAGAAATTATTTCAGATTTTGGGACATATTTTTCTTAATATGTGTACTTTGTTGTGCATTTTTTCTAATTGTAGTGACAAATATTTACTTGCATGTAGTTCCAAATAGTAAATTAGAATGCATCTAATGCTTCCAAGTTTTTTCTTGACAGGGAACTTCTAAAATGTGCAGGCATTTATATTATTAGGGTTGCATTTCATGAACAGGATAAATTCATTTAAAAATTGTGGTTAATGTGATGTTTACAAGGGTTATAGCACCTGCATTGACATTCAGGGCATTTGTGAACCCCCACCATTGGTCTTGTTAAAAAAAAATACCACAAAGCTAGCACATTTTATGCTGTTTCTTTATAGCTGGCTCCATAAATAAAGTTTGTGGCATGGTTTAAAAATTAGCTACCAGCTACAGAAAAAGCACACAGTCAGACAACCATATTGTTGCAGCAATGTGGTACTAAACAAAAAGCTGAAATATTTTTATTAGTCACCATAAAAACAACAACAAAAAAGAATGTGAGAAGAGAAAAACTAATGTAATCTATCTTAAGCCTGGTGGATTTTTGCAACATCTTTGCAAAATAACAGGGGGGGGGGGAAGTAGCCCAACCATGTCAGATAAAATGTCACTAAGCTATACATCTCTTTCAACTGTCGAAGATGTTTTGCACTTGGCCACAATTTTTTCCATTTTTTTTTAAATTGCAGTTATATGTTATAAATAAAGTTATTTGCATATTCTTGCTAACCTGAACTGAACATCCATGACCCTAAATCAATCTGTTAGTACAGCCTCCAACTCTGCATGTACCATGCATTTTGGAAGGAAACAGGACAGAGGGTGAGCAGAATGTCCAAATGCAAGGCAAGCTGCCCAAACATCAGCAGAAGGGCAAGGAATCCCAGAGGATCAGGGAGTCTTTCGGTACCAGTCGTTATGGGACAGAGATCTGCTAGAGGTGTGCAGATTTGTTCTTAGAGGGGAAGGATTCTAGGAACTGTGGTCCAAAACAACAGATCTCTACACCTTTAATTGTTGCCTTCAGAGATTACTTGTAGACTTCCCATAAGCATCTAACAAACTTTCTGTACATCCATTCCTGCTCTCCTGGGCTTAATTCTAAGAATCCTCATTTATCCTATTTCTTTAGCCATTCTCTTTTCTTTTTATCTGCGTATGTACACACCTCAGTATGTACACACTGCTAAATCATTATAGGACAAACATATTAAAGACTGGAACATTTGAAGTACTGTAGAATACATCTATTATGACTAGACCTGCAAGAGTGGCATTTGCTTTTCTCCCATACACTGGAGATGCAAAAATCCAGGTTCTTTGTAGCTAATCATCTTAAGAGAGCCAATGTGGTTATGAATAGATTGTTAGACTAGGGCTCAGGTAACCCGGATTCCAATCCCTGCTCATCCATATAAACTCAATGTGGTTTGGTAATGCTAAACCACTCCTTGAACATTTCACATATCTCACAAGATCTATTAGGGTCACCATATGTTAGAGGCAACTTCATGGCATATAACAACCAATATCTTAATCAATAGGGTGTAGCATTTACACAGCTTCAGAAGACAGGATAATATGTTCCTACTGTTTTTTGCTTTAGAATATGCCGTTATATTTTGTGCCTTTCTTTTAAGTATACTGGTACACGTGGGTGGCAGAGAGAGTTATCTGATATCTACTCAACTTCAAAAATACAGGTTTGAAATAGTTTGGAGGAAGTATTTAATTTCTGTGACTGCTTCCAAAGTATGTCATCAGACTTTACACATAGAAGTAATTGTGTATGATCGATGGAAATAATTAATTAAAAATTAGATTAGGACCTAGATTTGTACTGCAAATTAATTGCGGGTAAATTAACTGGTGTCAGTTTACTGACCTACAGGATTTGGGTGGGGTGAAAATTACAGTGGTGCCTCGCATAGCGAACGCTTCGCTATGCGATGAAACTGCACAACGATGGGTCCCGGGCCATCGCTGGAGCGTTCGCTCAGCGATGGCCCCTATGGGTTTTTTTCGCTATGCGATGATCGCGCGGACGCGATCAAAGCATAGCAAACAGCTGATCGGCGGTTCCAAAATGGCCGCCGCTAAAACAAAATGGCGACCGCTGTTTTGCCTCGCTAACGAGGCATCCAAAATGGCCGCCGCAATGGAAAAAACTCGCAGAACGGTGAGTTTTAAGTCCATAGGAACGTATTAAATCAGTTTTAATACGTTCCTATGGGCTTTTTTGTTTCACTTAACGATGGATTCGCTGAGCGAGGGTTAATCCGGAACGGATTAACCTCGCTAAGCGAGGCACCACTGTAATTGGAAAAATGTGGTGACAGGAATGGGAAATTAATTGCCTTGCCTTCTGTGAAATTTAAGGTTAGAGTAATTACCTATTCATTTGCATCTGTTCTTCCTGACCACATGGTCTGAGGGGGTGGGGCTCTGGGTTTAAATGTGGGCTGGCAGAAGCTCTAACCCCTTTTCCTGAAGGGGAGCTGAGGCAGGAGGTGAGCTGTGTTGGAGGGACATTTTATTTGGTAACAGTACTGGCTGGTAACAGTATTTAGGATGACCTTTGTTCTCTGTGACCGCATGGTCTGAGGGGATGGGGCTTTGGCTTTAAATGGGGGCTGGCAGAAGCACGTGCAAAATTCCCTGATTCTGTTTTTTACTCTAATCTGGTAAATAGGAAAGCCAAATAGCATTACATACCCCTGGGGGGTAGGAAAGTTTCAGGATCAGGCTTCCTCCTTTTTTTAATTCACTGATCAATCAGTCGAGATGGAGAGAGAAGGATCTGTTGCACTTGTAACACCTGTGATATGTTTGTTTTCTTGCCAATGACGTGTCTGGGTAGAAATGCTCTGTTCGTTGGTGGTACTCTTGGAAGACAAGGTCTAGCAGCTGGAGGCCCATGTTCTAATCTCCGCACTCTTAGGGAGCAGCCTGGGTAGGTGGGGCTCATCAGCCTTGGAAGGCAGCCCATCTAGGAGAAGAAAAACTCTGATTTCAAACCTCCACTGCCTTGTGGCTATATCCACTGATAGAAAAGGCTTCAGGAGTTAACCTCGAGGCAAAATCCGGACCTGTAGTCCCGGAGGCAGTTTGTGTCATTCTGGCAACTCCTGTGACATTGCTTGAACCATTGTATTGGCTCTTGCCTTTCCATTGGACTATTTCAGCGATGTGGAGAGGGGGGATTTGCTGCTTGGTTAACAGCCTATCCTCCATAACACAGTGGTACCGTGCAAGACGAATGCCTTGGGCAATGAAAAACTCACAAGATGAAAGCCTCTTGCAAGTTCTTGCAAGGTACGTTTTCCCATAGGAATGCATTGAAATTTAATTAATGTATTCATATGGGCCAAAAAGCTCTGAAAAAGTCACTTATCAGGTAGCACTTATGAGGAAGCACCATTGGAGGACAGGCAGGGGTGCCCCGCAGCCACGATTGCCACTTTCAGAGGTCCCCCGGCAATCCTCCAATGGTGCAGGGGAATCCTTCGGAGGCTTGCCCAGCACCATCAGAGGACTGGGAGGGGTCCCCCGCAACCGCGATCGCTGGCTTCTGAAGCCTCTGAAGACTTCCCCAACACCATTTTTGAATTCCCCACCCTTTTCCACTGCCTTTTTCCATTCGGAGGTTTGCCTCCGATGGTGCTTGGCAAGCCTCCGAATAGAAAAAGGCAGGGGAAAAGGGTGGGAAATTCAAAAATGGTGTTGGGGAATGGCCCATAGGAATGCATTAATTAAATTTCAACGCATTCCTATGGGAAAACATACCTTGCAAGACAAAAATATCTTTGTCTTGCAGGGCTTTGGGAAGATGAATGAAAACTGCCAACACTTGCTGGAGTTTTGCTGTTATTATGGTCTTTGTGTCAGCAATATGTTCTTTAATACGAATGGAGCTGGAACACAGAATTTCCTGGAGACATCCAAGATCCAAACATTAGCATCAGCTCAATTTGATCCTCACTAGATGTTCTAGCCTTCCTAGTATTATGGTCACATGCAGCTACCAGAGTGCTGATTGCGGTACTGATCACTCCCTGGTGTGTAGTAGAGTAAAACTGCGAGCAAAGACATTGTATCACATGAAAAAGGAAGAAAGACCACATATTGATATCAGCAAGACTCACAATCAAAGAAAAGTAGAGGAATTTGCCCAAGCGCTTGAGGAAACCCTTCCAGGCCCGGCTGATACAAATGCACCTGAACAATGGGAACATTTCAGGAACACTGTTTATAACACCGCCTTGTCCACATTTGGCAAGAAGACCAAAAAGATGGCAGACTGGTTCGAAGCCCATTCAGAGGAGTTGATGCCAACCATCGAGGATAAGAGGAGAGCTCTAGCAGCATACAAAGCCTGTCCTAGTGAGTACAACTTGCAGGCTCTTCAACTTGCTCATAGCAAAGTCCAACAGGCTGCCAATTGTTCCAACAATTATTAGCTTCAGATCTGCTCTCAGATATAGATAGCAGCAGACACAGGTAACTTCAAGGGGATGTATGGTGGAATCAAGCAGGCTTTAGGTCCGATACAGAAGAAATCTGCAAACATCGTCACATTGTATAAGAACAAAGGAGACGAGGTGACTGCAGTAACTATCCTGCCATCTCTCTTCTCAGCATTGTAGGGAAGCTGCTTGCCCGTAATGTGCTGAAGAGACTCCAAGTGCTTGCAAACAGAATCTATCCAGAATCACAGTGTGAATTTCGAGCTACTAGATCCACCACTGTAGGGAACAATGGCAGCCACTCTTTGTGGCCTTCATAGATCTCACAAAGGCCTTTGATTTGGTTAGCAGGGACAGCCTTTTTAAAATACTTCCCAAGATTGGATGTCCACATCGACTCCTTAATGCCATCAGGTCCTTTCACGAGGAAATGAAGGGCACTGTAGTTTTTGATGGCTAAACATCAGATCCGTTTGACATCCAAAGCGGAGTGAAACAGGGCTGTGTCCTCATGCTGACCCTGTTTGGGATCTTTTTTGCTGTCATGCTGAAGCAAGCCTTTGGAACTGCAACAGAAGGTGTCTATCTCCAGACTAGATCAGATGGGAAGCTCTTTAATCTCTCTAGATTGAGAGTGAAGACCAAAGTCCAGCTGAAATTCATGTGGGACTTCCTCTTCGCCGATGATGCAGCTGTTGTTGCCAATTCTGCTGAAGACCTCCAACAACTCATGAATCGCTTTCGCAAGGCCTGCCAAGACTTTGGATTAACAATCAGCCTGAAGAAAACATAAGTCATGGGCCAGGATGTGGACTCACCTCCCTCTATTACTATCTCCATACAAGAATTTGAGGTTGTTCATGACTTTGTGTACCTTGGCTCAATGATCTCTCACACTCTCTCCCTAGATGTCAAGCTGGATTGGAAAAACACCTACCATGTTCTCTAGACTCACAAAGAGAGTATGGCTTAATAAGAAGGTGACGGCATACACCAAAATCCAGATCTATAGAGCCTGTGTCCTGAGCACACTCCTGTACTGCAGCGAATCCTGAACCCTTTGTGCATGTCAGGAAAGGAAGCTGAACATCTTCCATATGCGTTGTCTCAGACACATTCTTGGTATCACCTAGCAGGACAAAGTTCCAAATAGAGTAGTCCTAGAACGAGCTGGAATTTTTAGCACGTGTACATTACTGAAACAGTGCTGTCTACATTGGCTTGGGCATGTCATGAGAATGGCTGATGGTCGGATTCCAAAAGATCTCCTGTATGGAGAATTAGTGCAGGGAAATCACCCCAGAGGGAGACGACAGCTGTGATACAAGTATATCTGCTAGCGTGATCTGATGGCCTCAGGAACGGACTTCAACAGATGGGAAACCCTGATATCTGAGTGTTTAGCCTGGAGACAGGCGTGGCATCACGGTCTCTCCCAATTTGAAGAGACCCTTGTCCAGCAGGCCAAGGCAAAGAGAATCACACAGTGGTTTAGTTATCTGGTTGCGGAGTCAGAGTTTGAGAGTTTGATTCTCCACTGTGTACCCCAGAAGACCCAGCCTGGATGGCCTTGGGCAAGCTGAATGGTAAACTACTTCAGGATATTCTCTACCTGGAAAACTCTGAAAAAGGGTTGCGGTAAATCAGAATTGACATGATGATGATGCTTTTAATCATTCTACAAAATGTCTTATTTAATTGATCTTGGGGAAGTTTTAGAGGCTCACAAATCTTTAAGTATCAAAATGGTGAAAGAGAGCTAGACATTTTATTCTCTTTCAGATTCTTATACAGTATGATGTTCCTTGCTAGCACAGATTTTGCTTATCTGTTTCCCTCATCTGATAGTCGTGTCTTGCTTTTGTATACATGCTTTTGTAGTGACAGTGGATACTCTTGCTGCTGCATACAGCACATGAAATAAACTTCATGGTGTAAGAAAGACAATGCTCTTTCTTCTAACCTCCACATCCAAAGAACTACCACCCCCTCGCTTCATGATTCATCAGTTAGCCCCTGCCTTGCTTTGACTAAAGGGGAATTTCATGGACTACTTGTATTGATGTAAACTCTGGGAGTTAATATGCTGGCTGGATCTCTTTCTCTCTCCCCTTGCCATCAATAACTCCCTTTAATAGAGGCATGACTAAGATGCAGTACGGCATGTGCATGCATAACCAAGATAGGTCTAGTGGGAGACCCTACTGAGGGCTCTAAAGATGAATCATCTGAATTCATGTCAGAGTGGAAGAATCATTTTGATTTAATACACAGACCTTCAGCAGAGTCGACTTAAATATCACAGTCAAATTATTTCTTTTAAAAACAGTTAGCAAACTTGCACTGCTCGTTTTTCTTCTTCAATAAAAGTGGGGTACTATTTCTTACTCAAGAAGACTCATATGAATTTTATGAAGTACAGATCATTACAAATTTATTTTGCAAAATGTATAAAAACACAAACTAGAAAAATGCTTATTGGCAAAGATGAAACACTAAGATATGAGTGAATATTATGCATATACTGGGAAAAAAACATCAATGTGTAGATTACATCCAATTGCAGTTAGTGTTAAAGATGCAGATAACAAACTGATGGAATAAATTTCTCCAAGGAATTATGCAAATACTGAATATGCTTTCGGTCCAGACTCATTTTCTTTAAAATGTAGCAAGTGATAAATGAATATATATAATATCTGAATAGTAATTTGTAATTAATATTATTCCTACCTTATAGAACAATTTGGATAAAAAAGAATGATTTGAACTAATGCAAATGTACTCAATATGCATGAAATTTCTACTTAGTCTGGAAAATTTAGAAGAGAGAGATAATAACCATTTGCTGGAATTGTAATTACTGTCACCATTTGTAAAGCATTTATGTAAAGTACTGAACTATTGACTAACCATGTGCAAACTCTCTGCATCTTGTTAAATACCAAATCATCAATTTATGGGTAAAAAGAAGATAACTTCACATATTAATGTATTTGCTTTGTTATGTTTCTTATGCATGGTGTATGGATGTTTTCTAGTGATGAATCCATATTGACCAGGAATCCACTGAAATATATAGGATGAAAGAAAGTAGGTAGAATGCAGTCCTGCATATCTGTACTCTGAAATCCTAGCACAATCCCACACAAGGATTATAGCTGTCAGAGAAAGATGAATTTTTAAGGAAAAGTTGTAATTTGCACCAGAAATTGTATTTTTCAAAAATCTTCTTTAGTATAAATGACAATGTATTCATTGATTGATTGATTGATCATATTGCTGCTGAATTATATTAACCTCAGATGTTCCATTAAATAAGTGAATTTTTAACAGCTGGGTTCTTTTACTTGAGCTCCACCCATACAGTTACAGTATTATTTCAAAGTAGAAACAGTATGTGTGGAGGCTGATCAAATGGATCCTAAACAAGCACATGCCTGGAAAGATCCATGAAATGCTGGTGCTCAAATTCAAAAGTTGCCTTTGATTAATAAAAAATTATCAAATGACTTCTCGGGCATAAAATAACTTTCCCTTGAGATCTTACACAATGCATAGTAACAACAGGGAGTATGTTTTTAATTTGAGTATGTTAACATTTTCCCATCATAATCTCAGAATGCAAGGGTTTTTGACTCTTCTGACATGTTAATACACAAGACACTTAAGGAGTTTTATACTGAAAAGAAATCAAAGGAATTTGCCAGTGAGTTAATGCCTTGAAATACCCCCATCATCTGTGTGGCTGTTAAATCCTTAAGTAATCGGATTTGGAAGCACTGGAAAAGTCACTCCCACTTTGGTTTCTAAAATTATATTTTGGCATTAAAATTATTAATGATTGATTCATTAGCCTGAAGTAATGCATGCACCTTCTAAGAGAAGCACATTTCAGTTCTGTTGCATATGGCAGACACTTCGGCCCTAAATACATTTACTTGAATACATTTAAGTAAAATCAAGGCCCTAGAAGTAAGTATAGATTGTAGTGGAACATTAAAACATTCTTTCTCCTGCTTGTACAATTTAGTTTCAACAACGAGTCCTCTTTCATATTATGTTCATTTTTATCTTTCAAAAAGGAAATTAAACACATTCAAATTAAATCAGCACAGACTAGTAATACTGTACCAAATACATATTTTATCACAGTTTTTGTTTGGTTCTGCTGTTAGAATATTTCATGACATAAATACAGTTACTAATCATAACAAATAGATTAGAACAGGCAGGAGGCTCTCGTCTGCATAATCATTAATAGCGCAGATATATTTGCAAAGCTAGCCTGAATGTTTGAAGTCTCCCAGTGTAATTTAGATTCCACATCAGTTGTTCCAAAATACTTCTGTTTTTGCATTCTAGTAGGGTCTTTTTAAAAATATATAATTTAATGCTATTGCGATATTACACCAACATCTATTTATTAATTTCAACAATTCTTTCAGGCAATCATTCTGGGATTTGGAATATTTTTATCTTGATGAATTTGAGTATTATGAGAAATGGTGGCTTTATAACAGCTCTTCTGGATGCCATCTTTAAGAAAATTGTATAGATGACACTTTGGAAGATCTGTATAATGTGGTTTCTCAGAATAATTTATAGTATTTTCTGTTGAAATTGCTGCCCTTCTTGAAGGATGCAGCTTTAATTTCTCAAGGCAAATCTTCTAGCTTTATTAATCAGACCTATTCTTTGTGTGACCCCAACCTCTCAGGAATTGTATAATAATACTGTAGTAACATCACACCCTTATTTGCTCTTTTAATTTTTAAAAAATGTTTTACCTCACCTTTCTCCTTAAAAAAAAAAATCCTCAACGTGGTTTACATCATTAAATAGCATCATTAAGCTAAACCCTGGTTTCAGTTCAGGCAGCCAACCTGCTTGTCTTGACAATCAACTGATGCTCGGGACATTGACAAGTAGGAACTAAACCCAGGATAATTGAGTACTCATTTTACTGGCCTTGGAAGGGTAGAAGGCTAAATGATCTGTTGTGATTTCCAGGTGATCCTGCTACAGTCTTGTCCTAGTGAGAGATACTCTTCAGCAAAGTGTGTTGTTTTGTTTTCCATAGGTTTAGCCTAACCTTTTCTGGTTTAATATTTAAAGTCTGAGATGTGTGCAGAAAACCTTTCCTCAATTTTAGCTGTTATCTAGGGGCTTAGTGCCCATGAACTGGATGGGTTTGATGCTGTATTCTTATTTCATTCATTATTTCCTGGTTTATCCCAACATTCTTCTGGTAGGGCAATGCCACCAAAACAATATACCTTTTCAATGGGGGTAGTATCGGGCAGCCAATAATAATCCTGCATGATTCATTAAGAGCTGCAGCCACTTGTTTGGCGTGTGCTGATTTATACCACACAGCACTAGCTTCCACATTTTCATCCCACAGCAGGTGCTGCCATCTATTTTATTCTTTCATCCATGCATTCATTTGCTGAATTACATTTATATGCTGTCATTTCCTCCAGTGAGTAAATGTACATGGCACCTTCTTCTTCCATCTCATCTTCAGAACAAACTTGTGAAGTAGGCCATGTTCAGAGACAGTGACTGAGCAAAGTCACCCAAGAGTTTCATAGCTTAGGAACATGACACAGAATCATCCTAACCTAATACCTTAATTCCTACATCATACTTGCTCAACTCCACTTTTGTTGAGCTGATGTTCAGGATGGAAATGGTTCCTCACAACAGAGATGCAGAATTCCCTTATGCTGGGGCGAGCAAGCAACTCTAAACTGAAAGTGTCTATAGATTTTATAGGACACAACCTGCACCTCTAGCATCATTCTTACAACAATTCCTTGTTAGCATTTTTACTTCTACAGACACTTGTGTAAAGTCCAACTGACTCTGGGATATTTATACATTACTGAGGCCACAACAGGACAAATAAAAGATGATTAGAAGTGGGAGATGGGAAAGAAAAACTAAGAAATATGAAAGTGAGTACAGTCCATAAGAAATGAAATCTCCTTGCCTTTTCTGCTGCAAAATCATTTATCAAATCATCAAAGTTTTGTAGCTGTTGCATCACTGATTTCATATCCAGGGAACAGAAAGGATGGGAAAAAGAAAGTGGAAACAGAAGCTGAAATCCTGTCATTTATTAAGGTGTACATTTCAGTTGTAAATTGCCTCCAGTAAAGAGATTGTATTTCTTGTTACATGATAAGTCATCTGACTGGTGTGTGACAAGAAGTATGAGTACTAACTTCTTAGCTAGCAGCAATTTGCCACTAAGATATACATCATTGGACTGATACTAATGTGAATGTAATAGGATTCTGGCCCATGTGGACAATCACAGGTTCCCTTTATTGGCCTTTTTAAGAAAGAATCAAAGAAGATTATCCCTGTTGCCCTTTTAAAATAGTTCACTCACTCCCTTCCTGGTGACGGCCTATGGAAGTCACTGGAGTTTTTTCACTGTGTCTTGGAAAAAAAGAACATATAAAGCCCTAAACAGCTTAGGACCTGGTTACCTAAAGGACCACCTTCTTCCATACAAGCCTGCCCATCCTTTAAGATCAGGCCAGAAGGCCCTTCTGAAGGTGCCATCCCTGAAAGAGGTGAGGGGTATGGCATGTCAAAATAGGGCATTCTCAGCTGTTGCCCCCCAACGTTGGACCAGCCTCCCTATAGAGATCCACCTGGCTCCAACACTCTTGGCTTTTCGGCACCACGCAAAGACCTTTCTGTTTAGCCAGCATTTTAATTAAATAGTATTCTTTAGCTGGCCATATGAGCAGCAGGGTTTATTAATATTAATATTTTAATGATTGTTTTTAATATAGGATATTATTATAATAGTGCCCATTTTAATGTTTTTAATGTTTTTAAAGTTTTAATATGTTGAACGCCGCTCAGAAACCACTGGTAATGGCATCGCTAAAAATCTTGTAAATAAATAAACCAATAAAAAATAAAAATAAAAATGTGGTGGAGGTGAGGTGAATAGAGCACCCAATTCTGCAACTGCCATTCCTCTGACCAGATACCCTATATTTCCTACATCATTCAGTCTATGGCTTGGCCTTGCCATTTGTGTTTTCCCATTCTCATGTGTCCTTTTTCTCCCTATTCTGTCCTTCTCTTCAAGCAATCCCATCTTTCTGATTATTTCTATCTTGCGTCAGCAACATATCAAACTCTCTAGTCAGCAGCACTGCCTTCCAACTCCACCATTTTCTTTCTGACCTGGCTCACAATTGTCCTGAACTTGCCAATGTCCCCACAGAACAGCACCATCCCAAGAAACTGATTATGCCAGCAGCTTTAAACTGATGCAAGTTTAATCTGTCTGGTGTAAATGAGATTTTTCTATAACTTTCCTTTTATTATAGTAATATAAGGTAATGAAAATGAATGAAAATGAAATGAGATGACCTTCCATGAGCATGGCTAAGGGAGATGGAGAGAACCAGTTGTTACAAATACTTAATGGATAAGAGTGAACGTAGTCAGGTGTATAGTATGCTGTGCTATTATCCTTATGAAATCAATGCCTCTCTATAATAGCCCCAAGCTAGTAGACTTTTATGCACACATTTTGGGGGAAGGCACTTCAATTAACTATGGCAAATGAATTACAAAATCATGAAACATATCTTATTTCCATCAGTTGAGTGCCACTTGAAGAAGAGAAGATATCTGCTCACAAAGTGGCTATGACTGGAGTTCCTACTCTCTCATTGCTCTGCTGAAATAATCTCTAGGTCAGCAACTGGAGGTCAGACGTCATGGCACGCCCACCCAGTCCGTTACGATCCAACCACAATCTATCATAGTTCTTTATCTAAACATTTCTGATGCAGTGGATTCTGTATGGAGTTCTTTGTTCTCAAGCACAGAACCAGCAGCTGATTATTTTAAAAGAGGCAAACAACTCTTCCTGTCCTCTAGTTTCATGCAAGGCCATGCAACAAAGCAGAAGCCATAGTTGCTTTGTACTGTTCTGCCCACTCTGTCCTTTTTCTTTTCTTTTCTTTTACATCTTCCCAATGTCGGGTGGCAACAATTTTAACAATGTTAAGGAATCATTCTGGCTTCCATCTTTCCAATATAAAAGGTGGCTTAATTTGTTTTTAATGCTCTTCAGTGCAGTGTAAACATAATAACGAAAGGTATTCCTAAGTGGAGCTCTGCTTTTCTTCCTCCTGTATATGGCAGAGAGATACGAAAATAGCAGCATCATAAAGAAAAGAACATCTGCTGCAAAAATGAAGCTCTCTCGATGGTCTAGTAGCGCACTTAGGGCCTCCCTGTAGAACCAGTGAAACTTTTTCAATGGCAAAAACATAATATCTCATTTGTGCATAATATAAGCAAGGGAAACATACGTTGTTGTTTACCTCATTTTCTCAGGCCTGCCAGAAATGCATTCCAAAACAGAATGGGGAAAGAGAACACCCTATAAAGAATGAACATACCTGAATAATATGCTGCTGAATAATAAGACCATAGAGTACAGTGATATTTATGTCTTTGCTTAAAGAGCCATTGTGTTCTATAGGTGTTGTACAGCAGGGATCATGCAGAATCCAACAATAACATTTTTTTAAAAGCTGCAAATAGTAATAGTAAGCATTTTCACAGGAGAAAGGGTCTTCTTGTGGCTCTAAAACATTTGCCATATTCCCCATGAAAGTTTATCCTTCTCTTGCCTGCATACCACTGCTGACTGCCCATTCATCAGCTCATTGAGTGTTATTTTAACTAGTAATGTCACCGCAACATGAAATCAGTCAGTTGGTAAGTCAAATCCTGTAGATTCATAGTTATCAAATATGTAAGGAGTCCTTAGCTTTAGTCCAAAATAAAAAATCATAGATTTGTTCCTAATTCAAACTGAGCTTGTTTAAGAACACAGGTGGCGACGGGGGGGGGAGAACTTTCTGAAATTTTGAGATAAGCCCCCAGTTTTCATTCTGCAAACCACCCCTGATTTATGCTTTCTATAACTCAATAGTAGCATGACTGCCTAGACTTAACAACCACACTCTGCCATGATACCTTAAAATTTGGATTTTGGATCTATGCAACAAATAGTCAAGATGAGCGAGCTTTTTTTTTTTTTTTGGTGGGGTCGTTGGTTACCACATGGATCTGTTGATTTGCCATGGCTCAAACAGACACACACGTACACACCCCACATGTCCTGTTCCCAGATTGCACACTGGTGATATGCATGCACAAGAATTTAACTTTACTTTGATATTTCATAACAAAAATAATTTGTTGGTATTTATAATGCTAGATTTGTAATTGAATGAGGAAGTTATGATAGAGGGTAGTTCTACGTGTATTTCTAAGGTGGTTTTTCATTGTTAGATCATCACAATCAGATTACGGATAGCATAGTTGATGTGGTTACATCACTGAGCCAATTACATTTGTGTGTGACATCTCTGAGGACAAATTGGTCCATTGCACCATCTTCATTATGAACGGGTGGAATAGAATGGTGCTGTTCAGTGCAGTTTCAGTGTGTTTTAGTAAAACTGGAATCATCAGATGGCTTGACAATGGTGACAGCTTCATAAACATGTTAATGCTTTTACAAGCCCTCCTGAAATTTTCTTCCAAAGAGATGCCTTTCAAAGAATATAAAAATAGTTGTGGGTTTTTCGGGCTCTTTGGCCGTGTTCTGAAGGTTGTTCTTCCTTTTTTAAAAATATTTTTTTATTTTTTAAACTACTGGGAATAGATTAGGGAATACAAAAGGTAAAAGGGGAGTGTAAGGGATGGTGAAAGAGTTTTGAAGACAGGAGAACACAGAGTATACAATTATCCAGTCTATTCATATTAAGTATACATGCATCGGGTCTATTCATTTTTCAATGCCAAACGAACAACTTTATATTCTTATACACATACACAAATACTATCTGGTTATCCTCTGAGTATCATCTTATATTCATGTTTAAATTTAAATCTAAGTTATTCCAACTCTATCAGGAAATCGAGACCAATTATAAAATACATCCCCTCTTTCAGTATCCTTCTGTCTTATACGTACAATCAGCCTGCTTGGAAAAATCTCCATTTCTAGCACTTTCTTCCTGTTTTGGAAGAATAAAATTGAGTGCAGGACAGTAGTCTGATTTTTAACATCACATTTTCTGTCTATTATAGCTGAGTAGCTCACAGAGTAACTCTTACTCTCATCTATAGTACCTGGCATAGCTCTCGGTGTGAATTGTATTGGTGTTAGGGCCGTTTCATTCAACTGTTGTTTTACCTCTGCTGATTTCCCTTTGATAAGATCTTCCATCTGATTAATGTGCTCGTTTACCTGCTGGAATCCTGTTATTATTGTCATTTGCATAGTAACCAGCCATTCATTATCTGGCAAAATTCCCAAACTTTCGGAGGTCATCTCCATCTCTCCAGTATATATAATTTGTATAAATAATTTTTTTTATTCCACTATTTTATCAACAAACCAACCCCCCCCGAAATGTCCTCCCCTCCTTGTCCAGTTATTGTCCAAATAGTATCCTTATCCAGATATTATAGCAATGTTATCAAAATCCACAGCAAATTCAAATAGTCCAAACACAACAGATACAGGGAACCAGTCTCTCAAAAAAAAATCGTTATAGTCCTTCAGTAACTCCGGCCCTGGTTTTTTTTTTTAAGTCCTTAGTCTATTGTGTTAAATTCCTCTCACTCACGAGCTAATGATTCACTGCCGGTTGCTCCTAGAGGGCTTTTCCAGTTCTTCAATCTATGTTGCCATGCTGATAATTCGTCGCCTGTTTTTCCTTGCCACAAGCTTATGCCTCCTGCTCCCAAGACAAGCTTTTATTTTCAAAGTTCCACTCAAACTAGTAAGAAGAGTCCAAACTGCACAGCATTAACAAGATTTCAGTTCCTTAAAGATTGTTGAGTAATATTTCCACTGGGATTTTTTTTTCCAGAAACACAAACTTTTTCCATCTGGCTGTCTTATCTCATTGACCTTGAGCCAGTCTGCTAGTTGTAAACTTGTTTAAAAGTTCGCTTTGAGGGGGGGGAAAGCACACAGGCTGGCGTGCCGGCTCACCGCTTCCTCTATCCTTTCGGTCAGGTATTTTCACTTTAGTTTCCTTAACATCTTAATGAGGTTATTCATAAATCAAAGACTTATTTGTTATTGTATATTTTCAGCTTCGGGAATTGGGGATGGAGTTTTCCTACAGCTTTCTGCCATAAGATGGCCTTCCGTCTCTGGTCCGTGCTTGGGTGAATTTTCAGAGGGAAGAAAGACCTGGTTGCTACCAAGTCTTCTACCTTCTGGGCTCACATCTGCTTGGGGGTGACCTCTCCTGGCCTCCCCTTCCGTCCCCCGGTTTCTAGAGGGCCGACGGGCCGGGCGGTTCCAGTTTTTCCCGGGAGCTGTTAGCCGGGAGCTGCTGGCTTCACTGCAGTCAAGCTCCGCCTCCTGAAGGTTGTTCTTCCTAACGTTTCACCAGTCTCTGTGGCTGGCATCTTCAGAGGACAAAATATTTGTGAAAATTACCTCCATTTTCACTCAACTTTACTAAAGATTCTGAGAGATAGGGAGATAGGGATATCTTTCAGTCCAGAATGATGATATGTGTATATGTGTATGAGAGAGAGAGAGAGAATGAGAGGGAGAGAGAGAGAGGGTGCTTCTGATGATGGGCACACTGCCCTGTAACCAACAGTCATGCAAAAAGCAAGTGTAGCAGCTTTGGAAACAACACAAACTCCAAGGTTCATATGGTGGTGACACCTTTCTTAGGCCAATCCAGAAAGCACACACACACAAAATCTGTGTATGGGACTGATAACTGTGCTCATGCATAAAGAATTCTTGCCTCTGTGTAAGGAGTGAATGCAAGAGTTTCCAGTAGCTCCAGTTGTGCCAACAAGTTGCCAAAGCTAGTCTTCGCATGAGATAAAATGGCAGGATTCCAGGAGTATCAAACTGCACTGCTCCTCACAAAAGCAGATGTTTCGCTCTGCTGGTGATTCTTTTTTTTTTTACTCTGTCACTTGCTTCACCTTGCTATCTTACAGCCATCCTCCCCATCACTCTCCCTGTTGCTCAAGGGCTTCTCGTCTTCCATGCTGTCACTTGTCTATCCACCTTTAAGGAATCACTTAAAGTGCTGGTGGCAAAGCTACTCTCCCCACCAAGAAAAAAACCCTCTACCATTGCTTGTTTCTAGGTGGGCCTCCCTTGTCTTTCCTTGTTGCTGTGGCATTTCCTTCCCTTTTCCTCCCTTGTTTGGGCAGCTCTGGGTTTTGCTGATTGCCATCCCTGCCCACCACCCAGAAGAACTGGCATTAAAACACATTTTAGCAGTTAAGTGATTGTTGCCCCCTTTATTTAATAGCTCCAAGTGAGGCAATCAGTATTGTTTCCATATACTAGGAAAAGTAATAGTCTTTAAAAAATCAAAATACCTGATCTCTACCAAGTGATTTTGTATTTTGGTATACTAAAGACAAGGATAGATTTTAAAGAAGCTATATAAATAAATTATTATGACTTATTCTGCTCTTAGGAAGGCAGGAAGGCAGAAAACATTTCCAGATTGAAGAATGTCTATGCCTGTGAACTAAATCTAGTGGCATCAAGATTTAGACTAGATTATGGGAAGTCTGATACATCAAAGGGATGTAATAAAAAGAAAGTAATTTAAATAGCTCCTTGGTGTAATGGCGTTTGCTCCCATTGTCATAATAGAGAGAGGCTTTTAAAAGTTTTGCAGTTAATTCCATCACCAAATAATGCAAAGAAAAGAAAACTTTGAAGAAGATGTGGCATCCTTGGTTCCCTCCAGGTCAAAAAGAAAAATTATTTCACTGATTACATTCTGGTTTTTCCTACTCACCACCACCACCACCTTCTTCCAAATCTGTGCTTAGTTTGTAAATCAAAAGATAATGGAGATCAACAATATTTGGAAGTTGATACTTAAAGCACTGAATGCATACCCTCCCTCCTGCTTTGCAAAGATGCATCTCCCTGATGGACTGGCTTTCTATTTGCTTACAATTGTTTTTTGTTTTGCATTTTCACGTTACAGGAAGTTCATTTTTGTTTGATATTCAATCCACCATCAGAACAGCTTACTACCTTCCTCTACCTTTTCTTGCATATTTCACTCATCTCTTGACATCTATTATTGTTTCATTATTTAAAATTACTGCATATTTGCATTTTCAAGAGTGGGCTTCTCAGGAATACATGCATATTTACAGTCTAAGGTATGAATCTCATTTCCAATTAAATGTATAAAATATACAGTGTGTTCACTTCCCATATTTCGCTTTTGCGGTATTACTATTCAAGCCACCATTCCATTGCCTTTAGATTGCCCTGAATTACAGCATTCCATGAAGAAGCTTCACTACCTTAGAGTCTAGTCCAATTTTGGGCAGTGCAATACTTTCAGTGGGAGGAATTCTTTATTATACTTTATTATTTTAATTCACACCGGGAGCTATAATTAGGGCAGACACTATGCATGCAGAATATGTTGACTTACCACTACACAGATTTATCCTTCACCTGGAAAAACTGCAGAATAGTGTTGATTGCAATAATAGTTTTCATTGATCTCTTTCCTTAAATTGATCATTGGAAGGTTTTAAGAACACATCTAAAATGCCTCTACAGTTCTATGATTTGGAGGAATGCCAACCTAAGCAAATCACAAAAAGGCATGAGATTTGGGGATTTTTTTTTTACTACAGTGTTACTACTCTATCAAGACAACAAGTTCCTCAGCTTCTTTTTCCATGAAAAAAAGAAGAAAAGAACATTGCAGTTTCTCGTCCTCATGTGAGAAGATGACAAGCAAAGATTTACATTCCTAGATGTTACCAGTTGTTCTATTATTGTAACATGGTAACAGTAACGATTTTAATAATATTAAAAATTAAATGGGCCACTGATGACCTCTGACTTTAATGAGGCACATATGAAATTGCTACTTGGAAATGAGTGCATGTCTTTGTCATTACAATTAAAATAATTTTTGAAGATTTTTTTCTTTTCTCTTTATTACTCTTTTTTTTTGCTTGAGTTAATTGATGCTTAATAGCTTGCACACATTAATTGTGTCATCACATAGCTCATATCCATGGGAATTTCTCCCAACATTAAAGCTTATTTAATTAACATTCATCCATCTTTCAGAACATTTTACTTTTCAAGGCGGTAATAAATGCTGGAATGCACAACATTTAAAGAAATAATTATAGGACCAGTATAAAATTTCCCAAGTGGAATGTTTATTCTGTCAATATGAATGTAAAGGGGAAAAAAAATTTGGATACACCTTTGATATCGCTCAGATCAGCAGTTTAATAAACCTGTGTAACTGTTGTTGCCATTGTAGTCCTACCAGTTTTTAATCAGGTGATTGCAAGTGTTTCATTTATTGCACTGTAAATAAGTACATGGAGACAAAACTTTGGGACCAGACTAGATGGGTAGACAATCACACTTGTTAGAATCTGATTGTTGCCAAATCCCTATAAAGTGGGAGCAATTGTAAGAAACCTCTGGCATCAGTATCGGCCCTCCCTTTACCCAGAGTGAAGTGGCCACCTCCAGCAGTGTTTTCTGAGTGCTATGAGAGGTTGGGAAGTTGACAGTTGTTTAATTTGCTATGACTGTAGCTTTACTGCCAGCTTTGAAGAGAGGTATTTTTCATGTGCTGAAAAAATAAGGTGGCTGGCTTGAACTATTCTGCACATTGAATTCAGTGGAGGGGGCACAGTTTGTTTCTGTTTCAGGCAGCAGAATTGCTCAGGTCACCCTGAACTATGTGGACAATTTCCTCCCTGAAGTCACCTTTCTCCATTGTTTTTCTCAACAATCTCTTGGGCGGAAAACCAGCTCAAAATAGTGGTTAAGGGAAAACAAAGTTATGGGGGATGGTTCTGAACCATCTCTTATCTCGTTCGTTCGTTTAGTCGTTCAGTTGTGTCCGACTCTTCGTGACCCCATGGACCAGAGCACGCCAGGCCCTCCTATCTTCCACTGCCTCACGGAGTTTGGTCGAATTCATATTGTTAGCTTCGATGACACTGTCCAACCATCTCAACCTCTGTCGTCCCCTTCTCCTCTTGCCTTCACACTTTCCCAACATCAAGGTCTTTTCCAAGGATTCTTCTCTTCTCATGAGATGGCCAAAGTACTGGAGCCTCAGCTTCAGGATCTGTCCTTCCAAGTGAGCACTCAGGTTTGATTTCCTTTAGAATTTGATAGGTTTGTTTTCTTTGCAGTCCAGGGGACTCTGAAGAGCCTCCTCCAGCACCACAGTTCAAAAGCATCAATTCTTCGGTGGTCAGCCTTCTTTATGGTCCAGCTCTCACTTCCATACATCACTACAGGAAAAACCATAGCTTTGACTATTCGGACTTTTGTTGGCAAGGTGATGTCTCTGCTTTTTAAGATGCTGTTTAGGTTTGTCATTGCTTTCCTCCCAAGAAGAAGGCATCTTTTAATTTCGGGGCTGCAGTCGCCGTCTGCAGTGATCGTGGAGCCCAAGAAAGTAAAATCTGTCACTGCCTCCATATCTTCCCCTTCTATTTCCCAGGAGGTGATGGGACCAGTGGCCATGATCTTTTTTTTTTTTTGATGTTGAGTTTCAGACCGTTTTTTGCACTCCCCTCTTTCACCCTCATTACAAGGCTCGTTAATTCCTCCTCACTTTCTGCCATCAGAGTAGTATCATCTGCATATCAGAGATTGTTGATATTTCTTCCGGAAATCTTAATTCCAGTTTGGGATTCCTCCAGTCCAGCCTTTCACATGATGTATTCTGCATATAAGTTAAATAAGCCAGGGGACAATATACAGCCTTGTTGTACTCCTTTCCCAATTTTGAACCAATCAGTTGTTCCATATCCAGTTTATGGATGTAACACCTGCTAAATGAGGCAAAAAGGCATGCTGAGGTGATAAGTGGCACTCCACCCAGGAAGGGCATGATCCTCCAGTGTGGATTTCATTCCCTTCTTTCTTCCTGCACATGACTGTCCCATTACTGCTTCTGTAATAGGGTCACTCTAATGGTATGATGCCATCTTAGCTGCCTCTTTTCCCAGATCAAGCACAGTTTCTTGCATGTCACTGAAAAGAGTTTGCTTCTTCTAACCCTCATGTACTGTATTGGAGACAGAGTATTCATCATAGCAGCCTTCACCTTTGGGAACAGCAAACTGGAGAGAAAGGAGAAGGATTTGAAATATGTAGTTACGTAGAGCATTAATACCTTTCACACACACACAAAGTATGGCTCCTCTCAAATGAGCTGTCTGGGACAAACAAGAAATTTGGTGTTGTCAGGAAAAATAAATGGGATACAAGCAAAGATCTCCTTTAGAGGCAGCACAGTTAACGCCAACAAAGGCTATTAATCTTCATGCTTCAAGGTATAAATGGATCAACAAGTGCCGTGGCATGCTCCCATGGGACAATGTGATGTGATTGGTTTTGGACAGCCTTGTAATCAGCTACATGTCCTCTTAACTGGAAAAAGTAGCAGTTGCCTCGGAGGCAGTGGTTAAGTGGTGGCTGGCAATAGCAGTACTGTACCAACATTATAAGTGCACATCTATTGTCTAAAAAGAGCCAAAGAAAGGAAAGCGGTATCTCAGTGTTTTGCACTAAAAGGTCCAGATTGAAAAAACAGAAAAATTGTGTTTTAAATGTCTCTGTCAGGCTGATTTAGCTGCTGTAAAGGTTACAGTGACTAGCTGGATAGTTAGTGATATGTCTGGAAGTAAAGCCAAACATCTGACAGTAAAGCCAGAGGTTGGAAGTTTGATTTGCTACTGTGTGTCCCAAGAGGAGAGCCAACCTGTGTAACCTTGGGCAAGCTGCTCATTTCCAGAGTAGCCCCAGAAAAAAAAGCAATGGCAAACCACTGTGAGTACTGTATGCCTAGAAAACTCTGAAGAAAGTCACTATAAATCAGAATTGACTTGACAGCATATGAAGATGATGATGATGAGGGTGCAAAACAACAGCTACAAAACCTAGTCATGTACGGAGTCCTGGAGAATACCCAGATCCCAAATTAAATATTGTTGGTCTCGAAGCGATCTTGTGTACGACATGCAATATTGTCTTAGACTTTGTACTACTACAGTACTAAGATGATCCATGCTGGAAGAGGAACGTGAAAGCATAACCTTTCAGCCTTTTTCTTTCACTCTGTATATCTTCTATACGAATAGAGTTGAGGCTGACATGTGTTCATTCAGATGTTAATCTGTGCCGTAGGAGCATCCCCACATGTTGTTCAATTCAAATATGAGCGGTAGTTAGGCAGTGCATCCAGTCTCTGCGCTCCCTGCTCTTTGCATGAACCTATCATGGCCTCGGCTATCTAGGTACATCAGTTTTGGTCCCTTCTGTTTTTGAATGCATTGCCTGCCCATTCAGTTGTGTGTGTTTATCCCCTAATTGCAGGAAGCTGCTCTGCAGTTGTATCTTAACAGTTACATTCTGAAAGGGGTTGATTAGATTTGGCATTTAGCAGGGATTTCTGCCCAACCGCTCACACTCAGCTTAGGAATGCAGTGTCATTCTGAGACTCCCTACATACCACTATCTCCCATCAAGCAGAAAATGTTTTGTGGTGCCTTGATTACTGCACAAGGGTGAAGGGAGTGGGGGATTCAGTTTTCTACCAGCACTATAATGATGGAAGCCCGGCCCAACAGAATGCAGGCTTTAACAATTTAAGCTCTTTGCCAGAGGCATAAACTCTGACTGTTCTAGCTACCTGTTCTCATCCTACCCTGGCATACTCTTAGGAAGCAATTGTGGATATTTATGAATACTTCATAATTATACCATGGAATTCATATTGCAGTTATTACTTCCCATGGAAAAAAGTCATTCTGCAGTGTAAAAGTGGCCGTTTGCCAGAGACCAGATAAGCAGATTGTACTCTTAGGATACAGGTGACAAAAATAAATTCACATTGACACCAGTTGCTGTACAGGCTCAAGGAGCGATTCAGTTTTGTCACCACCATCCCTTAAATGTCTTGGGGAATTTAGCCATTGTGGCTCTATAACTAACGTCATTTGAGAAGTGACATGGAGAAATTATCAGCAAAAACAGCTTTCTGAAGTGTGGGTGGGCGGTAGTCATAAATATTACTCTTAAATAAATAGTGGTAATTTCAGCTTTGCCAACATAACCATTGCAATAATAATAAAGCTAATTAAAATATTATGGAACACTTGAATAGAATTGCACAGTAACAAATGGCAAAGACAAATGGACCCATGAAAATCCAGAGTGAACACCACTCATTTCTGATAGATGTTCAACAGTTCATCTCACTTTGTCATTCACTGTAACGGCACTTGCCCATCGTGTGGTATGCTAAATGATGTATCACTGAAGTGACGTATCATGAAGGAGGACAAAGTACTACTTAGATTTCTTTGATGCTCTTCATTTTAAGGAAATGTTCCACCAGATAAAAATCTCAGTTAATTTATAACTTTATGGTATGTTGATATCAGCTGGACCATGAGAACTGGGTCTGACACAGCAGCTTTGGAACAGCTTATTATAAAGTATCAGTGTGCTTTTTCTTAATGGGTATCTCTGTTCACAACGACTCTGCATGGATTCGACTGCTGGGAAGTAAGAGCCGCCCCAGATCTGCAAAATGGACAAATGGTTTCCAGACAGCAAAATAACCTCTGGCTTCTGAGTAAAGGTTCCTGTATTATTATTTTGCTGACATCCCAGGGAGTTGTGGATAATGCAATACAGTTGTATCTTGCTGTTGTGTCATCTTTTATTTGTTTCCACTGAAGCCGCAGCTTTGAAACCAAGGCCAAATCATTTGCAGGATTAACTGTAAAGAAAGCTTATTCTAAAAACACATTCACATTCCATTTTTGTTACATTTGTATAAAGCCTTACAGCCTTACTCAAATATCTCTTTAATGGAACTGGCTGCTTTCTAAATCCATCTGAAAACAAACATGTTTGACTATGTTAGATAGGCAGGGAGATGTGATTGTAATTTGTATCTTTTTATGATTAGATGGGAAAAAATTCTTTCTTGGCACCTGTGAATATTTCACTTTCGGCCTGGTTCCTTGTTTAAAGTAGCATGTGTCTCATTCTTTTAGTGCAGGTTTGTTTGAAACAGTGGTATAGCTTCAACTTGGATGCTTATATGAAGTCAACTACGTAATGTCTTTCACTACATCATGAGCTCTTCATACAGTATTATCACAGAAGTGAGTGACAATGTCCAAATTGGGCACAAAGTGTCCATATTTTGTGTGGCCACCATTATTTTCCAGCACTGCCTTAACCCCCTTGGGTATAGAGGTCACCAGAGCTTCACAGGTTGCCACTGGAGTCCTCTTCCACTCCTCCATGACAACATCACAGAGCTGGTGGATGTTAGAGACCTTGCACAAGTCCACCTTCCGTTTCAGGATGCCCCACAGATGCTCAATAGGGTTTAGGTCTGGAGATATGCTTGGGTAGTCCATCACCTTTACCCTCAGCTTCTTTAGCAAGGCAGTGGTCATTTTGGAGGTGTGTTTGGGGGTCGTTATCATGTTGGAGTCCTGCCCTGCGGCCCAGTCTCCAAAGGCTGAGATCATGCTCTGCTTCAGTATGTCACAATACATGTTGGCATTCATGGTTGCCTCAATGAACTGTAGCTCCCCAGTGCCGGCAGCACTCATGCAGCCCCAGACCATGACACTCCCACCACCATGCTTGACTGTAGGCATGACACACTTGTCTTTGTACTCCTCACCAGGTTGCCGCCACACAGGCTTGACCCCATCTGAATCAAATAAGTTTATCTTGGTCTCACCAGACCACAGGACATGGTTCCAGAAATCCATGTACTTGGTCTGCTTGTCTGCAGCAAACCATATGAAGGCTTTCTTGTGCATCATCTTTAGAAGAAGTTTCCTTCTGGGACAACAGCCCTGGAGTCTAATTTGATTCAGTGTGCAGTGTATGGTCTGAGCACTGACAGGCTGATCCCCACCTCACCCCTTCAACCTCTGCAGCAGTGCTGGCAGCACTCATACATTTATTTCCCAAAGCCAACCTCTGGATATGACATTGAGCATGGACACTTAACCTCTTTGGTCGACAATGGCGAGGCCAGTTCTGAGAGGAACCTGTCCTGTTAAACCGCTGTATGGTCTTGGCCACCGTGCTGCAGCTCAGTTTCAGGGTTTTGACAATCTTCGTATAGCCTAGGCTATCATTATGTAGAGCAACAATTTGTTTTTTTCAGATCCTCAGATAGTTTGTTACCATGAGGTGCCATGTGGAACTTCCAGTGACCAGTCTGAGAGAGTGAGAGTGATAACACCTGCTCCCCCTTCACACCTGAGACTTGTGACACTAACAGGTCTCATGATACCAGGGAGGGAAAACAGTTACTATGGCCCAATTTAGACATTGTCACTTAGGGGTGTATTTGCTTTTGTTGCCTGCACTTTAGATATTAATGGCTGTGTGTTGCATTATTTTGAGGGGGCAGCACATTTACACTGTTATACAAGCTGTATACTCACTGCTTTACATTGTAGCCAAGTGTCATTTCTTCAGTGTTGTCACATGAAAATATATACTAAAATATTTATGGAATGTGAGAGGGTGTACTCACTTTTGTGATATACTGTGTTGGTAGCTGCTTGACACATGAATTGAGTAGTCTGTGAGATATCATCTGAACCAACCAACCAGCCTGCCTTCCTCCCCTCCCTCCCTTTTGCTACTTATGGTCCTAAGTTATGAAATAGACTTAACTAAACTCAACGTACTTTTCCTTTCCCATGCACCTGTCTGAAATATTTGACATCAAAAGAAGCTGCTGTCTTGCGAACATTGCCAGGATTTTCTGTCACTTCAGTTATTCTTGACAAATGTAGGAAAGTACATCAACAATGGTCAAAAGACCACAAAATAACATCTGTGTATGGAGAACAAGGATTCTAGTCTGGGATGTTCTTTATACATACATATGATTATGTTGTGTTTTGAATGTCCTTTACAGCTGGTTATTTCTCTTGCCTCTGCTGAGACCTTAGGAATTTTGAAAAGGGACAAAAATCATGCTCTTATAATCTTCGCTATAATACCACTGAACAAATCTGACTATTGCCTAAGGAAATATTTGGACTTATTAGCTTAATTTTCTGAGCTGAAATTATTGTATTTTGGGAGATGCTCAGTCTTGTTTTGGGTTATGTGAGGCGATATATTTCTCTGCCTTGTATGATCATGTCAGTCCTTGCTCACTGGGTAAATGTTGTGGAAGTTGGGTTGAGAATCCCTAGGGGCAAAGAAACCATTTCTCAGGGTGCTGTTAGGGGACCACTTGGAACAAACTGTTGCAACCACAGCAGGACATAGAAATGAGGCTGTTTAGGAGTCTTCTGCATATAGCAAGATAGGAAATGAACGCAGATGCTGTAGTGCCAATATACTCCCCAGAGCCTACTCTTGTTGTTGCTGAAATACATGTTCTTTCCCGCTCCACCTTCAGGAAAGGAAACAGGTCAGCAGGCCATTTTCTAAGAGACAGTTATATATTTGGTCATAAATCTAGTCCGTGGTGTGAAATACTTATTTTTCAGATTTCAGCCTGATAACTGAGACCGATCATTGGTTCATCTAGGCTAGTTGCCATGGATTCTTTCCCAGCCCTACCTGGAGATACTGGGATTGTTACCTGTGATCCTCTGCCATGTAAAGTATGTGCTCTGTCATTGATCTCCCATTTCAGCATGAAGAAATTTAGAATAACACAAGAATGTTTCGCTCCTGATGACTGTCTCGGGTTTCCTTTGGTCTCCCCTCCCCCTTGTGACATCCTCCAGAAATGACAGTTAGCACTATTTCTTCTTATGGGTACAAGATACTGATGGAAGTGGGAAAATATCCCATTATATTGCTGTTATGTCACAGAAACCTAAAAGTTTTAGTTATTCACCTGTAGAATATAATAATTCAAAATGCATTTAGATTTCCTAGTTCTGGGATTACAGTCTAGAGATTAATAGCCATACTGCTTTCAAACAAGCAAAAAGAAAGAAAGAAAAAGAAAAAGGAACACACACAGAGAGAGAAATTATATGTATGCCACCATTTTGGTCATGGTTAAGTGCGAAAAAGCTGTGTTCTGTTTGTGCACACTATTTTGTCTTATAGTGGTTTGGTTCTTTTGAATAAGTTTTCAGAAGTAAAATTATTATTATTTCTTATTTAAAACATTTTTATCCTACCTTTCTCTTTTTATCCTACCTTTAAAAAGAACCCAAAAAGTTTTGAAATGTGAAATTATATATTATTTTTCATTGAAGACTAATGTGCAATTTCTTCAGGTATTTATATTTATTTTAAAATAAATAAATGGCCAGAATCCTATTAAGGTTCACAGAAGATTTGGGTAACTTGCCATGGAGAATTGCATTAATTGACTAGGTGCCAAAGTACATGCCTGGTCATGCATTTGATTGCACAACCGAGATGTGCCCTGTCATATAATCATAATAAGCTGCAGCAAGTTGCACAAACCTTACATGAACATCCATAAGATTCTAATCAATAGAGTGGAATGGTTGAACTAACTTCAGACTTCTGTTCTGAGGTTTGCTTATCTTAATATGAAAACTTGACTAGAGGCAGCTCTTTAGCTTCTCTCTTCCCTAACAAGCTTGAGAATTGACCTGATGGGAAATTATTGGTTCTCTGCCTTGTCAAAGAGAGATGCAGCTCCTGCCCCCCTTGCACATCACATTAAGCAATCCAAACACCAAAGGTTGTTGTACACCATTGATGGCTAATGCTTGCAGCTTCAGTGCTATTGTTCCTTTGATTAAGTGCTCCAATCTCTGTTAGACAGTGAATCCATGCTGATATGTGTGGGAGACTTTGGAACAGAGCCATTTAAAAACCCTCTTTTATATGCTATCCTCGATAATGCACCCAGAGTTTGCATGGAAATTCGGCTTCTGAAGATAGTTTGTTATTACCATTCATAAAGTGATATAAATCATAGTGGTTCATTTCCTCAGCTGGTAGAATTAATAATAATTATGTGCTTTGAAACTGATGTCCACTTGTCATAACCCTTCACAGGGTTTTCTCAGTAAAATATATTTAGAAGTGGTTTACTAGTAGTCCCTTCTTCTGGTAATGTTCTGGGACTGTGCAGCTTCCCCAAAGCCAAGCAATCCTATCATTCACGCATACACTTGGTGATTTTGGCAGGCCTCTTTCCTGGGAGGCACAATGGATATTTTAATCTCCCAGGGGAGAGGCTAGCTAAAATTCTGCCTCTGCTCCAACCCACTGAGTATACTCAGTGATTTGTTAAACCAATGTATAACATTTTTCATTTGCATTATCACAGTACCATAAAACGGTAGAGTTGGGAGGGGTCTAAATAAGGGGAGGTCTATTTGCAGGAGTCCAAATCAAAATATATCTGAAAGATTGCTGTCTAATTGTGTCTTGAAATCCACCAACACTGGAGCACTCACCACCTTCTGGGGTAATTGGTTCAGTTGTTCTAACAGAAAGTTTTTCCTGATATTCAGCCAAAATCTGAGCCTCTCGTTACACTCTGGAATGATTGACAACAGATTCTGCCCTTCCTCTGTATGACTACTTTTCAAGTATTTGAAGAATGCTATCATATTCCCATTCAGTCTTCCCTTTCCAAGGCTACACATGCCAAGTTCTTTCCATCTTTCTTCAGAGAGTGTGGTTTCCAGTCCCCTGATCATCCTTGTTACTCTTCTCTGAACTTGCTCCAGTTTGTCAGCATCCTTCTTAAAGTGTCATGTCCAGAACAGACTTAAAACTCTAGATGAGGCCTTAGTGCCTTTTTCAGGGAAGAAATGCAATAGGCATGACTGCATTCCTGGCTTAAGTGAGGGAAGATCAACTAATTTACAAGGGACAAGGCCCAGACAGAGATATTTTATACCTGCTTTCTCACATGTTGCGTGAAATAATCTGTATTTTTCATCCACTCCTTTTACTACTCATTTTTAGGGTCACTATTTCATTACTACACAGCAATCCTCAGCAAAGAATCTGGACCACATTCCATCTGTTCTAAGGTTAGATACCACCTTGCACCTTTTCCTCACAACTGAATTTGCTTAATTTCCATAAGAAACAAGCACCCATTGTCTTCTCATTTGTTATGACAGATAAAATAGCTACTCCTGTAGAATTTGTTGTATTCTTTCCATATGATTTCTGAGACCTTCACATTAGACATTAATTAGAGACTTTGCCATTGAAAATACAATTTAAAAATCCTCATCCCTTTAAAAATATGATTGCCAGGCCCCTTAAAGTTGGGCATCTCTCTTGTCATTAGTCAGCTGTTCCTCCCAAATCATCTCATCTCCCAAAGGGAAAAAATATTAACCCTTCATAGAATCATAAAATCATTATAGTGTTAGAAATGACCTTGGAGGTCTTCTAGTCCAGCCCCCTGCTTAAGGCAGGAAACCTCATACCATCCCGGATAGATGACTGTCAAATCTTTTCTTGAAAACCTCCAGTGAAGGGGCACCCACAGCATTGGGAGGCAAGCTATTCTACTGCTTAATGGTTCTCACCATCAGGAAATTCCACTTATTTCCAGGTTGGTTCTCCCTCTGATGAGTTTCCACCCATTGGTTCCTATCCTACCCTCAGGTGCAATGGAGATAAAACCAATGCCCTCTTCCCTGAGGCAACCCTTCAGATATTGGAAGACTTCTATCATGTCTCCCTCAGTCATCTCTTTGTTAAGGTAAACATACAGAGTTCTTTTAGTTGTTCTACACAGGATTTAGCCTGCAGTCCCTCATCATCTTTGTTGCTGTTCTCTGCACCCCTTCCAAGGCCTCTGTGACTTTTTTTATTGTGGTGACCAGAACTGGACACAGTAGTTCTGGTCACATCACCAGCATGCATCACCAGCATGGTATAGAGTAGTACTATTAGTTCCTGTGATCTTGATGCTATCCCCCTGTTCATGCAGTCTAGGACTATGTTGCTTTCCCAAGTCATATCATATCCCCAAGGGGAAAAAAACTAACCCTTGAGAATAGACAGTGGATAATTCGCCCTTCCCCTTCATGGATTGCTGCCTCGTCGTGGCAAAGAGGCTTCAGTAATTCAGAGACACCCAAGATGAACAGGTCATGTTGGAGAGTTCTGACTAAACGCGATCCACGTGGAGCAGGAACTAGCAAGCCACTCCAGTATCTTTGCCAAGAATATCCCATGAACAGAAACAAAAGGCTAAAAGATATGACACTGGAAAATGAGCACCTCGGGTCAGAAGGCATCCAATGTGCTACTGAGGAAGAGCGGAGGACATGTACAAGTAGCTCCAGAGCTAATGAAGTGGTTGGCCAAAGACAAAAGGACGCTCAGCTGCAGACATGCCTGGAAGTGAAAGGAAAGTCCGATACTGCATAGGAACCTGGAATGTAAGATCTATGAACCTTGGTAAGTTGGTTGTGGTCAAACAGGAGATGGCAAGAATAAACATTGTCATCCTAGGCGTCAATGAACTAAAATGGACGGGAATGGGCGAATTCAATTCAGACAATCATCATATCTACTATTGTGGGCAAGAATCCCGTAGAAGAAATGGAGTAGCCCTCATAGTCAACAAAAGAGCGGGAAAAACTGTACTGGGATATAACCTGAAAAATGATAGAATGTTTTCAATACGAATCCAAGGCAGAGCTTTCAACATCACAGTAATCCAAGTTTATGCACCAACCACTGATGCTGAAGAGGCTGAAATTGCCTGATTCTATGAAGACGTACAACACCTTCTAGAACTGGCACCAAAGAAAGATGTTCTTCTCATTATAGGGGATTGCAGTGCTAAAGTAGGGAGTCAAGAGATAAAGAGAGACCACTCTGGGCGAGTGGTCGACCACTCTGGGCGACCACTCGCCCAGAGTGGTTGACCAGACAAGATGGGCGGGATATAAATCAAATAAATAAATAAATGAAGGAAGGAAGGAAGGAAGGAAGGAAGGAAGGAAGGAAGGAAGGAAGGAAGGAAGGAAGGAAGGAAGGAAGGAAGGAAGGAAGGAAGGAAGGAAGGAAGGAAGGAAGGAAGGAAGGAAGGAAGGAACAACTTCATTTTGGAGTTCAAAACGAAGCAGGGCAAAGGTTAATAGAGTTTTGTCAAGAGAACAAGTTGGTCATCACAAACACTTTTCCAGCAACACAAGAGGTGACTCTACACATGGACATCTCCAGATGGGCAATACCGTATTCAGATTGATTATATTCTCTACTGTCAAAGATAGAGAAGCTCTATACAGTCAGCAAAAACAAGACCTAGAGTTGATTGTGGCTCTGATCATCAGCTTCTTGTAGCAAAACTCAAGCTTAAACTGAAGAAAGTAGGAAAAATCACTGGGCTACTCAGGTATAATCTAATCCAAATCACTTATGAATACACAGTGGAAGTTAAGAACAGATTTAAGGAACTAGTTTTGGTGGACAGAGTGTCTGAAGAAC